>NC_086163.1:5822400-6163200 GCF_035149785.1 Candoia aspera
ACAAAGAACTTTTTCATTTGTTGTTTCCAGAGAAATCTGGGCAAATGATGTCAATTTATATCATTTGCAGAATGACATCGGTTGACCCAGTTGATGCAAATTGCTTAATTAACATCACTATGCTAATGGTGTAAATTGATGAAAATGGTGGGGTTCTTTGGGATTTAACAGATATTTAGGTTTCACACACACACACACACACACACACGTGGTCTGTTAAGCAGAGATTTCATTTTTATGGAAATAAATAGGAGGAGGGAATGACATAAGGGGCCCCTAAAGGACAATGTATTTTGATGGGAAGGCACACCAAAGGGTCCCATCCCAAGGCCCCTTCAGAGTTGAAGCCAGCTTACTGTAAGCTCTTCCTTTATGAAGGCAGGAAGCAAGGCCAATAAAACAGGAAGTGGGGTGGTGCACCACAGTGTCCCACAGAATTAGGGACATAGGCAGTGATCTTGGCTCATGGGTAGGTTTCTCAGGTATCATGATGGTCAGAGTGAAGAAGAGGCAATCTAGAGTAGAATCAGGTTTGAGATGAAAAGGGAGTGCCATGTGATTGGGGCAGAGGGCAATCAGCCCCAGGAAACATGGGAGTAGATAGATGGAACAAATGCCAAGCAAGACTGGTAACAAGGCTAAGAATTAAGCGGAAGACTCCTCAGTTTGAACAAAGACAAGTAGAAAGTCCAAGGAGGTTGATTATGGATGTGAGAAGTAGTAAAAGACACATTCAAAGGCCAGGAGAAATGCTGACAAAGCCTGCTGGAAGGATGGCCAAGTCTGACTTTTGCCTCTTTCCCAGAAACTGTGTGTAGAGTGAAGAACGAGTCTTGGGTTGGGTTGTTATGGCTTCCTGACCACTCATTATGAGTTTCCTGAAACCATAGAAGAGTGCTGGGTTTGCTTGGAAAGTGGGTGAATTAACTGAATCAGAAGCAGCCTGTACCAAAAAAAAAAAATTCACATTGGATGCTTTCTGTAGGTATTGGACTCCATTTCCCATAATCTACCACCAGCACAGCCATTAGTCATGCTGATTGGGGATTATGGGAGTAGATGTCCAAGAGATATGTTAAAGGCATCAGGTTGCCACTGGAAATTATAGAGACAAGATAAAATGAAGAAAGGTAATGGAGTTTAGGGGAATGGATGATAGCAGAAATGGTAAAGTGATAAGACAATAATATGTACCTACCCTGAAGAATCTGTTGCAGATGTTCTGCAGAGTTCCAACTAGTTTTCCTAGAATTGTTAGTTATTATTTTTATTTTTAAAAATAGCTACTGATCATTGAGCCCACAACAAAGTGCTGCTGAAGTGTTACTCAGATGAACCATATGGACTTTTAAGATGTCAGTTCTTCTGGAAACTTTGGGGAGCAAAATGCAAGTTGGAAATGATGACAAGGGAGAAAGAATAAGGAAAAGGGCATTCAGGAAGAAAAAAAAAGTAAACATTAAAAGTCTGGGGCAGAAGTAGAGGAAAGAAGAAGGAAGAAGACATTCAGAATTACATTATAAAATTCTACTTTTATTCAATCAAAACTGGGGCTGAAACAGAATAAAAACAGAATAACTGTTCTCACCAGGCACCAGACCAACTAGCTATCAACTTCCTGGCTCAATCCCCCTGATGATAGCTGGTTGGTCTGGCGCCTGGTGAGAACAGTTATTCTGTTTTTATTCTGTTTTTATTGCTTGTTATGACCTGCCCAGGATCACTGTGTGAGATAGGCAGCCATATATGTTCTTTAAATACATAAATAAATAGAAATAAAATAAAAACTTGGTTGGGAACTTAAAATTACTGTAATTGTAGATGCTTGATATAAGAATGTGAACAGTGAACTCTACGTGGTATTGGTAAATATATTTGGGCACCAAAGGTTTAACAGTTGAAGATTAGGCTTGAATTAATGGGCTTCATTTTTGCTTTTCTTCTTTATTTGGCTAAGTTAATCCATAATACACAATGGACTAAGCTTTACTGTTAGCCAGCTGTCATATTTGCAAAGGTGGAAATTGAATACAGAGCATTGCCTAACTAGTGGTACAGCCAAGTAATATTTTGAGAAGGTTCCCATCAAATATTTTCAGAGCAGTAAAGAGATTCATTTGTTTGTCTGAGCTTTGAAGCAAATTCACATCTGATGCTTCCTTGGGGGAAGACCTAAATTGAAAGATTCAGAATTAATTGTATTGCTAGAGTCATGAAAGGCAGAAAAACAAAATCTCCCAAACCTCCAGTCAATATTACAGGCCATATCTCTTCCCTACCATCCATATGCTCCTGTTCCAAATGCTCATGTCTGCTAAATGGAGAAGGGGGAATTTTTGTATAAGCAACGATGTTCACCGTCTCTCTTTCACATGCAAAGATATTTGGAAGTGGATGGGTGGAAGCCCTGGAACTATAGGTCCTTCCTCCTCCCTCTGCCGATAAGGAAATTCTTCAGCTACCGTACTGTAGGTACTGATTTAAGTATGGTTTGGTGAGACTCATTTTTGGTTCTTCAGGAAAATAGGGCCACTGTTTTGCTGTTTGCTACAGCTAAGCAAAGTTTTGATTTGCTATTTTGAGTCAAAAACGATTCAGTCAAATTGCTGCTTTGATTCAGAGGCTGAACTGATTCACTGCATCCAATTGAATTGGGTGCTTTCACATCAGTGCACAATTCAGTGGATTTTATGTGCATGCACACACATTTTTTTTAAATTGCAGATTCCAATAGGACTGATGATTTGGACTCAAATCCAGATCGAAGTGTAGGTCTTGATTCTTCAAGGTGAATACACTGTGTGTATCTAATTAGTAGCACAGTGTTTCGCAATCTTGGCCATTTTAAGATGTGTGGACTTCAACTCCCAGAATTCCCCAGCCAGCCACGTTTGAGAAACACTGATTTAGTGTTGCCAAGTTTGAGAAACACTGATTTAGTACCTTCCAGGTGTATTAAGATGACATGATTGTTGACCATTCTGGCTGGGAATTTGGGAAGTTGCAATCTTAGCATTTTTGGAGGGCACCCAACACATCTGCATAATTCCTCGCAGGGGTACCTAATAACCACTGAGAGAATGCTGAGAATTGTTGCAGCATAGAATCTTTCCTACCTTATACATTTGCACATAGTTTCAGATTAATCACTTGGAGGAACTAAACAGTAGTAAAACAGCTTGGATCCTACTCATCTTGCCAAGCCTGGCACATTGATGGGAATCCCAAATTCAAGACTGTTGCCTTGCATATGGAATTTTGCATCCCCCTATCTTTTGGCTATTGAAACCTCAGTGTAGCCTCCCCCAGTCTGGAAGAGGTGGAGCTCCCTGCAATGCCACATTGGAAAAAGCTACATTATTGTTTTATCTCAGAGCAAATCAGCAGGACATTATCTCTTTCGCCAAAAAAAGTAGGGGGTAATTAATTAACCTTTAAATAAAGACATGCTTCTGCTAAATCTTCCCAGTTCATCATTTTATAATTGCCGTCTCTAGGGATGAATAACCACAATAAACATGATACTTGCCATGTTGTTTTTCCCTTCAGCTTTTTAATGCAAGCAAGGCAAGCATACTCTGTTTACCAATAAATCAATACTGAGTAACAAAGGCCTTCCCCAAGGGATCCTACTCACAAATAAAGAGTTGGTTTCTTCAACACGAGTGCCTTCTGTAAATGTGAATTAAGCTATGATATTCATATGAGAAGCATGTGTATTGTATGCTTTAAGGACACTATACAGGTAGTCCTCACTTAACAACCATTCATCTAGTGACAGTTCAGATTTACGATGGTGCTGAAAAAACCAACTTTCAACCAATCCTCACACTCACCACCACCACAGTGTCCCCACAGTCACGTGATCACAATTTGGGCACTTGGCAACCAGTTCACATTTATGACCGTTGCAGTATCCTGTGGTCACGTGATCACCATTTTCAACCTTCCCGGCTGGCTGCTGGCAAGCAAAATCAATGGGGAATCACGTGATTCACTTAACGGCCACGTGGTTCACTTAACACCCATGGGGGTTCGCTTAACAACCGCTGCAAAAAAGGTCATAAATTGGGTCGGATTCACTTAACGATTGCTTCACTTAGCAACCAAAATTTCAGTCCCAATTGTGGTTGTTAAGTGAGGACTGCCAGTAATTCTGTATTTCAGTAGTGCAAGTACAATGCCAGTAAAGGTAAATGTTGCAATCTATCCAAATCACACCCATTGAGGAAGTTTGCCTGGCGTTATTTTGCACTGATCAGTGATGGGTTTTGTGCCATCAGGTTGGTCTTGACTTTCAGCAACCACATAGATAGATGTTCTGCAGGAGACTCTTCCCCAAAGTGATCTTTCGGATCTTCCAATGGTGCGCTATTGCTGCTGTTTCATTCTGCATATTATATCTCCTGATCTGTGCTGTTGGTCTGCCTAATTGATTCTCTCTTTGCTCCAGATGGGAAAGGGCAAGATGCAGAAATATCCTTGTCATTTATGAAAAACCTTAAGATAGTCATGGTTACAGAAGCCACTATGTCTGGATTTCCAAATTCTGCCATATCTTCCCATCCTGAAGAGTTAGAACTTGCAAACCTGAGTTCATGTTGACAGTCTGTCTTTTTCTGTTCTCAGGCAGAATTAAGAAATCTTCCCCTTCCATTCTACCACGCTTCTGCCAATCTCAACTGCAAATTCCCTGATTCCTAATAATACGCTGGCTGATTTGTTGAAAACTGGCATTGTCAGAAACAGTAGACACTTACGAAATTGAAACTTATAACAAATAAGTACCATAAGGTGAGATGGAAAGATGGGATGCAGGGGTCATGGAGATATGGGCCACTAAAATCCAGCTGCCCTCAACTTGGTACAGTATATCCAGTGGTTTGGATTCAGGCCCCGTTGTCAGCGTTTATTACTCCTGAAATCAATGCCAAAAGAATAAGGGAGGGGAAATGCTTGTTCTGGATCCACTTCTGTGTATGGGTATGAACGTGTTTGCGATAAAGAATGTGAAACAGTTATTGAGGACATGCAAAGTTTATGTCCCTAAGAACATCTGCTTGACTTCTCCAAACCAAAGAGTTCTAATTCTGATATTTGGTGACGTGTGAGGTTTGAAATGAGTTTTGATAGCTGTCATTGGTAGGGTGAGCTGCAGTGTTGCAAAAGCTGATAAGTGTGACCTACATACCACCTTACATTGTCTTCAATGTCCCTGAAAGTCATTACTTTGGTGGCATTTGAGGGCCCCTAGCAGAGAATTGTTTGCTATGCCAGATTGAAGAGTGGGCAAATGACGTTTGTGCTGTGACATCATCACCCAAACAGCTTGCATCATGATTCAACTGATGTGAGTTACATACTTGCATGACTGGCAAGATGATGGCATCTTGGTGTGCATCGTTTTGATAACATTGTGGCTTGTAACAGATACCTATGAGGCCAAACTCAGCACCAAAGGGGATAATTGCTGGATTTTTATTAGCACTGCAGAGGAGGGGAAAAACACAAGACGTGTGTTAACAGTTAAAAGGAATCTGTTGAAGGACTTTTACCTGTATATTCTCTTACAATTATTGCCTTGTTTCTTACAAAATGCATCATTTAAACCTCTTGTTTATTTCCAGTCACTGAAAACTTGCAGTTGTAAGATTTCCAAACTATGCATATCCTTGTAAGTAGAAAATTTTATAGAAGCCAGTGACCAGTCTACTACCACTAAGTTCAGAAACAAAATATATGTTAGTCCCAGTCCTTAGCCTGAACACCCATCATTTTCTCCCACTGGGTCACCCAGACCCTTGGCACCAGACAAGTGCTAAAGCATTTGGTAACATGTTAATAAGCCTATGGCTTGTGAAATGTTTTCAGCCAGATTTCCAGGCATGACCACACTTGGAATACTAGAGTTTTAGAAATTTTCATTTAGATTAGGAGTGGGATGTAGTGGGCAGAAGGATAACCTTGAGGAACAGGAAAAAGAGCCACAGCTAAGGCAATACTCAGATAAAAGAAATCTGAGTCCGGGAATTCTTGGAGTTGAAGTCTGTTGTTGTTTATTTGTTTAGTCGCTTCCGACTCTTTGTGACTTCATGGACCAGAGCTTCCTGTCGGTCATCAACACCCCCAGCTCCCCCAGGGACGAGTCCGTCACCTCTGGAATGTCATCCATCCACCTTGCCCTTGGTCGGCCCCTCTTCCTTTTGCCTTCCACTCTCCCTAGCATCAGCATCTTCTCCAGGGTGTCCTGTCTTCTCATTATGTGGCCAAAGTATTTCAGTTTTGCCTTTAATATCATTCCCTCAAGTGAGCAGTCTGGCTTTATTTCCTGGAGGATGGACTGGTTTGATCTTCTGGCAGTCCAAGGCACTCTCAGAATTTTCCTCCAACACCACAGTTCAAAAGCATCAATCTTCCTTCGCTCAGCCTTCCTTATGGTCCAGCTCTCGCAGCCATATGTAACTACGGGGAACACCATTGCTTTAACTATGCGGACCTTTGTTGTCAGTGTGATGTCTCTGCTCTTAACTATTTTATTGAGATTTGTCATTGCTCTTCTCCCAAGGATTAAGCGTCTTCTGATTTCCTGACTGCAGTCAGCATCTGCAGTAATCTTTGCACCTAGGAATACAAAGTCTTTCACTGCTTCTACATTTTCTCCCTCTATTTGCCAGTTATCAATCAAGCTGGTTGCCATAATCTTGGTTTTTTTGAGGTTTAGCTGCAAACCAGCTTTTGCACTTTCTTCTTTCACCTTCATCATAAGGCTCCTCAGTTCCTCTTCACTTTCAGCCATCAAAGTGGTATCATTTGCATATCTGAGATTGTTAATGTTTCTTCCAGAGATTTTAACTCCAGCCTTGGATTCCTCAAGGCCAGCATGTCGCATGATGTGTTCTGCGTACAAGTTGAATAGGTAGGCCGAGAGTATACAGCCCTGCCATACTGAAGAGTTGAAGTCTACACATCTTAAAGTTGCTTAGTTTGAGAAACACTGGCATACACTTTCTGAATTGGCTTTTGGAAGGATGGAACTGTATTAAATACTGTACAGAACCAGTGTTTGGTAAAGTGGTAAAAATGTCCAGGCAGTGACAGTTCTCTTTTAAAATAGTGTGGGTTGCTGAGAATTTAGGGCTGCTAGATCTGGACTGCCACTGGATGACAGCAAAGAGAACCTCAATGTCTTTGTTGCCATCTAGAGCTGTGTAGCCAAGGCATGATACCCCTCATTGAGCATCACTGCTGAAACCTTCTAAACATCTTCTTGAAGATGTTTGTGAATCTCTTTTGTTCTTAACAGCTTTGCAGGGATGAAATCAATTTTCTAGACCAGTACAGCATAGCATTCATAGTCTAATTAAAACGTAGGTGCGAAAACCTATCACATCTATCTAATGCAAGGGGACATTATAGCAGGAACAAATGAAACCACAAGGATTCTTTAAAAACATTTGCACCCTAAGAATCCAAGTTTCATTGAGTCAAACCATAGTAGTGAAAACTGTGAGATGGAATCTGTTCAAATGTCAGGTCTGTTGTTAGCTTGCAAGGTAATACCATGCTCACAGTGGATAATCCTGCTTTGTACCATGGCCCTATTTTATAAAGGTTGCCCAAATGGGAAAATGTTTTGATCATTCCAAGAGAGACACTTAATGGCTGTGTTTGCACAACATGCTAAACTCAGTTGTAGCCCCTTGGAAGGTGGGGTGTGTGTGTGAAACAAAGGCTTTTGGCCTCTTCCTACTGTAGGAAGGAAGCTGCTTTCATTTTCCTTTGGCACTAAGATATAACTGATACTATACATAATGAAACTTCTTTCCTTTTAGCCTAGACTCCACCATGGTGGTCTATAAAACCTGGTTTACAGGTTTGTGTGGTGTGTGAAGCCCTCCAATTGTGATTTATATAATAAACCATGTTTAAGGAACCGTGGCTTAGAGTGATACAGAAGCCAACCTGAAGCTTGTTTTCATGAAAAGTTTGTATTTTCCCAGGATATCCTGCCTTAACCTCCAAAGATGTTTGGACTGCAATTCCTAGCATTACCAACCAGCCTGAATGTTGTCCTTGCTAAATGGGAATTTGGGGACTGGAAATCCCACTCATCTGGAGGGTCTCCAGTCTCTGATAAAGTTGTAACTCTGATTGGAGAATTGCCGTTCACTGTTGGTTTGTCAAACGCAGTGAGAAGAAAAGGAAATGCCTTCACACATTATATTGTAGGTCTCAAACATGCCTGTTTGAGAATTTATCCAGATGTTGCATCTGTGTATTAGACCAGTGTTCCTCAACCTTGGCGACTTCAAGCTGTGTGGACTTCAACTCCCATGCTGGCTGGGGAATTCTGGGAGTTGAAATCCACACAGCTTAAAGTCGCCAAGGTTGAGGAACCCTGTATTGGACTGCATGATATTAATACAGTACCTGTGGTTGATCTTTGGGGAACCCCCACCAGTAAGAATAACTAGGCTAATTCCTTAATTGCAGCCAACTGAAAAATCCCCAAGACATGAGCAAACTTTTCCAGATGGATGAAAGATGTTACTGCTTTGCTTAACATCAAGACTGATAAGCAGTGGTCCAGTCCCCAGATTGGTCATCAGCAATAGATCCTTTCACGTCCAAGTGGTTTATTTGCAAATAACTATGCATACAACAGGGACGCGGTGGCGCTGCGGGTTAAACCGCTGAGCTGCTGAGCTTGCCGATCGGAAGGTCGGCGGTTCGAATCCGCGTGGCGGGGTGAGCTCCCGTTGCTAGTCCCAGCTCCTGCCAACCTAGCAGTTTGAAAACCCACCAATGTGAGTAGATTAATAGGTACCGCTTTGGTGGGCAGGTGACGGCGTTCCGTTCAGTCATGCCGGCCACATGACCATGGAGGAAGTGTCTTCGGACAAACGCCGGCTCTTCGGCTTTGAAACGGAGATGAGCACCGCCCCCTAGAGTCGGACACGACTGGACTTCATGTCAAGGGAAACCTTTACCTTTACCTATGCATACAACCCTGAACTTCAAAGCTTGCTCATTTCTCTGTGGTATGTTTGTTAGCTATCTTATTGAAGGAACTGCCTTACTAAACTTTTGGATGGAGAGATAGACAGCAAAGAGATAATGCACCAATAGTACTACTTGACATCTCTGTGTACATAAAAATAATTATCTGAAGGAACCTGCTGTAGCAGCCTTGATCAAACTAAGCTGGTCTGGCTGCAGTCAATACGTAAATGGGACGCTCTGATCGGTCTTGGGTACTGATTTAGTGTAGTGTGTGAACTCAGCTCATTCAACAAACAGTAGGTAAGCCTGGCCCTGCACAATGTGTGTCGGAACTTGATCTATTTCAGCACCCAGGAAAAAAAGTAAGATAAAATATAAATGAAATCTATACTGGCCCTGCCTGGAGAACAATCCAACGCTGGGAGTGGAAGGCGTTTTGTCAAAAATTGGTACTAAAATAATATTGATTTATCCAACGAATTACTTTCCATTTTGAAATAATTGGCTTGATCTGGAATTTAGCGAGGACCATATTTAGAGGTGTGGGCAGACCTTTGGAAGTTCATTGGTGGAGCAGGCCTTGTGGGGAGGAGGAGGTTTTTTTAAAAAGTCAAGATGGGAATCGTGGTAGCTCAAAGCCCTCTGACCACCATCTTGACTTTTGGGGGGGGGGAGAGAGAGACAGACAGACACCACGGTTTTGATGATGCAGTGATGCAGTCTGGGTGGGGCTGCCTCATTCCCATGAGATGAAATTTTCCTATTTTTCCCAGTTTGGGAGGATCAGGGGAGCTGTCTTTGTTTCTTTGCTTTTTGACTGCATTAAAGCTACGTTAGGCTTATGCTACAGTAGAGGCATTGCAGGAGGACCAAGGGGGCACATGACGAAACCAGCACCATGCAGGCATCAAGGTGCAACAGCAGGACACTGCTTTTGTCATTTTATGGAAAGCACTGAATCCAGCAGATACCTCTATGTTACAATTTGTTTCTCACTTCAAAATCTCACTCCTGATTTTTGGCAGCATTTTACCAACATGTAATGGTCAATGGAGTTCCAAGATTGCCTATCCCAGATTGCTCAATCAGAGATTTAGAGGGGTACGCTGGATATTGTTGTAGATCAGTGTTTCTCAATGTTGGCAACTTGAAGACGGGTGGACTTCAACTCCCAGAATTCCCCAGCCAGCACTGGCTGGGAAATTCTGGGAGTTGAAGTCCACCCGTCTTCAAGTTGCCAACGTTGAGAGACACTGCTATAGATTATGACATCAAGTGTCTCAGCAGGTGCGAGCATCTGGCCAACCATTCCTGAGCTCTGAAGCTAAGCAGGGTTGGGCCTGGTTGGTCTCTGAATGGGAGACATTCAGGGAATCCCAGGGCTTTAAACTAGAATAGGAAATGAAAACAATCCAGGCAGAAATCAATGGTAAAGCAGGTGTATAATGGTTGTTATTGCCTTATGCCGCCCAGAGTCCTCTGGAATTGGAGTGGGTTATGAGTACTGTTAGATGAATAAATAAAAAATATGGCTGCTAAGGAATCCGTGTGGATGTGTCCATGACATTCCAGGGAGTTGAGCTCAGCTCAAAGGCATTTTTACCCCTACATGTATTTAATGATATTCCCATTCTGTCACAAAAAAAAATAGTAAGAGGGTTTGGGGCCAATCTGGAAGGTCCTGTGCAGCCCTGTGGGCTTCAGCATACAACCTTGTCATGTATCATCTATTCTTCTTCTTGATCTTTGCTAGTCTCCTAGGTTTTTTTCTATCACTTCTTTTTCCTGCTGGCTGCTTAAAATGCTTTACAGAGATATGGACAGAGAGGTTTTTGAAAGAGGCAGGAGCTTGCTAAACTTCTACTTCATTTTGGCAAATTAGCGGCAGAGTCTTTTTATCCTGATTTTATTTTTGCATGTTTGATTGGCTGCCACGGTATTAATTATCATTTTGTATGATGTGTGAATGACCATCACTTGGTTTCATAGAGTTCTTTTGATTCTTATTGTAATAATTTATTGGCTGTCAGTAATGTATTTATTAGTTACCAAATGTTAATAAAGTGCCAGCTCTTTTCTAGTGTGCGAGACACTTATTGGACGTTCCTCTTCCCAGACAGGTGTGAGGAAATTTACTAAATAATAATGTACTGGTACTCCTCGCTTAATGACCACAGTTGAGACCGGAATTTTGGTGGCTAAGCAAAGCGATCGTTAAGCAAAACCGACCAGATTTCATGATCTTTTTTGCAGCAGTTGTTAAGCAAATCATACTTCACCACAGTTGTTAAGCGAACCATGTGGTTGTTAAGTGAATCACGTGGTTCCCTATTGATTTTGCTTGCCAGAAGCCAGCTGGGAAGGTCAAAAATGGCAATCACATGACCACAGGATGCTTTGATGGTCATAAATGCAAACTGGTTGCCAAGTGCCCAAACCATGATCACGAGACTGCAGGGTCACTGCAATGGTCGTAAGCTGTTTTTTTCAGCACCATCGTAAGCCTGAACTGTGTTGGCTTGTGGTGTTTTCCGCAAGAAATTTTAGCTTTCCAGCACTCTGAACAAACTGTTACTAAATGAATGGTCATTAAGTGAGAACTACCTGTAGTGGGGCATGTCTACCCCACTTCCTAATAACGAAATCCTTCGCCTTAACGATTTCCTGAGAAAGAGAACATTGCAGGTAGAGATTTAGGGGAAGAAATGGGTCCTGGGGAAGTAAAAAAAGGGGGATTGAAGAAGCCATGACCATGGCACTGAAGGCCCTCCCCTCTTAAACATGTGTCACAGGTGCAACACGTGTAAAAAAGGGCAGAATTTCAACCAAGTGGTCATGGCCTCCTCCACCTGACCTTTTTAACCCCCTGGAGATGCTCCTTATGGGCCTCCTCCCCAAATGCTAATATTAACTTATCTTCTCCCCTGGTAATTAAACAGCTGTCCCAATTTGCATTTAAGGAATTGTTAATTATATTTGCAATTCGCATGCTCCCTTCAAAATCAAGTTTTCACACTTACTCTCTTGGCATGCAACTCTTCCATCGTCTGCTCATTACTGCTCCCACTCAACAATCCACTCGCTCGGCAACCTGAACATTTAGCTTTCGAATCGTAATTTCCAGGAGAAATGCTGTGACAAGCCATCATATCCCTATATGGGAGAAAGGCACCCACCCCACACTCAAAAGCTATTAGGTCTGTTTGTTTGTTTGTTTATTAGATTTCTTTTCAATCCCGCCTTTATTATTTTTATAGACAACTCAAGGTGGGGAACATATCTAATATCCCTTCCTCCTCCTATTTTTGCACAATACACCCTCTGAGTAAAGTTTAAGGGGCTTCCCAGGAAGTGAATGCTAATAGAAATGAAGCCCAGCTGTGTTCCTTGCAGGTTTACAATGAACCTTATGTTGTCTGAATCAGTCAAAATCCAATCTATGTCAGTCTCGCATTTTCCCATAGCTGTCAAATGTTTAATACATTTTATCACCTTGGAAAATTTCCCTTTGTCTTCACATACCATGCATGTATGTGCTTTTCTTTATGTTTGCTTTCTAAAATGCAGCTACCCCAATATGCTTTTTTTTTTAATGCAACGACCACACAAGACATTCTGCTGTTGGAGGCATTGCCATCCTACAACACCCAGTTCTGAATGGTGGATGCCTGCTATTTCATTCCCTGCTGGCTGTTCGTGCTGGAGTCATTCTGGGTGGACAGCAACATTTGATCTGCCCCAAGTCCCCAGTGGATTTCTTTTGCATCCACCTAGGTGGAGAGATGGCACTTTCTGAGACTTGGGATCTTTCCTGAAACAGCAGCCTTGGAAACCAGCTCTGCTATTGAGAGAGGCCAAGAATTCCAGCCACAATATCTTGGCAACTGGCAGGTGTATGTGTTTGGGGCCCTTTCTGTACAATCAGAGACTGGAAAGTGGCAAAATACCCTGGTGACAACCACACGCACTAGCAAATGCCACTTTTTCAGCTGAAGGATACAGCCCAGGCATGTCACAAATGTGCTTCAAGCTGTTTCTGCACAGCTGAACAATGGCATGGAGAGATCTATAGGCAGTGGTGGTGCTGATGAAGCTCCAGGTTGACCCGCATCCTGAACAAGGGCTGAAAGATGAATTTCATACACATACACTTATCAGGAAAGGCCACATGTGTAAATCTATGTACACAAGTTACTTCTTCACTCCTATATATACACATGGAATATGTGCACTCTATAAACTCACATCCAGTTTCATTTCCAAATACTTCCCCTCATCCTTTCCAGTCATCCTTGGGATCTCTAAATGCCCAGCACAAGCATATAACTGAATTTCTGAATATTCGATGGATAAGGGTGGGAATAGCTATGAACCTAACAAGTGTTATGGTGTGAGTCTAAGTTGGAAGTACTGTGGGCACACCCAACTTGCTCCATTTCCAATAGCAACTCCTGGGACTAAGAAGCTTTAACAGGACATATGAGCTTCAAGGACTTAAGGAAACCTCTATGCAATTACCGTGCTAAGACTTGGAAATGGGGCAGGGCTGTTTTCAAATAATATTGTACTCATAAATATACTTTTATGCTCTCTGGTGGTGGGGGTGCCTACAGAACCTTTTTTTTTTTTAATCTGTACTTTTTTCAGTCTCATGCTTGAATTCCAGTTTGCAAAGTTTGAATGTTCATCGTTGCCAGATATTTATAACCACTCTGAGCCACACGGCAAATGCATTCCAATAGCCATCCGGGCAGAAATCCTTTAAGAAATGGGCTGGAACAGGGCAGGCATTGTGGTGCCCCTGGTACCAAGGTTTTCATGGATGTCTCCTCTGGCCCCCAGCAAGCTCTCTGCCCCCAGTGCCTTTTTTTTTTCCAGATTCTTTGAATTAATAATAAGCAGAAAGCTGTGCAGGCTGCAATGTAAAGCATCAGCCTCCCTCCAGCAGCATCTTTATTTAGATGAATGCTTCTGGGCCTACATGAGTGTCTGTCCTTCTCAGAACCAATTTGCTCAGTGTTTTGATTGGAAGTGTGCCCCTCATCCCAGGAAAGAGAGGTAAACTAGGGCAGCAGAGACCATGAAGGGTGGTTCCTAGAGGTTGCGATGAGCCAGTTTTCCTTTTGGGTTAGCAGGCGTAGCCTGGCCAACCATGATCACGAGTTGACTCTCAAATTCAGATGTCCCCATGGACTCAAATGAAGGTTACTAGAAGCAAGCAGCTGTGGTATACCATAAAGAGAGAAGGCATGAGGAAGCCCAAGCTGGAAATTCACTAAGATGGAATTCTTAAAGCCCCATAATGTTTCTGTTCCTAATAAACTAAAGTTCCCAACTGGACTTCATAACGCACAGAAGAGAGAGACTGTCTGTGCATATACATGGGGAAAGTGCTCTCTTTGTTTTATTATGTGAAATAATGTTTTAAATGACGCCATTTTACAAGGGATGCTCATGTACATTTAGAGTTTTGATTCACCAGACAAATTAAGCACATGCACCCAACTCTGTTGCTCCACACCCCAAGTTTGTTTTTGAAATTAACAGCTTACGTGGTGGTGGCTATGTGCATGAAAAAGGCAAACAGGCTGCTTATTATCAAGATACTTTTATTTTTTCTGAGAATTTTCTTCTGCACCGATAACTTTGATTTCAAAATGGCAGGTGGGTGGGCTGCTAGCCATGCAGATGAGTCTGACACGATTGTGGGGACTGGTGTAAGAGCAAGTCAATGTCTCAGAATGATTGAGAATTCCTTAAAATGGAGAAGTAGATGAGCAGCATAGAGCTGCCTCAGTGAGATTTCTCAAATGCAGGGGAAATGAAGCAGAGAGTCTATTTGCTAAGTGAAAGACTGCACATTTGCTAAGCCTGGTGCAGCATTTTCCCCTCTCCTTATTCTCACCAACACTACCCTGTGAGGTAGATTTTCTGGATGACTGTGGGTTTAAAAAGGAAGAAAACCAGATAGGAAGCATCTGGGGCTTCCACAGGGGAGCATCAAAAAAGTCAAGATGGCGGTCATCACCTCACACCTTTTTACTTGTATCACATGTTCCATGGATGGCCCTGGCCTGGCTGCCATCTTGATTTTTTTTCTTTAATACCACCCCAAGGATGCTCCAGAAAAAAAGAAATGAAAACTGTACTAAAATGCAAGTATTCATGGATGCATTGTGTGAGGAAAGTTTATTTGCAAAGCAAACCGGCCAAACCAGAATGGAATTACAGGAATTCTCTCCAAAACACCTGCACATTTCAGCGTGATCAAAAGAAATTAGCGTATATGGCTTGACAGATTGGCAAAATGAGGAACTGAGGAAAGCTAAAACTGACAGATCTGGCTGGTTCATCTCTGTTGGAGATGATTAAAAAGGGAGACTTATCCTTCAGGTCTTCCGTACAAATTTCTTCTCACTCCTCCCCACCAATGCCTTTCCTCACTGATTATTTGTTTATTTCCCTCCTGGTCCCAAACAGCATTTTGCAGAACTCACTTTATTATCACACAAAATCAAAGGCAGCTGTTTGACCTAGGACAGTGTTTCTCAGCCTTGGCAACTTTAAGATGTCTGGACTTCAACTCCCAGAATTCCCCAGCCAGCATAGCTATGCTGGCTGGGGAATTCTGGGAGTTGAAGTCCAGACAGCCTTACAGTTGTCAAGGCTGAGAAACACTGACCTAGAAGGAAAAATCAATCAATCAATGCATGCTTCTTTTCCTTGGATCCTAAGAAAAGGAGGGTGCAATAGGGGTGTTGCGTAATTTTAACAGATGTGCTTTACTGGAGGAGATACACAACTTGGCTGGGCCAAGGTTCAAAGGCGTGCCTGGCTGGGATGAACATTTGTGCAAAGCACCCTTGAAGGCTGCTTCACAAAACAGTACACTCCTTATTTTGAAAGTGAAGCGCAGCAGCCATGTTCGGCTTCCTCTGGCCTCAGAGACCCGCTCTGGCACTTTCAGCAGTAGGAAGATGCCTTTGTGCATGGCAAAAGCAATTTATGGAAGGAGGATCCCCTGTTCCCCCGCAGTAGAAAAAGCCTCATGGGGGCAAAACCAAGTTCCTTTGTGCAAATGAAATAACCTCCAATTTTCTTATTTCCTCTGCATCCTAAATGATAATTCTTCCAACCCTTGTCAACATGGTCCTTTAACTTTTATTTTCACTGCTGGCTTGGCAACCATTCTTTTCTCTTAAGCCTAACTTTGTTTCTCTCCCCCCCCAACCCCCTTTTCTCTTCTTGTTTTTTTTCTCTGCCACCTCCTTCCTTCTTTCCGATGCAGAACCGCATGCATGAGTCTTTAATGCTCTTCGACTCCATCTGTAACAACAAATTCTTCATTGATACCTCCATCATTCTCTTCCTCAACAAGAAAGACTTGTTTGGTGAGAAGATCAAAAAGTCACCTCTGACCATCTGCTTCCCTGAATACACAGGTATGGAGGCTCTGCCTCAGATTCTCTGGATCAGTGTTTTGCAACCTCGGCAACTTTAAGATGCGTGGACTTCTGGCTGGGGAATTCTAGGAGTTGAAGTCCACACATCTTAAAGTTGCCTAGGTTGAAAAACACTGCTGTAGATTGCAAAATCAAAACAACCTACACATGAGCATCCACAAGGTAGGGGAACCGACACCTTAGGCACTGTGAGATCACCACACCAATGACATAACAGATGACATGTCATAATGTACATGACATCACTGTGGCTTGTACCAGATACCTAGGAACATTGGACCTAGCAGATCAAGCAGAGACTCTTGAAATGCTAGAGAACAGCCTGGCATGAAGATCCTGGCCTTTTCATTCAACTCTGCTTCAGAGATATTCCTGTGAAATTACACAACACAGCCTTAATCCCTTTTGAATGTACAGTTTGGTTCAAAAAAGGTTGAATCAATCCAATTCAAATGTCCAGTTTGGTTTGAAAAAAAACCGATTCAGCTTGGATTTGCAATTCTTTGGGTTCCATTCAGAAAAAGTGTGTTTGCACGAGTGCAAAAGTCCCTTGAGTTTCCGAATGGTAGCCAAATCTTTTTTAATCATTCCGAAGGCATCTGTTTTGATTTCATGCATCAGCTCAGTTCAGTAATTCAAAGATTTGATTCAGAAGGATGACTGAAGAGTAACACAGCACTCATCTTGGCCCTAGAAAATACTCAGTCTTCCACCCAGCTGTTGGCTGAGCAGCAATGGTGCCATGTTCTAATCTGGCCATTGTCTTATTAACCCGGATAAGTTTCCAGAATTTTAAAATATAATTAAAAATAGCCATATTTCTCAAGATAGCCAGGTCTTGCAGGATCTTTATATTCTCAGGTGAGATTTGAAACATAAGATTAGGCATGAATACAATATTTTAAAGATCTCGGTTGATTTTCTGGCACTTCCATCTTTGTACAAAGACACCAGATTCCAGTTCAGGCTGCTTAAAAAGTTTGCTCCCCTGTCATAATCACTGAAAAGCACCACCCCCACCCAGTGCAATGAAGAAACTCCCAGGGTGCCCAGAAAATGGGTACTAGTCTTGTGTTAACACATTGGATTTGGGAACTGTGCAAAGATTCAAAAGGGTGCTTCATTTCAGTGATGCTTCAGGCAGAAGATGTCTTTAGTTAAACTTTGTGAAGCAACAAAACTCTGGTCTTCTAGAGAACACAGCAGAGTTGCCATGTTGTTTCACTTGGGGTTGATTTGACAGCCTCCTCCACAGCTGAAAACCCCTTTCAGGCTACTGATTGTACCAGAGGTGGCTGTCAGAGTGAGTGACACAAAGAATTTCAATGGGGCCAATGACATCATTGCTTCTCTTCAATGAGGTGAATGCAGTTGGCTCCACAGCATGGCTTAAATTGTGGCCACATCCCACAGGCCTAGTCAGAGAATGTATGGGGGGGGGGGTGTTGAAGATAGGCTTCCTTGTGTTACAGAGAACCTGTGCAAAAAATAAACCTACTCGCACAAGCTGTACCGGAACAAGATGACAGCATTCAGTAGGACTCACTCTGATTTTCATTTCTGAAATAATATGTGAACATTATTAAGATGTCTAACACTCACTGATCTGCAAACACTAGAAAGTTCTGTTTTTCTTCTGCAACAGACCAGTCTGGTCATTCCAGAGATGGTTCGTTGGTTTTGTGAGATCCATTTTGGGGCCAGGTCACATCTGGAATCACAAACCACTTTCTGAAAATGAATAGATTGCCACTAAAATGGCCAGTTCAGCATGTTTGGGGAGAAAAATGCAGCATTCCAGTGTTCCCTGGAACAGTCTATTGACATAACAATGTGTTTTGCACACCACTAACAGTAATCCAGTTTTCCCCATACTGGCTGTATAGTCTAGGCATTGTAGACCAACACATCTGGAAGCTGCCAAGCTGAGACAGCTGCATTAGCATATTGGTTGCATTTACAAACACACTAGGCTAAAATATAGTTGACTAGTTTATGGTTCAGTGTGATTTGCAAACCAAGGTTGTTTGGTAAACTCAGTAAACTGTGATTAAATAGACTGTGGGTTAGCATTTTGTGTGAATACAGTCATTGGTCTAATGATCAGTCATCAGTTCAAGAACTGGAGCTGGATTTAGTCAACTAAGCTATTTTTCCAAAAGGAGGGGACGGGGTGGCGTGGTATGGCATGGGACAGGACTGGATTGGATTAGATTGGATTAAGAGCTCAGTTCCAAAATTTTGGATCAGTTCACGTTCCTAGAAGAGTCATCCAAGGACTCAGGGTATAAATACCATTCGCCATCCCATAAGTTCCCTCTACTTAAATTCTCACTGCCTTGGCAATGATAATGAGGAGAGGGGAACATTGTTGAAAATATCCTCCCTGCTACCTTGAATGTTGCAAGACAGCTGTGTCTGAGACCCTAGAATCCTTGGGAAATATATTTTCCCCTGGCACCCAGAGCCTCAATGCAGTTGTCATGTGCCCTGGAAACTACATATGCTAGCGTTTCTTACACTTGAGACTGTGCACTGCAGGCTCACGGTTTTGTCCCAGGTATGCTGTGGTTTCCAAGGCATCTGACATATTAAGGAATCAAGCACTCTTAGAAACATTTCCCAGGATCCCTGCAGCCAGAGATTCTGCTTTTCTAGCATCCAAAGGGAAGGAGATATGCTTTTATATGATAACCTTCGTAAATCTGTAAGAAGTCTAATCACAATTATGTTGGTCCACAGAAAATATCTAAAATCCATAGCTGGTTAATATTTGGACTGACAGTAAAGTCCTTCAGGTTGAGCAAGATCCCTGGAGCTTCCATAGACACAACTGAGAGAGAGAGAGGGAGAGAGAGACGGGGGGGGGGGGGGGGGGAGAGAGAGAGAGAGAATATGGTTTTCTGCTGTCTTCTTCAGAGATGTTTTTCTCCTGGGACTTCCTGGGCCTGGATTTTCTGATGCCCTTCTGTCCAAGTACTAACTAGCCCCAATCCTGCAAGCTTTTTGAGATCAATTGGAGTCAGGTACTGCCACTTAGCTGGACAATATTTTTATGATGACCTACTGAAATAGCCCCCAAGAACGTGTATGGGTTTGCATTCTCCAGAAAGGTGCCACAAAAAGCAGGGGGGAAAACAAAAATAAGTCCGGTGTGTTCAGCCATGGAATCAGCAGTTCAAAATATCAGTCTTAACACAGAGACTCTCTGTTAGCAATAAATATTATTGATATTCAGTGACAGCTAGCATTCAAGGACAAAGACAATGGTTATTCACCCAAGTCTGAAAACTCAGTAGCTGGTCTGATGCCAGATACCCAGTTCCAAACTGGTTTAACGCAACCCTGTGTCCTCCCTTGTCATGGCTTAGTACCATGTTTTTCAACCTCAGCAACTTTAAGATGCGTGGACTTCCAGCTGAGTTGAAATCCACGGATCTTAAAGTTGCTGAGGTTGAGAAACACTGACTTGGTGTAATGGCTGCTTCACACAACATGCTAAAGCAACAGCTGGGTTCCCACAATTTGTTAAACCAGGGGCATTTGCAGAGAAGGTTCAAAACAGTAAGACAACAGCCACAAGTTCACAACCAAAGCCTTGCAATTTTGGGAGTATGAGAATGTAAAAAGAGGTGGCGCTTCATTTGCACAGTTGCATCTTCACTCTTTTGACCCTCCTGGTTGAACTCCAAATTCCCAGATCCCATTTCAGCCTAGCGGCGTACAAAGCCAGACCAGACTCCATATGTTAAAGCATTTCCTAATTTGCACATTCATGTTGTCATTTTAATTAACTCTCTCTTTTTTGGAGGAATGCAATGATCAACACCCACTCCTAAAAACCAAATGAAATGATCTCCCTTCCCTACAGGACCCAACACGTATGAAGATGCTGCAGCCTATATCCAAGCACAATTTGAAAGCAAAAACCGTTCGCCGAACAAGGAGATTTATTGTCACATGACCTGTGCAACAGACACGAACAACATCCAGGTCGTATTCGATGCCGTCACCGACATCATCATTGCCAATAACCTACGAGGCTGCGGCTTATACTGACCCCCCCCTCCCTCCTTTCTCCCTCCCATCCTGTATAGCAAGCAGCATATTTGGAAACAATCACAGCGAGAGGAAAAAAATATAATAAAATATTTGAAAAAAAGGCAAAACCAAGTACGAGTCTCACACACACACACACACACACACACTAAAAATGAACCATGCAAGTTGGTAAATAAAAAGGTATAATGAATATACAGACAGACGCACACAGACATACACTTTTTTTTTTAAGTTTGCCTCAAAGCGTTCCAATGTCCCTATCAAGAACTTAATTCTTCTTTCCTGTTTAAGTAACTTAATGGCAGATAATTCAGCCTCCTTTTTTTCCTTCAGGAAATATAAAGGAGAAATAATAATAATAATAATAACCAAGTGATAAACCAAGAACCACTTAATTTTTCTAAAATGTCTAGCTGTATCTTCAAAGAATGTACTATCCTGCAAGTTTAAAAAGGAATCGGTTTTCTTTAACCAAAAAAAAGTAAAAATAAAAAGTAGCAATGTTATTTTTTAAAGTCGTTTATACGTAGGGTGCTTTAGGGAAAAGGCTTTTTTTTCCTTAGTTCTAAAGGATTTTTAAAGATACCACTATCTGTGGAAATGTTTCTTCAAGGTATGCTATCACAAGAGTTCCCAGTTTGTTGGCTACATCAGCTTTTGAAGGGTTAGAACAAACAAAGGCAAAGCAAACATTGAAAAAACTTGCACGAAACACAGGCTTCCCTTCTTCCGCTCCGTAAACAGACCACCGGACAGCCCCCCACCTCACCCCTACCCCTTGCTTGTTAGGAATCCCTTCTTTGTGGAATGCAGTTAATTCCTAAGCTAAAGTTGATAAATTTGGTGCTTAGTTTGTTTCCTGTTTTGGTTAACATCCACATGGGTGACCAAGAAAGAGAAAAGTTCCATCAGCTAAAACATTGGCCCCTTAAAGCGAGGAGAAGACACTCACCCTTGGATGTAGGGCCAAGTTCTTACCAAGGAGAAATGCATCACAAAGTTAGTAAGAAACTTATTATTTGGCTGCACTTTGGGGAGGGTTTTTTTTAGTGCTTCTCCTGGGTTCCCCCATCCATGCACACAGCCTAGTATTTGTGTTCAGGCCCAAACCATCTTTTAACTCTGTCTCTCTAGAAGAGACTTTCTGCTCCCATCCTCCAGCCCCAGGATGACACAGGCTTTTTTCGTTGCCTTGATGTCCTGCCATGTTGGAATCACGGCTAGGAGTTTTAGGAGATGCTGTGAAACGGGGACTTTACCCAACTCTTGATATTTGGGAGGCCCAACAAGCCAACCCCAGAAAAAGCCATTAAAAAGAGAACATGAAATGGAAGATTTGCTCACCCAGCACACTGGGGAAGAACGGAAGGATTGCTCACGCCCTTTCCACAGACAGACACAAACAACGCCCAAGCAGACATTCATATATACACACAGACTTACCTACATCCCTTTGCTCACTCACTCACTCTCTCCACACACACCAACACACCAATGTGGTGAACTGATCCTAGGGAAGGGACCCTCCCTTGGAGGTGGTTGCAGTGGCCCAATCAGAGCCTTGATGGTTACAAGAGGCAACCTTGTTTTGCTTTGGTGAACAAGCTATTTGGAAACAGCCAGGGATGCTCCGGAGTTGCCTGCCTCGTAACGGGTCAGTTTGCGTGTATGCACAATACGGCTAAAGACCCAGAAGTTATGGGATTCTTGGTCTTGCCTCCCAATCCCCCTTCCCTATCATAACAGGTGCTGTTTTTCGTCCACGGGGCATGGGGAAAGGGAGGCCCAATGACCAACGCATCTCTCTCATCCTGGTGGTTAACTGGAAAGTTGATCGTGATATGTTTAGATGCACAAAGATGGCCAGGGAACACCAATGGGAAATATCCAGGTTTATTTTCATAGTCAGATCATTGCTATACATATTTGCAACTCCCTCCTCCCCCACCACCATGAAAATCCTCCTGAGAGCCTCTTGTGTACAATCATCACATTAGGACAGGCCAACAGGACAGGCCAACAAAATGGGATACATTCCTTTGGGGTTTCATCATGATCGTTCTGCTTCGTCTCGTTTACTCTCTGGTTTTGTATTTAATTTATATAAAAAGCACAGCTGCCACGGGTCTCAAGGGGCCAAAATTATCTCTGTGATCTTGTTTTGATGTTTTTCCTGCTCCAAGGGACTCTCTGTATCATATACCCATTTTCAGTCTCTTTTTGAAATGGGTTAAGTTGGGTGGGGAGGATTGTTTTTTTAATCTGCCCCCTGAATTTGATTTCGTTTTATTTAAAGTTTCCATACTCCCTGTGAATCCATTTCTTCATGATGCTTTTGGTTCCCTTCTCCTCTTCCAGTTCTTACGTTTGGTGGTGATATTCCTTAATTGTTTTCCCCTCCCCTCTCTCTCATGTGGGGGTGTTCGTGCTGCAAAAACAAACAAAAAAAAAAGACAAAAAAACTAGGAAAAAACAATATAAAAATTAAATATCTACATAAAAAGCAACAAAAAATGAAAAAAAAATATGAAAAAACAAAATCGAATGTAGTGTTTATATTATTTAAAAAGCCACCATTTTCATGACCAATGTTTTGTCATTTCTTCTCTGATTAGCAGAGGTCTTCACCTTTCACTTTTAAGAAGTACCTTTTCTGGAAAAAGCCAATTGCACCCTCCTCAATTAAAATCTGGAACAAATAGAGAAGAAAACTAAATACACACATACACACAAACACAACCTATACACATCTCTAAAAATGCCAGATCTTTCTAAGCCTTTCTATTACCAATTGGTGAGGTTTCTGTGATCTATTAGACACTGCCAATTTCTTTCTCTGACTAATGGAAAAATTCATGTGTAGCTTAATAAAGAGAATGTTTGTCTGTACCATCAAGAGTCTTTCTCTTTCACCTTCTGATTCAAGAGTTGTTTACTTGTGGTTTTCTTTTTGAGAAGACATGAGTGTGAAGACATGTCCTAAGGCCTGTTGACAATCCTCTTACCTCTCCTTAATCTCTCGTTAGATCGGCCAAATTAAACAGAGGCCCACCTTAAGTCCTAGAGCTAGATATATCCCATGAATTTATTTAAGCTACCACCATGTATTGAGTCCACTGCTGTTGGTTTCATGTAGAGGACCTCCTCCTGTGGAGGAGAGGACCGTCACAAAGAACTTCCTCCTGTGCAATAGCTTGTGATGAGATATACCCTCTCACTGACACAACCTTTCAGAGAGAATCTTCCCTGAGGCTTGAAATAGACCAGACCAGACAAATGCAGCACGCAAAGAAAGTCTTTCTTTATAGAGTGGAATTCATGACCAGAAGATATGATGACCACAAGTCTGAAAGTTTTGAAAGGGGACTAGATAAATTCAAGAGAGACCTATCACGGGCTATTCATCTTGGAGTCTCAGTACTGGATGGAGGTAGCATGCCTCCAAATATGTATTTCTATTTATTTACGTTAGAGTTTTGCTTACCACCGTGCTCAGTAGGCCTTTGGGTGATGCACATTCAGCAAACACAGAAAAAGAACACAATATAAATGATATAAAATAATAGATAATCAGAGAGGGGGGCTATTAATAAAAAGGTCTGTAATCATGTGCCTGCCCTGAAGATCTCTTGGTGTGGGTAAGATTCTCAGTAGGCCTCTCTTGATGACTCAGTTGGATGGACAGAATCATGTTTAGTTAGCTGGCCCCTGATATATCTCAGGGCCACACAATATGGGGCTTTATAGGTAATGACCAGAAACTCAGCTGGATTGGAAACCTCCTGGCAACCAGTGCAGCAACTGAAGGCTTGGTGTAAGCCAGCTAGTAGCCTGGCAACCACTGACTGGACAAGTTGTAACTTCTGAGTCATCTTCAAGGGAGCTGTGAGTGAGTGAGTAAAGGGGGCGGGGTCTTTTCACGGGTGTATGTGTCTTTATTGGGTCTTTCCTAATAAAGGAACTTGCCACTGGTTCTTTATATAATTGTCTCCTGAAGCCTTATCTCTCTTGGAGCCAACCATTACAAGTTCAGCTGCATGGTGTTTGGGCATGAGTCACTGTCACTGGAGCATGTTGGTCCAGATAGGGCCTTAGCTGGTATACCAACCAGAATTGGGTGAAGCCACTTGCCATGGCTTCCTCCTGATGATCCAGCCATCCTCCTAGCAGAGTTGAGAGGGTTGAAGGCCATCTAATCCATTTTCTGGCACAGTTCTTCTATGGTTGGCTGCCTAGCTGTACTCAGAAGATCTCCTGCCAGAGAAGACTCTCTGCTTCCCAAGCAAACTTGCACATGGATCCTTGTTCAGCCAAAACTTACTCCACTTCCTATTAGAACAAGCACTGGCCTCTGGAAGAGCAGATGCTAAGATATTTGTTTCTGTTAGAGGCATGAATCCAATGGCCCTGACTATTCAGCACTTCATGACCTATTGACCAGAGGGGGCAGGGAGGCATAAGTAGAAAATTATGGATTTACTTTTTGTCTCTTCTTTGTCTCAGAGATTATAGCCCTTTTTCCAGGAACATATATACAGAGCAGAATGTAATTAGCTAGGTGCTAGTCCTTGCCTATCTCTACAGTGTATTTCCTATAGATAAATCTCCTTTCTGCTATACAGGTAATCCTCACAACGACTACAGTTGGGACCAGAATTTCAGTTGCTAAGCAAAGTGGTCATTAAGCGAATCAGACCCAATTTTTTTACCTTTTTTGCAGCGGTTGTTAAGCAAACCACCGTGGGCATTAAGCGAACCACATGGTTGTTAAGTGAATCACACAGTTCCCCATTAATTCTGCTTGCCAGAAGCTGGCTGGGAAGGTAAAAAATGGCGATCATTCGACCATGGGATGCTGCGACGGTTATAAATGTGAACCGGTTGCCAAGTGCCCGAATCATGGTCATGTGATTGCACAGATGCTGCGACAGTTGTAAGCGTGAGGACTGGTCATAAGTCTGTTTTTTCAGCGCTGTCATAAGTCCGAACCATCACTAAATAAATGGTTGTTAAGTGAGGACTACCTGTAGTTAAAGTGTATTTCATTAATCATGGCTCAGACCAGATTCCCGCCCTCAGGAATATTCACACACACACCCAAAATGTTTCCACCTTCAACAGCTTCTGCCTCATGGAACAGCCCTTCAGGTATCTGAAGAATGGTCCTATAATCTTTAAGGAATGTGGTTCTCTGGCTCCAACAGGAACTTCCTACCTTAACATCTAGATCAGCTTTCCCTAAACTGAAGCTTCTGAGACACTTTGAACTGCAACCAGCATAGTTCCCAGAAAGTATAGTCTGGAAACTAGGGCAGCTGAAGTCTCAAATGTGGTGAAGGACACCAGCTTTGGGGACACAGTTGCAATCTCTGCTTCAGGATGTTAACTGGGGTACTAGAAATTTAATATTTCTCCATCAGGAAGGCTGAAAGGAACATTAAAGGTAAAGGTTTCCCTTGACGTAAAGTCCAGTCGTGTCCGACTCTAGGGGGCGGTGCTCATCTCCGTTTCAAAGCCTTGGAGCCGGCGTTGTCCATAGGACACTTCCGGGTCATGTGGCCAGCATGACTCACGGAACGCCGTTACCTTCCCGCCGAAGCGGTACCAATTAATCTACTCACATTTGCATGTTTTCGAACTGCTTGGTGTGCAGAAGCTGGGACGAGCAACGGGAGCTCACCCCGCCGCGCGGTTTCGAACCGCCGACCTTCCGATCGACAGCTCAGCGGTTTAACCCGCAGCGCCACCGCGTCCCTAAGGAACGTTAAAGGAACATTAAAAGTAGATTATATCAGAGATCATGCTTTTAATTGTATATATGTTGCTGCAGAAATCATCAATCTTCTTTCAACAAGTGAGAAGATTTGAAATTTTAAGAATAACCATGGGGACATACGGTGGTTGCCATGGAGGGGGAAAATGGTCTCTTTGCAAAATTGGTTGCTATGGTGGCATAACCAATCAAATAACGAGTCCAAATCAAATCAAGTCAAGTCAAGTCGAGCAGAGGTTCAGGAAGGCAAGAAGGAGGCACCCTATCTCAGTGTTTCTCAACCTCAGCCGCTTTAAGATGGGTGGATTCCAACTTCCAGAATTCCCCAGCCAACATGGGTTGAAGTCTGGGAGTTGAAGTCCACCCAACTTAAAGTGGCTGAGGTTGAGAAACACTGCCTTATCTTAATGTTTGGCAATGAGGAGTAGATGAGATCCAATGGCAGAGAGTCCTATTTTATTGCCTTTCCTGTTTGGTCAGAAGTACGTTCAGTGTTCTACACTATGTTATGTAATATTCATAGATAATGCTGTGACACAACTCATTTAACAGGGTCCGAGGAGAAAAATATCAGATGAATTTCTAAACAGTGGTCCTTGATCCAGGCAATTAAACAGAGGGGTTTAAGCTTAGCTCCAAATAGACCCAGTCTGACTTTCTTGGCCTCTTCCTGGTCAAATATCCCCTGCATCATGTGAACTATTTACTGGAAGTTAGCTGAGACTGAATGAGTCTTCTGTAGGTTTCATCCCTGTGGCTGGTTGACTTCTCGTCCTTCCTGAGGAGATAAAATGGTTGTGGTTCAGTAAGGTAAAGGTAAAGGTTTCCCTTGACGTAAAGTCCAGTCGTGTCCGACTCTAGGGGGTGGTGCTCATCTCCGTTTCAAAGCCTTGGAGCCAGCGTTGTCCATAGGACACTTCCGGGTCATGTGGTTCAGTAGGTTTCCTTAAATTTGTCTACAGCTGCCCCAACACCACTCCAATACAGATTTTTAAATTTTGGTTCCTTACCCACACAGAGTGATTTTTTTTGGAAAAAAAAAAAGGAAAAGAGTAGGGCAGTGATTAAATACGTCATCTGAGACTGAGAGCTGCTGGCATACAAAAGTAAGTCTCTTGATAGAAGAAGGAATGAGTAAGTCATGTGAACAGGGCCAAGGTGCACACCACATCATAAAAATTCAACATAGCCAAGGAAAATTGTATGCCTTTTCTTTTGCTTATTCTGCAGTTTTATTCTTTAAGGCAGCCTTTCTCAACTTTTTCACCCTGGAGGAACCCTTGAAATATTTTTCAGGCCTTGGGGAACCCCTGTACATTCAGGCTCGAATATAGGCCAGAAGTTACAAAATTATGATATTTGTTTCACGGGTAGGCCTGTAAATATGCATTAATGGTGTTCTTAAACTCAGAATAAAGAATGAAACATACCTCTTTCATGTGAAGTTGCCCAAATTTGAAATAATTTCTTAAATAAATCATGATCTCCCAGCAAACCCCTAATGACCTCTCGCGGAACCCAAGAGTGCCACAGAACCCTGATTTAGAAACCCTTCTTTAAGGCCTTCCTTTTTTCCTTTCTTTTGCCCATTTTGCCTACCCCTGAAAAGGAAAAGGGAATAATCCAGGTGATAAACTTTTGACCACTGGGAAACAGGCATGACCTAGAGGTTTCCAAGTATGTCTTTGCAGCTATGAAGTCTTGGAGTAAGAAACAGGTCACTGCAGGGAGAAGGAATGTTAACCAGGTGACCAGGACTTAATCTAGCTGTTTCAAGGTTGCTAATTGTTGTCTTGCAAATTCTAGGCTGCTGCTTATCTCTTTTCTTGAGTTCTTGATCTTTAGTTTGGAGGAAAAGCCTCGCAGAAATTCATTTGAGTAGGAGAGGTCAAAGCCTGACTGCTATTCTCAAGGAGAGTCAGTGTTATTTCGTCTTCTGAAACTTCGCTGCTCTGCTGTGCCTGCTGTATCTGCTCCTTCCTGGAAGGACATCTGAAGCATAGTACAGGTAGTCCTCGCTTAACAACCATTCATTTAGTAATGGTTCGGACTTACGTTGGTGCTGAAAAAAACAACTTAAGACCCATCCTTGCACTTATGACTGTTGCAGCATCCCCACAGTCACGTGACCTCGATTTGGGCACTTGGCAACCGGTTCACATTTATGACCATCGCAGTGTCCCCTCATCATGTGATCGCCATTTTCAACTTTCCTGGCCAGCTTCTGGCAAGCAAAATCAATGCGGAACCTCATGATTTGCTTAACAACCACATAGTTTGCCTAACACCCATGGTGATTTGCTTAACGGTTGCCACAAAAAGGGTCATAAAATCAGATCAGATTTGCTTAATGACTGCTTTACTTAGCAACCAAAATTCTGGTCCCAATTGTGGTCATTAAGCGAGGACTACCTGTATATCCTGCAGGCTGTTTGTTAAAGTTTGTAGCACAGTCACAATGAAAAAGAAATAGCTGTACAGGATCCCCTTTTCCAACCTTAACTGTCAGAAAGTATGGGGTTTCTCTCAGAACACATCTGGGCTATGCCAGGGAGGAGAAGTCTTGAATATTCTTCTATTATAGCTTTTCATTTCAAAATAACTTTAACAAGAGAAGAGCCACGCCTCAATTTTTTAAAAAAACCTGTTCAATCATGTCTGATTCTTGGAGACTGCCTGGACAAGTCCCTGAAGTTTTCTTGGCAAGGGTTTTCAGAAGTGGTTTGCCATTGCCTCCTTCCCAAGGCTAAGAGAGATGGACTGGCCCAAGGTCACCCAGTTGGCTTTGTGCCTAAGGTAGGACTAGAACTCACAGTCTCCTGGTTTCCAGCCAGGTGCCTTAACCACTTCACCAAACTGGCTCTCACACCTCAGATAAATATAAGATAAATAAAACTCAGAGATAACTTTATAAGATAAGACACCTAGCCACTTATAAGCTCTGTCCACACATTTTTAACTGGAATAATGAAAGAACTCAATTAATTTAGTTTAGGATTCAACCCACTGAACCAGAAAGTAACCAGCTGGGCTGAGTTCACACAACACAATACGCCAACTTAAAAGAAAAATATTAAAACAAATTAAGTTTAGCAAGTGTATATAGCAGTGGGTAGTTAACCTATTTTTAAAAATTGATTATGTGCCACAAAATTGGTGTTGACTTTAGCAACCACATAGATAATTTTCTTCATGAAACTGACCTAGATAAGTTGCAACACACAACTTTGGCAATTATGTCAGTAATAAACTCCAAATGGCTTGAGATGTTAATCAGATCTGGAACATGAGCCAGATCTGTAAAGCAAGTGATCTAGTGCTTAGGATGCTAGATTAGGCAATTTAACTTAGTTTAATTCAAGTCCTTTTCAACCATGCAGCTGACTGACTGAAATAATTTACTGCATTTGCATGCTAAATTCAGTAAAGGGTGCTTTGTTTGATAGCTTAGTGCATTATGCAAATCCAGAACTTTCAGTTAGTTTAATATTTAATGTTGTGTGCAATGCCACAAAATGGTCAATTCACTAATCAAATAAGGTGCACCGCACAAACAGTTCTACCTGATAGGGATGAGATTAATTTGTCAGGCAGACGGTATGATCCACTTTAGATGAGGACTGGGGCCAACCAGATGATCCTTTTTGGTAGTAAGACATGAGTTTGGGGGCCCTTTGGAAGCATTTGGAAAAGAGAAATAGGAGGGCTCATGTTGCAAATTAGAGTCCAGGCCAGTAGATGTGAAATTATTGAAGAAGTTGATTTGGTGATGAGATCCTCAGTGAAATGAACTTGAAAGCTGTGACTAGTGTCCATTTGTCTAGAGCTGGTATTCATGGCCAGGGGGAATGCATCATGCATGAAGGAAACATCAGTCTTCAGTAGAACATCTAAGGGTTGATTTGGATTGACTGGTGAACAGGTTTGGGGGCATATGATGGAACAGGAGATTCTGTCAGGCCAGGGTGGTGGGTCTGTGATACCACATCCTGCACTTCTCAGTGATGAAACCTTGCGTCCTTTTGATCATCTTTGCAGGAGAGTCCACTTGTGCCATTAGCTGGTGCCATTGGACTGGAGAAGACGTCGATGGACCTCTTGTCTTACAAGGACGTCAGATGGAGAAAGGCAGGCAGTGTGTGCAGTTATTAAACAAGATATCCTTCTGAGCCTCTTACCCCAGATTCCTGGCATCTTTAATTGATGGAGACACTGTGCTTCTGGTCATTTCCCTGTTGGCTTTAATTGCCATTTTGTGTTACGGGAATCCATTTAGGGGTGCTAGAGCATCAAGGCATGTTGGTTTCTCTTGGATCAGCTTCATTGCTTGTGCAAGACCTTCAGTTTTGGATACTGTATCTCTGGTTGTCTGTCTTTAGCCATCATGTTGTAAGAGTTAATCAGTTCATTTTCAAAAGGACCAGGTGGTTCTTTTCCTAAGCTGGCAGAGCATTTAACTATACCCTCTGCTCTCAAGGGTGGAGATACAATAGGAGCAGCTGGCAGCCGTCCGAGTTAACCCAATGTTTAGGAATGGGTGAGCTGGTGTTCCACCACCTAGGAGAGGTCTCACATGTTGATCAATGAGCACCTGCGTGGGGGAAATTTCAAAAGAAAATCAGGGAGGTCTTCATTGTTAGAGGTGTACTGAGTTGCTGAACAACACGCCAAATCCTTTTTCTGTCATTTAGAGCGAGAAGCCAGATAATATGAATGAGGGCAACGGCCTGCGGTTGGCAGTGAAGTATTTGGCTTAGGGGAACATGAATGAAGCCTCTGGAAGGCCCTTTTCCTGCATTCCAGCTGTTGTTAACAACAGGCAGAACCAGCTGTGTTTGTTGATCTAGCAGGGCAGACTCCTTTGGGTTATCTGGGCTTAAAGGAGCACCGGATGTACTGTTTTCAAGCAGTTTCTGGCTTAGGGGCCTATGGAGGCCAAGATGTTCTGAAATCTGGCATCAGATTTATTATTTATTCAATTTGTATGGCCACCTATCTCAGCAACTGACTCCAGGTGGCAGACCATCTTAAAATAAATTAAAAACGGATTCTCATCAGAGATACAAAAATTAAACTACACAGCACCTGAGGAAAATATCACTATTAATGGCTGTTAACACAACCGGGTGACAGGACCCTTTACACCCTCGGGGCCCCAGGCCTGGGCACAGAACCAGGTCTATAATACTTTGCGAAAGGCCAGCAGTGTCAGGGCCATCCTAAGGTCTAGAGGGAGGATATTCCATAGGGCAGGCACTATGGCAGAAAAAGCACGCCTCCTGGGCCCTGCTGGCTGGCACTCTGTGGCTGACAAGGCCCAGAGCACGCTCATCCTGCCAGACCTGATCAGATGGGTAGAGACAATCGGAAAAAGACGGTCCGTCAGGTAAGCTGGTCCCAAGCCATGAAGGGCTTTAAAGGTGACCAGTACCTTGAATTGTACCCAGAAGCAAACTTGCAACCAATGCAGTTCACGTAGCAGTGGTGTTAAGTGCGTCGAATATCCGACTCCATTTACTACCCCTGCTGCTGCATCAGTTGAAGCTTCCAAATACTCTTCAGGGGCAGCCCCATGCAGAGCATGCCGCAGTAGTCCAGATGGGAGGTCGCAAGGACATGAGTGACAAGAAGCAGGGCCTCCCAGTCCAGTTTGCCAGTGCACAACTGGCACACCACCTGAAGGCCACAGCTAGCCACAGCTGCCACCTGCTCTCCCAGCAGGAGCTGTGAGTCCAAGAGGATCTCCAGATTGCTCACCTGGTCGATCTGAGGAAGGGCCCCCCCATCCAGAACCAAAGGTGGAAAATCCCCAGCACTGGAAGGTCCAAACACTCAAAGCCACTCAGTCTTGCTTGAGTTGGGTTGAGCTGAAGCCTGTTGTGCCCCATCCAGACCTCCACAGCCTCCAGGCCCTGGGACAGGACATCTAGAGGGGCCTGTGGCGGAGATGTGAAGCTGGGTATCATCAGCATACTGGTGGGACCTCACCTCAAACTGTCAGATCACCCCAACCAGTGGCCTCATGTAGATGTTAAACAGGAGGGGAGAGAGGACCGAGCCCTGCGGCCCCTCACAACGTAGGCTCGGCTAGGTCTGAAAAGTTGCAGCCCTGTCTCTAAACCAGTGTTTCTCAACCTTGGCAGCTTTCAGACGTGCATATGCTGGCTGGGGAATTCTGGGAGTTGAAGTCCACAGGTCTGAAATCTGCCAAGGTTGAGAAACACTGCTCTAAAGGGCGAGTGGAATTTTGCCTTGTTTTGTCCTGGGAGTGATGACCCAGCCTCGACTTGGATCAGAGCCCCCAGCCGGTTGTGACAGCTAACGGTGCTGACAGCTGCTGCTGGCACAACAGTGCCCCTTCCGAGACCTCTCAGCAAAGTCACTGCTGCGATTTCTGGCCACATCTGGCTTTCGGGCAGCATGGGAAGAGGAACCAGGAAGTGTGCAGAAGGCAGAGCCTGTCCAGTTTAGCTGTTGTTTTCAGAACACAGCCCAAAGCGTGGCTTCTTTCCCCCTTTCTGCACCAGTGCGCGCTTCAATGTTTTAAGCAAGACATGCAAAGCCGGTCTGGGGAAATACCCTGTTGCTGAAAGATCATGGCAGGAAGAACATTTTAAAGCTGGTCAGACAAGCCAACTGGTGCGCCCCACAGTTGTCTTTGTAAACAGATCCAAGAACCAGACCCCCCTTCCTGCATAGGGGGATGCTGGAAAAAGCTATGAAGGAACATGTGTCTGTGCTTCCAGTTCCCTTCCAGAAATACCACAGAAGGAAAAGGGACCTGCTGGCTCGTTTAAACCTGCTTATGGAATTGATTTACAGTCAACCAAGCTTAACCTCTTAATGCAAATGCAGCAGCTATTGGAGCTGTTGACCCAGTTAAGTGGGTTGTGTGAACACAGCCATTACATTACATATAAAGGCCACATTCCTTTCTCTCTTTTTTTAAAAAATATCGTTTTTCTCATCCTCCTAATAATTGAAATAGGTCACTGTGATGAATGATCCAATGGTAATGGTGCCATCTAGTGGTAGCTGACATAAAGGGCTTCTCTGGAAGAAAAAAAACCCTTTAGAAAACGGGTGAATTTTAGGGCTATTTTTGAAGGACTGTACAGGTAGTCCTCACTTAACGACCACAATTGAGACCAGACCTTTGATTGCTAAGCAAAGCAGTCATTAAGTGAATCTAACTTGATTTTACAACTTTTTTTGGAGCAGTCATTAAGTGAAACACAGCAGGCATTAAGCGAACCATGTGGTTATTAAGCAAATAATGTGGTCCCCCATTGATTTCACTTGCCAGAAGTAGGGCAGAAAGGTCAAAAATGGCTATCACATGACCATGGGATGCTGCGATAGTCATAAATGTGAACCAGTTGCCAAGCACGCAAATTGTGATCACATGACCACAGGGACACTGAGACGGCCATTAAATGTGAGGACCAGTTGCAAGTCAGTTTTTCCAGCACTGTCATAAGTCCGAACCATCACTAAACAAATGGTTGTTAAGTGAGGACTACCTGTATCACCAAGAGATGGACAAGCTTTCCATGATGAGAGGCAACCCTGGTTTTAGGAGGGCAAAGGTCACAATGGGTGGGCTGGTGACTCCCAAGTTGGTGGAACCATGCTAGATGAAGATCAAAAAAAAAAAATCAGCATAATTTGTGCTGAACTGCTGCACTGCTTCATATAGAAATGCCACCAGATCAAGCTATGAAATTTAGGGGTATGTTCTGCTTTCAGTAAAGAACTAAAATCTCTGAAGGAACAGCTGCACATGCTTTGCAACAGAATGTTCACATGCTCACCTATAGAACGCAGACAACCTCCTGAGATAAAATTGATCAGGAGAGGCAGGCATTCACGTTTACAGAAAAGACGGCTGAAACGTTTCCAACACTGATCAAGAGTTTTTATTTCCATTTTTTAAAACAATAAAAACAAAGAGCTGAGTTCTGAGCAAAACTGAATCACAAAAGAGTGTTTTTTTCCCTCCAAAGTTTAAACAGCACTGAAAAGTAAGGCTTTGCAAAGGGTGTATCGGAATAAATTATCTTCACTTAAACACTGTCCAGTTTCCTTATATTCACCTTTAAATGTCCTAAAAACCTAGCCGTAAAACAGATTATTTCCATTTTTTTTTATTAATACGGGGCTCCTTCTGGATATTGGGTGATACTCCTTAAACACTTAAAAACTGCTTGCCTTCCACTGTAAACATATTTAGGAAGCCTAAGACCTTAGGAACCTCCAACATGCCTACTAGCATTTTAAGTATTTGAGAAATGCTGGAACATACCTAACAATATATCAAATAGCCCTCCGGTCTTTTGAACCTGTACATCTTATCAAGCTAATGTTAATGCGAAATGTACAATTAAAAAAATAGATCTCTGCATGCTGCCCACCTCTCGTAAATAAATGCCACCTTCCAAATGTCAGCAGAGGCTTCTCTGCGCTTTGCCTCCAGTTTTAATTCTCTTGCCCCATCCACTCACTTAACTGAAATGCTGCATTAAAAAAGCGCCTTAGAGCTTCCTCCTGACTCCTTATCCCTGGGTTTTCTCCTTGGCCGCCTAACACTGGCACCCACCGAATCAAACATCCTTGCCAGCCTCTCGGGAAAAGAATCCAGAAATGTTCAAAGCCTTCCATGAAAGGAGGGCAGGGGGGAGTTTTAATCTCTCTTTGAGCCACTTCAAAACTGCAGCAAAACTTCTGCTCCCGTGTGGCTCCTGTAGACAGCAGGCTCTGCTTCCCTGCCCCAACCCTGTAGAAACGTCACCTTTGTCCAAATGATTCTCTGTACATTTCACATGGAAAAACCTTCCTTTCCCAGAGGAGAGGAGGGCGGGATGACGGTGGTTTTTTTTTTTTTAAATCATAACCCTTCATTTGTCACTTATTTTACTACTTCTCGAAACAGCTTCATGGGTGGGGGGGGTCTGTCCTATTGGCATGGTAATCTTCAATCACAGTCCACAAACATGTTGCCCCCCATTTCCCCCCCTTGCAGCACACAGTAAGCTTTAGTAAGAGTTGCACATGGGGTCACGAAGGGGGGAAACAGATACCCCTTAAAAAAGAAATGAGAAAATCCAACCTCAAGGAAAACAATTGAACCCAAGAAAGGTTAAGTTGTCAGCCGCCCAAACACTTATTAGATATCACATGCTTTTCTACGGTGAAGATGCAGCCGACCCGATCCCTTGTCCTCGGCACCGTCTGCCGAGCTTGGAAGAGACCACCCACCCACCCCCATCACCAGCAGGGAGGGAGAGCTCAGGATGACATCAAGGTTGCACGTGGGAAAGGAACAGCAGACCAGAAGCGTTAGGAGGGATGCTGTTTCTGCAATCTTCGCTCCGCAGCGGCTGCCAACATCCGGCGGCGCAATGCGATGGGGTCGGAGGCCGCACCTTCAGCCGGAGGAGAAAGGTCTGGGGCAGGATCATCAAAGGTTTTGTTAAGGTACTGCCTGGAAAAAACACCGAAAGAGAGAGAGAGAGAGAGAGAGAGAGAGTTATTTCTGCTGATTCTAGGTACCCGTCTGGGCTTCTACAAGGTCTGTTTCAGCTACGCTAAATCCATTCATCTGCAAATACTGAGTCAGATTTCACACACCCCAAAATTCTATGCCCCACAAATGCTGGAAAGGGCCCACCCAAGTCTGTAAACAGAGAACATTGGCGTGTTTTTAAGAGCAACTGGTGCTAGTTGGCATAATCCATCTGGTCTGGCAGCCGGGCACACCCAAGTCTTCCTGAGGGGCATCTTAACTTCGGAGATTTTCATTAAGCCCTATGCAAATGTTTTCAAGCCTAGCTCCTTAGCCGTGAGGAACAGGAGTTTGCTGCTCTTTGGGGGTGGGGGGATGAAAAGGAAAAGAAAACCAAGATTTTAGATGTTTTAAAAAGGGGATGAGACAAATCCAAGCAGGATTATCAGTGCTTCTAGAGCAGTGTTTCTCAACCTCGGCAGGTTTCAGATGGGTGGACTCCAACTCCCAGAATTCCCCAGTCAGCAAGGGTGGCTGAGGAAGTCTGGGAGTTGGAGTCCACCCATCTGAAAGCTGCCGAGGCTGAGAAACACCACCACTGTAGAGCTATGCAAACCTTAACACTTCAGGGAGGGAGTTAGGGTTAGCCAGCCTCTTCCTTAAATATCTCAGCCTGAAAACACACACTTGCCACCAATTCATGCCCTGTATCAAAATAATACAAGTTCTGCCTCCAAAGACCGAACCCCACAGCAGGTGCCCCTGGAAACCTCTTTGTGTGGAAAGATCTTCCAGGAAAGGCTTTGTACTGCTGAGCACAACCTCACTATTTGCTCTCTCATTCAATTAGGCCTCGCTTACGATCGTGGGACAGGAAGGACCACGGCCGCCCCAGAGACGCACCTGCGTGCTTGTTGCAGCAGCTCGTCCTTCCTCTGGACCAACATCCGCTGCCTTTCATCAGCCGACTTGGAGAAGCGGCTGCCTCTCACTTCAAAGTCCTCCGTCTCGGCGGCTTCTACGTCCGTTTCGTTGAATTCCGCCATCTCGTCCAGCCTGGAGCCAAGCTCAAGCGGGATTCTTTCGGCCTACCGCGCAGGAGGAAAGTGGAAAAGAGAAGAAACGCTCGGTTGCATTCATTCATTAATTCAGCCAATACATTTATTACCGTGAATCCAACGGAGCACGAGAGGAGGAGGTTGGTAACAGTAATAAAATGCACACAAAAAAGATTCAGCGAAGAAAAAGCAGGTGAGAAAACAGCGAAGGTGGAAGCAGCCCTACAGTGGAAAGCTTTAAAATGTCTAAGCTTAAAAGAAAGCACAGCAAAGGTAGACACCCGACTGCTAACAGATGGAAACTTCTCATTGATTATTTCACTCCATTCCAGATCCCTGCCAGGGCTGCCCCAGATGCTGCGGGTGACAAGGATGTAGAAAGGGCCAGCTAACCAGGAACACCCTCTGCCACTTAAGAACAAGCTAAACTGGCTGCGAGAGTCAGTTTGGTGCAGTGATGAAGGCACCAGGCTAGAAACTGGGAGACTGTGAATTCTAGTCCCGCCTTGGGCACGAAGCCAAGTGGGTGACCTTGGGCCGGTCACTCTCTCAGCCCTAGGAAGGAGGCAATGGCAAACCACTTCCGAAAAACCTTGCCAAGAAAACCGCAGGGACTTGTCCAGGCAGTCTCCGAGAATGGGACACGACTGAACGGATTAAAAAAAAAGACTGGCTGCAGGTAGATTTCAAGCTAAGTTCATGGTGCCTCTGTTGACACAAGAACCCTCACTGGCAGCATGTCAGGGCTGAGCAACATGTGAGCAGAAAAACTACATTTCATTCCATTTACATTCCACTGACATCAAATACAAATAATATTACTCTGCATTTGTTATTGAGTAACTCTCTCCTGATGCATTCCAAATTATAACCTGGTAATAACTTCTGGGGATGCGGTGGCGCTGCGGGTTAAACAGCTGAGCTGCCGATCGGAAGGTCGGCGGTTCGAAACCGTGCGGCGGGGTGAGCTCTCGTTGCTAGTCCCAGCTCCTGCTCACCTAGCAGTTCGAAAACATGCAAATTTGAGTAGATCAATAGGTACCGCTTCGGCGGGAAGGTAACGGCGTTCCGTGTCGTCATGCTGGCCACATGACCCAGAAGTGTCTATGACAACGCCGGCTCCATGGCTTAGAAACGGAGATGAGCACCGCCCCCTAGAGTCGGACACGACTGGACTTTACGTCAAGGGAAACCTTTACCTTTACCTAATAACTTCTGGAGATACCTTGGGGGTTGTACTTATGTTTTTCAGAGGCCCCATGCACCTTGGGGTGTGTGCTCTATATAGTTGTGGTCCTGAATGCCTGATGGATCTCCCCCTCTACATGATCTTATGTTTTCTTTCCGTTTTTAAGCTCTTTAGCATTTTTTTTAAATGTGTAAATTTAAAGATCAAGGAAAGAGAGACAGAAGCTGTAGACGTAAGCCCTGTAGAAGTTGTGAAGGTATCATTCCCTCCCTACTGGCAGGGCTGTTTAGGGCTGCCAGAGGAAATCAGATTTCCTGGTGAGGCTCCAGAAGTTTAATACTTGCTCTCACTGACAGGTAACCATCTAATAAAAGAGTTTTCCAGCATCCCTTTTTAATACCCAAGAGCCAAATCTCCTTGTTCAAGAATTTAGGATTAAACAAAAAAACTCTTTTTTTTTACTATAGGGAAATCCCACTCCTTTCTCCTGCAAAAATAAATGAAGGAAAGTAGCTTCAGAACAGACAATTATAAATCTTCTTCATATCTTTACCCAGAAGCAGAGATTTGGGGGTGGGGGGGAAGGGGGTGTTAAGAGTCAAGATGGTAGCTGGGACTGCATGATTCCTGCCCCCCATTTAACATGCATTTTTACATTAAAAAGGGAAGGGCTTTGATCATGCTGTCGTGACCACCATTTTGATTTTTTTGACCCCACTCCCCCAAAGACTTCCTTGCCCAGAATAAGTAACTCCCTACAGAGAAAATTAACTTGGTGCAGATCTTAGCAGTCAATTTACTCTTCAGTTCTCCTCTGCTGCAATAAAGTATTATCTCTGCTGAGTCAAGCTCCACCCATCCTTGCAGTTGTCTTCAGAGCAATACAGGAGTGGTTCAATCCTGCTTTGTTCCAGGATCTGAGGGTATTTTTAGATTTTTTTTAATCCCACCTTTATTATTTTTATAAATAACTCAAGGTGGGGAACATACCCAATACTCCTTCTTCCTCCTCTTTTCCCCACAACAACAACCCTGTGAGGTGAGTTGGGCTGAGAGAGAGAGAGACTGGCCCAAAGTCACCCAGCCAGCTCTCATGCCTAAGGCGGGACTAGAACTCTCCTACCACACCTGATTGGCTCTTGGGCTGAGAGAGAGGGACTGGCCCAAGGGCACCCAGCCGGCTGTCATGCCTAAGGCGGGACTAGAACTCACAGACTCCTGGTTTCTATGTTGGAGCCTTAACCACTAGATCAAACTGGCTTTTCTGGACTAGACCCCAGCCTGGAATACCCTGGGGGTCTCCCATTCAAGAACTAACCCATCCCAACCCTGCTCAGCTTGAGCTCAAAGAAAGCCGGTGTCGCTATTACACCCTCCTTTTTCTTCCTTTGCCACATTACCTGAATGACCTCTTCAGCATCTTCTTGATCAGTACTATGCCTTTCTAAAGGGCTATTCAACGCTGGTCGAATACTGTCAGAGCGCTGTGCATGTTTAAAAAAAAAAACAGAATTAACTGATATGGAAAACATGGAACTTTTTTGACAGCTCTAAGTTGCAGCATATCCTGTATTATAGATCCTGCATGAAGCTCCCACCCCAAGACCGTGGGGAGAGCGGGGGCTTGGATCAACTAGACGGGATTCCAAGATCTCTTCTTATGCCACAACAATATGTTAGCCTCTTACGTGGTTATTATCCCGATCCATCTGCCAATTAAACCAGGTAACACAAGTACTTATAGACACACGGACATATCAAGCTTCATATGAAATTTTAATTTAAAAAACCATGAAGAGATGAATCCACAAAAGCGTCTTCCTTTCAGAAGAATTAACTGGCAGTAATCCAACAATTCTGCTCTCTTTGTCTTTCTGATGACAAATGTATTGTCTTAAAGCCACCACCTTATAAATTCAGTTTTGTGTCCTTGACGATGGGAAGTAAACAGTAACCTATTCTTTGGGCAAGGCTCTTGACTCTAGAATAATTTGAAAAGTAAGCTGCCTATTAAACTTGCTACCCCCAAAAGGCAAACCCTGTGGTTCTTTAATTTAAAGCCAACAAGGTTCAAGGTTGCCTGGGCAGAGAGGAGGAGACGCCACACAGCTCATCCCAGCCAAGTTTTACAATATTTTGTGCACAGAACGTCCCCTTTAAGAGCCTGTGGGGTGGAGCCTTTCATGTGCTTGCTAACCAACCCTCACAAAAGGAACTGAGGATTCAGAATGTGCAAAAATGCAGCTGCTCTTTCAACTATCAGTGCTGCAGAAGGCACACAGTGTTCCTGAACCTTATATATACAGAATATAAGTATTTTGGCAATTCACGGTCTGTTGCATTTGACCCACCTGCGTTGGGAAAGGCACCTGGATGCGTCCCTCTAAAATATTGTCCGTGGTTATTTCTACCGAGCGGGTCAGCTGCAGGTCCTGCAGAATGAGGTGGTAAGGAACCTGGGGAAACATCTCCTGGATTTGATGGGCCTAGGAAAACAATGCTTAAATGGTTATTATTCAGGAATTCAAAAATGGCAACCTTTAGTTATAAAAACTCCAAGCATCCATACTGTTTTTTTTTATGAAATAGAAATGCAAGTTGGGCACACACACAAAAAGTAGGGACACAGACACATTGGGGCTAAGTGGTGCATGAATTTCGAGTGGCAGTCAATTTTGTTTGACATTCCGCTCCAAAACACTGCAGGGGCCTGGGGAAAGAATCATGCGTTACCAAAGATTATTGTCCCTACTCTTTGGTACTCTTTTCTCTTTCTAGCCCCATGTTTCTCAATCTTAGCTACCTTAACAGGTGTGTGGATGGACTTCAACTCCCAGCATTCCCCAGCCAGCATCTGAAAGCAGGTATGTAAACCCTGTTCTAGCCCATTAAGAAACATAATATATTGCTATCTTTTGCAGGGGCTTAGGGCTGTAGCCAGGGCTTATGGTGACCATGGGAAGCCCACCAACCTTAGGTTATGCCTTCCTGATCGACATGAATGAATGGAAATCAGAAATCTTATGAACAGAAGGACCACGCTCAGATGTTGTATTATGATGGAACCGTTTAGAATAGAATAGAATAGAATAGAATAGAATAGAATAGAATAGAATAGAATAGAATAGAATAGAATAGAATAGAATAGAATAGAATAGAATAGAATAGAATAGAATACTTTATTGGCCAAGTATGATTAGACATACAAGGAATTTGACTTCGGTGCAAGGAATTTTAGAATTCTGCCTCAGTTGGGAACTAAGAGCGTGAAGCTACCTGCAGCTTAACAGCTTCTACTTGGACTCCTTCTGCCAGCAGGAATGACTTCACAAACCAGGGCGGATCACTAGCGTTCTCTATAGGCACTGGGAACCAAGTGCCAGTGTGGGGTGGTGGTTAAGATGCTGGATTAGCAGTAGGAAGACCCAGATTCTAGCCTTCCTGTGGAATTGATTTCTTGGTCTGGCCTACCTAGTGGGGCTGACAATGAGGGAACTCTATGAACACTACTCTGAACTCCTGAAAGGAAGCTGGAATCTAAAAGATATGAATACAGCAGGTCCCCGGTTTAGGAACACGTTCCGTTCCTAAGTCTGTCCTTAAGTCGAATTTGTATGTAAGTTGGAACCATTATTTAGCATCAGTTAGTCAAATCTTTGTCTTAATATATAGTATACATTTTACCTTTCTATGCAAATAAAACACTTAAGAAACACTTCCAAGTACGCTGAAACATCTTAAGCATAATAGTACACAAAGTAGTATTGTGTATTTCACCCGAAACATTGTGCTTAACTCAAATTTTTAATGTACTAGGCTTTATGGCAGTCCGTTCTTAACTAGGAGTCATCTGTAAACCAGGATGTTCTTAAACTGGGGACCCGCTGTATTACGTAACTCTAGGGAGAAACCAGGCCCCGTGATTCTGGCTTGGTCGGAGACGAACAAATCACAAGCTCTCCATCTGGTAAATTTCAGAGGGGACCAACCATATTCCCCCCAATATGCCAATCCCGCTTAAATTTGTCACCAAAATGTTAAAATACTGAAATCTAACAACAACAACAAAATAGCAGATTCGTCTTTGGAGTCCTGGGTGCTCTCCGAGCCTTGTTGTTTTCTTGCAGACGTTTCATTGCCAGACTAGGCAACATCTTCAGTGCAAACTATGAAACGTCTGCAAGAAAACAACAAGGCTCGGAGAGCACCCAGGACTCCACAGTTCAACCCTGAGCTACAAATATTTGCTTCGATTCATCTTTGTTGCTGTTTGGGTACATTTATTCCCCAGGAGTGGACTACAGTTTGTGAATGCTTATGCTATAAGAGAGGGGTTACCCTTTGGAGGCTCCAAAACCGGACAATGATACAGAGATAATTTCTTTATACAAATGACAGTGTGCAAAATATGAACAGTGGGGCTCACCATGGCATTGAGCTGAGAGTTGCTGGCCTGCGCGATACCAAGGATGTTGGTGGTGTGCATCACCTCAACCGAAAAGCTCGGTAGCCAGCTAGCAATGCGGGACCCTGGAGAAGAGAAATTGGAAGTTAAGATGCCAGAGGGGCCCTTCCAATTCATTTTTCTTTGCTACAGTTTTCTACATAGGCTCATGTACGGAGCGCCAACATTTATTTTGGTCGAGTCCAATCAATGGTCAAGGAGTTCAATGTAAAACAAATGGTTGGCCCCAACTCTGCTGACCTTTAGAAGGCCTATCTAATCTGGCCCTTTCCCCAGCCCCCAGATTCCCCAGCCTTAATTGGATGATGGTGCATTTCTGTTTGGATCACCATTTTATCACTTCATTATTGGTTACTGGTTTATGTGTTGCAGTTTCCTATTCTTTCTGTTCGGTTCCACGGAATTTTTCGGCAAGCTGCTCAGCATTGCTTTGGTTGAATTGGGCAGCCGTATAAATGTTTTAAGTAGATAAAAAAATACGCTGAGAAGGTAAAACAGTAGTGGTAATACAACGCGTTCTGGGTGACCGAGGGGTGATGAAAATTCCAACTCCCTCTGTTGATTCCATCATTTAAGTTCTTGTGCTTTATCTGCTAGGCTTTAAAGGAGGCAACACTTTATTTAATGAAAAAAAAAAGTGCTGCTCAAGGGACAGGAACAGAAGCTGGCAGGAACAGTTGGCAAGTCTTCCTTACTCCTTTAAGCTGCTTTTCCCCTGCAACTGCTTTTCCTGATTGCTTATTTTATTTTCCATGTGCTATATACAGGTAGTCCTCACTTAACAACCACAATTGGGACCAGAATTTCAGTTGCTAAGTGAAGCAGTCATTAAATTAATCTGACCCAATTTTACGACCTGTTTTGTGGCAGTTGTTAAGCGAGTCACTGCAGGTGTTAAGGGAACCATGTGGTCATTAAGCGAATCACACGGTTCCCAACTGATTTTGCTTGCCAGAAGCCGGCTGGGAAGGACACTGTGACAGTCACAAATGCAAACTGATCACCAAGTGCCCAAATCGTGATCATGTATCCAGGGAGATGCTGTGGTGGTTGTAAGTGTGAGGACCGGTCGTAAATTTATTTATTTATCATATTTCTGCACTGCCCATCTTGTGTTGCGATGACTCTGGGTGGTTTACAAGTGCATAAAAGAATAAAAGGTTCATTATAAATATACATAAATATAAGAATATAAAATAAAAAATCCAAGACGGTCTTAGTAAAATTCCTGGGGCCACATCAAGGAACCAACCACCCTCATGATCGACTATCCCACCTCTCGCCCCAAGCAAGATGGCATGGCCAAGTCTTAACTCCATTTCTGAAGGCTGAGAGAGTGGAGGCTTGCCTCTCCTCTGGGCGTAAATTATTCCTGAGGGTGGGGTCCACGGCAGAGAAGGACCCCCCTCCTGGACCCTGCCAATCAGCAATTTCTCATGGACGGGGTCCGTAGCGTGCCCTCTCTGCCTGACCGGATGGGATGGGTCGATGTGATGGGGGTGAGGTAGCCCTTCAGGTAGCCTGGCCCCATGCCACGTAGGGCTTTAAAGGTGATAACCAACACCTTAAACTGGACCTGGAAACAGACTGGCACCCAATGCAGCTCGCGCAGCAAAGGTGTTACATGTGCCATCTTTGGGGCTCCTAAAACTGCTCGCGTGGCCGCATTCTGAACCAGCTGTAGCTTCCGGATACTGTTAGAGGGTAGCCCCATGTAGAGCATGTTGCAGTAGTCTAGGCGGGAGATGACTAGGGCATGAGTGACTGCTCGGTTTTTCCAGCACCATTGTAAGTCTGAACCATCACTAAATGAATGGTTGTTAAGCGAGGACTAGATTTACCATACTCTCACCTGAGGGAACCCAAAGCGGTACACATCAGCAATAAACAAACAAAAAAAATCTTCCCTGAAAATCGAATAAACCAAATTAAAATAAAAGAATCCGCATGAAAAAACAAAACAAAAAAAATGAAAGGGCAGAATCTGGCTGTGCAAAAATTAAAACAAAGTTTCAGTTGCAAGCTTTTAATCTGAAAAGCTGGACAGTCCTGCCCCAACAATTATTTGCAAATGCCCCGATAAAGAGGCATTTCTAAAGCTGCTGAAGCGTTAGAAGTAGTGTGGGGGGGCGGTTTTGGCAGCTGTGCTTCCCCAGGACAGAATTCCATGCTACAATTAAAGTGACACCATTGAGAAGTCCCACTTCCTGGCCACTATTCCATAAGCCACATGGATGGGGGTTTTACAAGCAGGTGAGCACATGGGCTGGGTGACTTTCTCTTTCAGGGATAATTTATACGTTGTTCAACAACAACCACCCTGCGAGGTGAGCTGGGCTGAGAGAGAGGGACTGGCCCACGGTCTCCCAGCCGGCTTTCATGCCTAAGGTGGGACTAGAACTCACAGCTTCCTGGTCTCTAGCCCGCTGCGTTAACCAGTAGACCAAACTGGCTCTCAACATGTCTTCACAGACATCTCTTCAACATGTCTTCAGCAGACATCTTCAACAGACATGTCTTCAGCATGTCAACATGTCTTCAGTAGAGATGTGTTCAGCATGTGTTCAGCATGTCCTCAATAGACATGTGTTCAACATGTCTTCAACAGACATCTTCAACATGTCTCCAACATGTCTGCAACAGACATGTTAAGCAAAACAGTGCAAGCTGCTGAATCTTCTCAGTAGCCCAGATATTTTGGTCAAGCAAAGATGCCAGAGGAAATGAACTCACCATCAAAATGGAAGAAGTGATTGTGCTGGTTCAGGTGAGGTCTGCCTTCAGCTGCTGCCACAGGGGGCAGGTTTTCATCTAGGTTCTCTCTCTGGTGATCCTCCTGAGCATGGTGGTTGTCCACAATATTCAGCGACATTCTACAGGTTGGGCAGGAGGTGTCTTGCTCGAGCCAGGAGCGCAGGCATGAGCTAAGAATAAACAGAGAAACTTATGTGGATTTCCTAAAAAGGAAATTAAAGGGATGTTTGTTTTTGTCATCACCAAGGAAGCAACCAATTATGTAAACATTCCCTCATCATCATCATCATCACTCTGCGCATGACATCCTTCCTTGGATGGTCAAAGATTGTCCATTTCTGCTGTAGATATTTAAAAGTCAAAACCAAAATCTTTTTTTTGGTTGGAAACCAGTCTATAGCTACAGAGATCAGTAAGTAAGTAATGAAGTGGGTACCATTTCCAGCTCTGGCTTATGAACTGCACTTTTTTTGCCGGGGGGGGTGTCCCCCTGCACTCAAGAATTACCAGAAACCCTAGCCACGCGTCTGAAATGCTGGATTGCAGCTTCTGACATTCACAGACAGCAGCAGCATGTTATCCCATTTCCACAGCAGCTTTTTTCAAAGCTAATTACTTTACTTCACTTCTTCCATCTATCCCTGCAACATCCGGCTGAGAAGATGAAGAAGGCCCAAAGTCTGGGTGAAGGAGTTCTGTGTTTCAAGAAGGATTTGAAGCTAAATGATCCTCTAATACTGTGGGTATTCTCCACCCTGACCAGCTCTTAGGAGACCTAGTGACTTCATAAGGCCTAAACATCACACTTGATTCATGGTGCCAAAGACAGAAATGATGCCTTCAGTCTATCTCAGAGGAAAGAAATGATTCCTCCCAGGGTATATGGAAAAGCAGCTCTGGAGGGCTGTGCCCAGGCTGCTCAGGGGAACAAAAACGCTTGCAAGTAGGGACTAATTATCTTATTAGATCCTGCTTGAAACACTGGCAAATATTTATGGCACAGCTTGCAACGGATGATAACAAACTGGTCTTGGGACCGGAATGAGAAAAACAGCAGATGCATCTATCAAAATCACACCCTCTTAGTGACAATGAAACCTACGGCTGGGGTCGCACAACCACTAAACCAGGGATCAGCAATTTGGGCCATGTCACACAAAACGTCTCCAGAAACACTGACTTTCTCTTCTGGCAGGAGTCCCGTGAAAATACATTATGAAGTGGTCAAATCTCGTACCAATGTTCCCGCCCAAACTTTTGCAATATTTCAGGTTAAAAATCGACAAAACCTTGCGACGTTTCAGCCTAAAATATCAACCTCCTGTAAGATTTCCGTTGAGAAGACTGAAATTTTGCAAATGTTTGGGGGTGAGTATGCTTGAAATCTGGTGATGTTTCCCAATACAATAAATGGTTTTGGAGGTGTCTGGGGGCACCAATGCCATCATGCAAGATTGCATTCTTGATTTATTTATATTCAGTGTATACCATTAAATTGATCAAGACTCATAGCAGTTAATAGCAATCCAATAAAATGTCCAGAATAAGCATAATTAAAATCAAAATTGTAACCAGCATAGAAGAGCAGTAACAAGAAAGAAAGAAAGAAAGAAAGAAAGAAAGAAAGAAAGAAAGAAAGAAAGAAAGAAAGAAAGAAAGGGAGGGAGGGAGGGAGGGAGGGAGGGAGGGAAAGAAACTCCAAGACAGTAGTGGAAAAAAACAGTTAAATTGAAATTTTAAAATGGCAACAATTAATTGGTCACTAAATACTCCAGGGAAAGGTTCCATCTTCAGCAGCTTCCAGAACATAAAGAGAGAGAATGTAAGTCTTACTTCCTTTTTTTAAAAAAAATAATTTTTATCATGAGAAGATTTTACAGTTAAAAAACTACAGAAACCTGAAAGAAAAAGTAGGAAAAGAAAGTGAAAGAATACAAGAGAAAGAAAGAAAGAAAGGGAGGGAGGGAGGGAGGGAAAGATCTGAAGCAGGGTTTTTATCTGACGGATGAAACTATGGTCAAAGAGCCATTTGTGAGGGGAGCAGGCAACTTATTCTGCCCTGCCCTGCCCTGCCCCCACCCCAATGCTTACTTGTGGAAGAGGTGGCCGCAAGGGAGCTTCCGGGCGGCCTGCATGGAATCCCAGCAGATGGCACAGTCATCGTTGTTGGTGGCCAGTTCTTCAGGAGTTGCCACTGCAAACCTAGAAAAGCAAAGAGGAATGGGACGCCGGGGTGAGCAGCAGTCATCAGGTGAGGAGTACACAGCTCATTCGTTCAATATATACATGGTGGGCAAATCATGCTGCAGGTAGTCCTCGACTTACGACCACAATAGGGACCAGGATTTCCACTGTAAGTCATTGAGGTCATAAGGCAAGTCACCATGTGACTAGACCCAATTTTATGACCATTTTTATGGCAACCATTAAGCGAATCACAGGTCATTAAGCGAATCACAGGCTGTTAAGCGAGTCCAGCTTTCCCAGTGAGCATTTTTTGCCAGAAAATGGCAAAAAAGTCACAAAATGCAATCACGTGACCAGGGGACACTGCAACTGGTCATAAACGGGAGCCAGTTGCCAAGTGCCCAAAACGCAATCCTGTGACCACGGGAGGGTGCAGCATTTTGTGACACTCAGAAGTGCTCAACAGGCCATAAAGCACCCATTCGGAGGCCGTCATAATTTTGGACTGTCATTAAATGAACAGTCGTAAGTCGAGGACTACCTGTAATTATTTTGCAACTATCCTGGAGGTCACCCCCCCACCACCAAAAGAGCGAGTGTGAGGCACATATGGCCCTAGGCTGGGGTTCAAGTGTCTTGCTCCTGAATCAAAGGAGCTTGCTCACCTTGCTTCCATGTTTCCAACCACCCTCAGGTAGTTCTTATGGCGGCGAAGTCGGCGCTGAACCTCATGGAACAGGTAGCGCAGCTGCATAAAGATCACCAGGCTGGCCATCGACAGCCAAATGTTGCCAAACAGCTTCCAAATATATTTTTTCCCAAGGAGAGTGTGAAAGCAAATCACCATTGCAAGAGAAAGAACGCGAAAGAAAGAAAAGAGAATTATTTGCCAACGCCCTGCAAAAACTTCTTCAAAGAAGTGATTGTCCTGTTTGGTGCGCAGTTCTCTGTGGAGTCCTTGGTGCTCTCTGAGCTTGGCGGCTGGCTGGCAGACGTTTCCTTGCCCAGCTAGGCAACAGCTTCAGTCGAAGATGCTGAAGATGCAGAAGATGTTGCCTAGCTGGGCAAGGAAACGACTGCGAGCCAGCCGCCAAGCTCAGAGAGCACCAAGGAGTCCACAGTTCAACCCTGAGCTAGAGATATTCTTCTCTTCTCTCCTCTCCTCTCCTCTTCTGTTGGTAACATGGTTCTCTCTTGGAAGCTCCAACTTTCAGGAAACTTTTTCTCCCCCTTTCTGGCCTTACCAGAAATAAACATCTCAGGGATTCTCTTTCAGATTATTGTTTAGTAGACGCTTCCCAAAAGAAAGCCTTTGCTTTTTTGTCCTAACACAAAAGAAAACAGAGAAAGGCCTGTCTATGGGCACAGCACATCCACCAGTTGTCTGCAGCATTAAAATGAAAGGAGAGCTTTATACAAGGGCTAGATAAATGTTTACTCCCTCCTACCACAGGGTCCTCTCTGCTTCTGGAGAAACAAGTGGGATATAAAGCCCTTGAGATGGTGAGAAACGATACTCTAGAGGGCTGGGGAGATAAATCAAGGAAAAAGGAAAATTCGTATGCAGTTATCTCCTGAACCTTTGTTCGCAAGAGTCAGACCAGGGTTGGCAGCCTGTGGTTCTCCTGCTGCTGAACTCCAACTCCCAGCAGCCAACAGTGAGGGATGCTGGGAACTGTAGTTCAACAGCTCCTGCAAGGTGCAGGTTGTCCACCTCAGCTTGAGTCAGAAAAGGGAAAGGGGAACATGGGTTCCATATTTTAAGATATCTGTCCTGCACCTAGAAAGTAGATAGCAGCTATTTCTTACAATACTGACAATCCATTGAACCAAAGCCAAATGTATATAGCCACTACTATTCCCCAGGAGAATGTGAGAAAGGTTCCAGCATTTACAAATTACAACCTGAAGGCCATAACTTCATTTGCTCACACACTGAAGCATACGGTGGTCCATAAAGAGCAAAGGACAGGGAGAGCGAAGGTCTTTTGGTAACATCCGCAGTGTACCAAAATTCAGTTTCAGGCAACAACATCAGCAGGAAAGATTTTAACCACTACTTATCTCGGCCCCCAGGGAGAAAAAAATCTTGGACATTTCTGTTTGATATTACTCAAATGCATTTCAGTTTAAAGCAGGTACACAAAGCACAAAATCACTAAGAACTATGTTGGTCCTTATCTAGAAAGTGCTGCATTTGATACGGTCGATGTTTCTGCTGCAACATCGTCCCACTGCTGTAGAGACAAGTGGCAGCCCAGTCAAGGCGGTGGCTTGACTCTTCTGCAGTGGCCATGCCGTAACCCGAAAGAGCAAGCGAAGCTGAAGCTTTAAGCCTGGGTCTCCCCTCCCTACAGCCTTCTTTGTGTTTTGTACAAGTGGCAGCAACCCTAAACGATGACCCGTTCGGCATGGTTTCATGAAGGCTAGCTCTGCATCCCATCTGCCCAACACAGGATTCACGAAACGATTTATTAAACATTGATACCAGCATATGAATGTGGTGCATCAAATCCAGGGACAGAAGCATTAACTCCATGATGAAATCAGTGTAATAAACATAGGTGCCTTTGCTTTCCCAGGTGCCTTCGTGGTTGAGATCCCAGAGATGAATGATGTAACTACGTGAAGAAAAGAGAAATCTCTGAATGATTCTCCTGGCCAGTTCTAGATGGAACAGAGTAACAAAAGTTTTATTCCTAACAGATGCTAATAGACACACCTATAGGTAGTCCTCACTTAATGATCACAACCGGGACCGGAATTTCAGTTGCTAAGCGAAGCAATCATTAAGCAAATCCAACCCAATTTTATGACCTTTTTTGTGGCGGTCGTTAAGCAAACCACAGGCATTAAGCAAACCACATGGTCGTTAAACAAATCACGTGGTTCCCCATTGATTTTGCTTGCGAAGCTGGCCAGGAAGGTAGAAAATGGCAATCACATGATTACGGGATGCTGCGACTGTAATTAAGTGTGAGGACCGGTTGTTCAGTTGTTTTTTTCAGCACCGTTGTAAGTCCGAATCATCACTAAATGAATAGTTGTTATGTGAGGACTACCTGTATTAATCTCAAAATACAGATCCGGCCAGAAATTCAGGGGGCCATTTCCTCCCGCCTCCCCTCCCCCTCAGCCAAAGTGGGAATACAAATCCAATGTGCGGAGAGCAGATGTAAGTTAGGAAGGGATGTCATGAGTGCCCTGATCAATGGGGTGGAAAATGAACCTGGAGAAGGCAGCATTGCCCATCTGTGATGGTTATACTTCCATTCCTTCTGAAGCAAGGGTAGAAGTACTGTACGGGTAAAGTTGGGGGGAGAGTTAATGGGCCGATCTTTATACCTCCCTAAATCAGAGGTAATGCAAATACCTTCCAGACAGTGCTGGTCCCAGCTGCAGCAAACCCACCTATGAGCTAAATTTTGTGGTCTTGACATCGTGCAAGGGTGCTAATCTACCATCAGAGTCCCCCAGGTATTAGATCCATGTTCAACTGTTATGATCCCATTCACCCCACTGGTTTTATCTCTACAACAGACTTAACCTGGTTGCTAAAATAAGCCATTTCTCGGGTTTCCGCAACACATTAAACCAGTGTTCCTCGACCTTAGCAACTTTAAGATGTGTGGACCTCAACTCCCAGAATTCTGGGAGTTGAAGTCCACACATCTTAAAGTTGTCGAAGTTGAGAAACACTGCATTAAACCATAAACTAGCCGACTGGGCTGGCTTTTAACACACCACTCTCCAAAACCCTTTACAAATGCAGTACTAACCAGACTTGGCATATTACGTGCATGTAGCTGCTAGTTCTTTATGTACTGCATGAATGCAACAACTATGCCACAATTGTAGTATTCACCCATACATATTTTTGCAACAAGTTGTCTTTTACATTAAAAAAAAAAATGCACAGGTCGGTGACCACAATAAAGACTATCCATTCATTTTTTTTTACTACTCACAGAGACTTCCAGATTTAGTTACAAGGCTACATGTGAACAGACCCTAGTCTTCCACCTCATTCATTTGACTGTAACCCTTAAGGTATAATGTAAACCAGTCCTTCCCAACCCAGTGTCCTTCAACTGCTTTGAGACTACAATTCCCAGAATTCCTAGTCACGGGCTGGCATGGCTGAGAATTCTGGTGCTTCCATTTCCCAATGGCTGGATGGCAGCTGATTGGGAAAGGCTGATGCTCCAATCTCCAGTCCATTGAATCTGCATCCAGGTCCATTTTGCAGATATGATCAAACTTACAGTGTTTCCAAATGCCATTAGTCACGGTTTTAATATATTTGTATTTGGGTGACTCCCTTTTAGATAGCAAAACTCACATTTTGTTGCATTTCTGGAAGGTGTTGATAATTACTTCCAAACTCAAAAAGAGGAAAAGCAAAGCAGAAAAATGCACCCTCGCCCATTGGTTCAATGAATGAAAATCTGACGTTGTAGTCACGCCTTGAGTCCTCTCATGCACATTTTGTTAAGAAAATCCTACGCAAGTTTTTCATACCTGCCTGAACTTGGCTATCTTACTTACCGTAAAATCACGTGCACAGTTCTTACGGTGACAAGCAGGGACTGTAGGGGACAAGAGAAATCACTGATCATCTCTGAACCTTGAGCAGGTGCCAGGAAAACAAGCAGACTGCTTTTCCAGTCCCACAAGTTATAATACTCTTTCTACACACCACAACCACCTATGGCCAAGATCAGAAAGAGATCTTGGAGCTACATAAAGAGCTACATAAATTATGTGACTCCCTGGGCACATAGATACTGATCTCAGACCAATGGGACACTCGCAGCTTTTCACCTGCACAAAAAAATGGTCAGAGCAATTTAAAGTTTTGGAAGATATGAACTCTGGAGATAATTTTATTAAATGGGTAAGATTGATTGACACCTCTCAGAAAGCACAAATAATCATTAATGGAGGACTAACAAAACTTTTAACAAAACCCTAGGAGATACCAAAAGGGGCAAGACAAAGATGCCTGTTGTCTCCTGTTTATTTTGGTTCTTGAAGCATTGAACAGATATATAAGACAACATGACAGAATTGTGGGAGTAAAGATGAAAAGAGAAATTTATACAGTAAGCTAAGGGCATTTACTTACGATTTGGTGCTGGTTTTGGAGGATTAGTTAAAGGGAATAGAAATATTAATGGGAAAATTAGAAGAATTTGGTAGGCTAGCAGGTTTTAAGATTAATAATAGGAAGACGAAGATGTTAACAAAAAATATGAAAACAGAGGATCAAACAGAACTGATGGAGAAAACTGGTTTTAAGGCTGAGAAAAAAGTAAAATATTTGGTTATCACTAGACAAATATGAATTGTATGTTATTTCAAAACAGTTTTGTTAAGACATGGAATGAAATTAAAAAGGACATGCTAAGATGGCAGAAACTGCAATTCTCACTATTAGGGAGAATCTCTGTGATAAAAATGAACGTTTTGCCTAGAACGGTGTTTTTGTTTCAGACAAGACCTGTTTTGACAACTGATGTACCATTTAAACAATGGCAAAAAGATATACCTAAGTTTGTGTGGCAAGGGAAAAAGCCACGAGTTCAATATAAGGTTAGGATAGAAAGTACACACTGTTCAGTTGTTTCAAAGGAAAGTTTCAATTCTGTTTAAAAAGCCTATTTAAACAGTATGTTTAGATTTAGATTTTTATCAGTTTACAGCAGCAGGACAGTTTGCAGAAAACTTCTTAATTCAGCCTGTTCTAGAGAAAAACCTAATGCTGAGTCCATGGATGATTGACAGAGGAAAGTAAAGGATAAAAAAGATCAGTAATACGTAACAGGAAATGACTATTATATTAAGTAACTTGAAAGAGGAAACGGAATCTCTATTTCTAACTCTGCTAAACAGGAAAAGCTTGCAAATCCTATGGAGGATAAGCTCAAAATAAAAACTAAACAACTGCTAAAAAAACATTTTGAAAAATAAGACAGATTACATTTAACAGAGTGCCATTCAGAACAACCCAACGGCAAAATTGCTATTTAGGACATCTGCCATGCCTATCCTGATGCCAAAAAAGAGCTGAAGGTCATCAGAGATGATAGGATGAACACAAGGATGGAATGTGATGCCACTGCAGAAGGATGCAGGTATTTAAGGGGTTCCATCAATCAAGCTGACAGGCCAAAACAGACAAGATCTCCAGTCAACTGGTAAAGCTTAGCTGGAGAACTGCCTGTAGCACTCAAAGCCAACTTTCAGGGACACGACAGGCTGGAGGCGGAAATCCAGTGCATGCAACCCAAACCGTTTATAGATTTTTGATACGTGGCAAATCAAGAGTCAAAGAACTGGAACCACGTAGCTTGTGGAAAAGAAGGCCAAGCTAATATCCTGGGAATGTACTGAAGGCCGTTCTAAAGAACATGTAGGCCAGATGTGGGAGCTACGATCACACCTATTCGGAAAGCAACAGACTGAGGAAGGCCAGTACCAAGGTTTGGATATTCATTTAAAGTATAATTACATAATTATAACAACGTGAGTTGAAACTTTGAATTGTACGCCTCCTGTGTTTATCCATGAGAGGCTGGAAGAGGGGCGTTCCTGGCTCCCAAATGCGGTAATCCTGAACTACATATAAACGAAGTTAAGAAACTTAATGGGCAAAGATGTTATTGAAAACGGGCTACATCTTCCAATGATTCGCCCCTCTCGTTCAGGCTTCGCCCAACAGAGCGTTACTTGCTCAGCAGACTGAGTGTTGAGTCCAGCAGAAATCATACAAACGTTGAGCAGAATACAGTCATGACAGCAATTCACTGGCTACTCACCAATAGGAGAAGCCATTTCCAGTATATTCCGGCTAACGACGTAACAGAAATATAACCACCACCACCGCCCCACGCACAACGAAGCTTGAAAGCCTAAAAAGCACTGCTGTGTGATTTGACCAGAAATCTCACCTCCGCAGCCATAAAAGACAGCGTGTGCATTCCATGAGCATAGCCAATGACGCCACACATCACTGCAAGGCCACAGCAGGAAAGCAACAGGGCAACCAGGAGGGCCAGGACTCGAATGTGGCTGTTCAGTGGAGTGGTGGGAGAAAAAGACAGCTGAAAAACACAAACAAACGGGTCAGAAGATACCCACTGCCCACTTTGACCACCGGTGTTCCCAGTGAAGACCATTCAGAAGATCTGCCAGAAGAACACCTCCATAGCTTGCCTTTAAGGAGATCCGACGAACAGTTTCAGATTGGCCCAGGGTTTCTCAACCAGGGTTCTGTGGCACGCTAGGGATTCCCTGGGAGATCACGATTTATTTAAGAAGTTATTTCAAATCCGGGCAACTTCACATGAAAGAGGTAAGTTTCATTCTTCATTTTTAGTTTAGGAACACTGTTAATGCACCTATACGAATATCATAATTTCATAACTTCTGGCCTGTATTTGAGCCTGAATGTGCAGGGCTTCCCCAAGGCCTGAAAAATATTTCAAGGGTTCCTCCAGGGTCAACAGGTTGAGAAAGGCTGAATTAGCAGCTCCTGGCAGATTCACTGTCCTTACGGAGGTTCCTGCAAGAAGAGCCAAGCTGGATCTGGCCCTAAGCCCACTGAGTCCAGCATTCTGGGTCACCCAGTGGCCATCTGGATACCTATCTGAGAAGCTCACAGGACAGGACAGGATGGCCACAGCCCCCTTCCCCTGTTGCTTCAAATTCCACAATTTAATTATGTGCTGCGTGAAAAAGTTATTTCCTGCTATTCACCCTGAATCCCCGTGCATTTAGTTTCAGAGGGTGACCTCAAATCCTAACCTTGTAAAACAGGAAGAAAGAATACCCTTTTACAGGGAAACTGCCACACCCCTTAATTACGTTGTCACCTTTTGTCACCTTTTATAATATGAGTTTTTAAGGAGGGGATGACCACAAACTCTACACAATACTCCACGGGTGATTTCAACCCAGGTATCTGTAAGGCCATTCACTATATCAGCAGTTCCACTTTTAATGCCCATCGTAAGGATTTCAAATATAATCCTTCAAACATCACTTTACACTTGTCTTATACAGAAGCACTTCCTTCTTTTGGATGGGGCGCTCGCCAGAGCGAAAACAAGGGCACTTCCAGTATTATTTATGGGCCAAAGCTGTGCTCCAAAAAGTTGCTAGCAAACCCACATAAAAAAAAAAAGTGGGCAAAACAAAGACCAAAAACACATTTGAATGAATTAAATTTAAATTTAAATTAGCAAGTGCATTGAGAGTGGTCAAAATAACCATTCATTCACTCATTCCAATTTATATGGGCAACCATCACACTAAAGTGACTCTGGGCAGCTCCAGGTTTATTATTCATTATTATGACACTCCCAATGCATTTAATAACCTTCTCTCTCTTTAAAAGCTACCATTTGGTGACAAGGGCCCTGAGCCTATATGTGACACAGTCTGTACCCCCAGAAAAGAATTAACTCACAAGTGCAACCAGAACAGGAGATCAAAAGGAATTTTGGAAGGGTTTGCACTACAGGTAGTCCTCGCTTAACGACCACAATTGAGACCAGGATTTCGGCTGCTAAGTGAAGCAACCCACTTCTACCTTTTTTTGCGGCAGTCATTAAGCGAATCACCATGGCCATTAAGCGAACCATGTGGTCGTTAAGCAAATCATGCAGTTCCCCATTCATTTTGCTTGCCAGAAGCCAACCCGGAAGGTCAAAAATGGTGATCACGTGACCACGGTGACGTCATAAATGCAACAGTCATAAATGCAAACCGGTGAAATTGTGAACATGTGACCCGTGGGGACTCTGCAACAGTCATAAGTGGGAGAACCGGTCATAAGTTGTTCTTTTCAACACTGTTGTAAGTCTGAACCATCTCTAAATGAATGATTGTTAAGTGAGGACTGTCTGTAATCCAATTACTCCATTACTCCCATCTAGCTTTTTGGCAAGGCATCCAAATTTGTGGACCATTTCATGCAAAAAATAAAAGTGGAAAGTGATTCTTGCACCTCAAATATCAAACTTAGATGCCCTGGTGACAGGTTGGTGATAGGGTCCTGTGTACATGAAATCCCCCATCCCTTGGCCCAGATCCCTGAGGGGGGGGGAAACTTACATATTCAAACCTGTCCTTGCACAGCTGCACCATCAGATGTAAAAACACAAGCCCAGAAAACCAGAGGCACCACATGACCACTTCTTCTACTGTCTGGACATTTAACACACCAAAAATAAAAATAAACTTGTAGAAGATGAAGTTCCAAAACTTATCCTTGAGATGCTGAAAAAGATGTGCACATATTATTATTACTCTTGTTTTTAAAAGTCATGCTACACATTGTGAATTATTATGCAGTAAGATAAACTATAATTAGCTTACATATGATCTGGTCATACATAATTTACTTAAGGTTTATTCTAAAACTAAAATGCATACTGCCAAGGCATTTTTGCATAACCTTTCATGTTTTTGGAATTCCACCTTAAAATTAATCATCTTGTCTGGTGGCTCAGGTAATAAAAATAGGTGAAAATGCACATTAAAGAGCAAGAATCTAATGAACATCGTTCACCCGTTTGTGAAATATGACAAAGTTAATGGTCATTCCAAACAAGGATTTCTTACCTGCCTTTCACTAACACGGAGAGGACCAAAAACAATGGTCTGTATTAGCTTTGCAATTAGCATTAGAATGCAACAAGCTGTATTCACCAGCACCTGGGGAAAAAAGAAAAGAAAAGAATAAAAGAACAGAACAAGTTTGAAAGTTTAGCCCATCTGCCTACTTGAATCTTAAGAACAACAGCAGCAGCAAAACTCCCAAAACTCAGATCTACTTGCCAAATTATTTCCTTTCAGACACTGGGGACAAAATGTTATACCCAGTTAGGACAGCCAACAGCCACGCCAGCCGTGAAAGATGGGAATCCACAGCTACTGTTAATATAGCATCTCTTCAAAATTTATCACCAAAATGATGTGCAACAAAAGAAGAAATGCATAAAAACAGTCAAAGACATATTAATACAACCTTGTCATGTTTCAAATTCAGAATATTTCAAACAAGTTAGATGGTCAAGTTAATAAGATACATCCAACATATCTGGGGAAAGGCTGCTAGATAATGTTTCTCCCTTGTCAGTTTTACGTGTTCTGGAAGATGCTCTTGCGGCACTTTGGAGACAAAAAGTGAAAGGTGGTTTGGAATACACCTGGGTCTGCACAGAACATCTGCTGGAAACTCCTGCAACCAAAAGTTTATTTCCTGAGATTGCATTGCAACTGCAGAGAGCAGCTGGGTGATCCCAAGACAGACACAGCTGCTTTTAAGGTGTTGACCAAGTCATAGCATTGTAGAGTTGGAAGGGGCCACAAGGATCATCTGGCCCAACTCTTTGCAACAGGCAGCAAAACCAATGAAACCATTCCTAAGAAATAGCTGCCTAGTCTCTTCTTAAAAACTTCCAGAGATGGGGAGCCCATAACCTCTGTAGGTACACTGTTCCACGGATCTTACCATCAGAAAGTTTTTCCTTATATTTCTATGAAATCTTGTTGCCATGGGCCTGCTATTCTAGTTTCTGTGATCATGGAAAAGAGTTCTTGGTCAACAGTTGCTGAGAGGTGTATCTCCAAAGCACAGTTATTTATGGAGTCCTTGGTGCTCTCTGTGCTTGGTGGTTGGCTTGCAGACGTTTCATGACCCCACTAGGTAACATCATCAGTGCTCCTGATTGAGCACTGATTGAGCTCCTGATTGAGTACTGATGATGTTCCCTAGCTGGGTCATGAAACGTCTGCAAGCCAACCACCAAGCTCAGAGAGCACCAAGGACTCCACAGTTCAACCCTGTACTACATATATTCTCTTCCATTGGAACAGTTACTTACAGTATTATTTTATTCATGCAACTTATCTACCACCTCAGTGCTCTGAAGGCAGGTCACAGAGCTTATTATAGTAATGACAATTTAAAAATGCACTTGTAAACTTCAGTTACAAAAGGATGTGTGGATGTGTGTGTAGATAGACAGACAGATGTGTGCCCACCCACCCATCCCTGTGTCTCTACAGCCAGTCCCCAAAGATTTTCTGGAAAAGCCAAGTTTTTCTACTTGCTTTTTAACTATATTTTTATCTCTTTGAATCCAAAGTGCTGAACAGCTTGAGGGGCTTTTCCACTTCTGCAAGCAGCCAATAGGGTTATTTTTATTAAGCTATGCTAGTGATTCCTGGAAAACTCAGGAATTGTCCTCTGGCTGTGAGTAAATACCTACAGAAACTCTTTTTCAAAAAATTGCAGTTATAAAATGACCTGCTGCCTTAACCCAAACCATGTAAGATCTTTGAATTAAAGGGTCTGGATATACTGGCAATAGTAACTAAGTGTGCAAGTTCCAAGTTTAACTAACAAGAAGAAAATATCAGAGCGTGAATGTTTCTTTTTACACACCTGGATCTCAGAACTACTCTTTCTTGCATAGTGCCCCGGAATAAAGATTATGGAGAGAATACCTACCTTTTCATTTATTACACTCTCATCCCACCCTTCTGCCAAGAAGTTCAAGGTGGCCTACCTGATTAATTCCCCTACTTATTTCATTCTTATCATAATCCTATTACCTGGGCTAGGTTGGGAGAGAATGGCATCTCGAAAACATTCAAAGCCAGGTCTCTCTATTTTGGATATCAGGTGTTGCACAAATCAGGATACACCATTCTAAGTCCTGGACATCCAGACCATCTAACCAGAAGAACAGGACTTGAAGTTTAAACAATTCCCTGAAGGCATCTTTAAAACTGCAGCATATATCCAGGAGCGCTCTTGGGCAACCTGTTTACTCACAAATGACTCCTTAATCTTGGTGCCTATCAAACTTGTCGCACAACCTGAATATGAATGAATGAATGAACGAATATATACATATACATATACATATACATACATACATACACATATACATACACACACACACACACACACACATATATTTATATATATATATATATATATATATTTATATATATATATTTATATATATATATATATATATATTATCCACCCCCCACAAAGATGCCTCTGGGGCCCACAACAGCTCTAAAGCTTCCTTAGGCCATAAAAATAGCAGACGGCGGAGCCTAGCCCTGTGGGAGTATGGAAATACTTAGGAAAAAAAATATCATAGGTAAACTGGAATAGCAGTGAATCTGGGGGTGCTGGAGATGGTGATGGCCAGCAGGAATGTCTGCAGGTGGGAGGAAAAAGATAGGCCAGCTTTGATCGTGCAACTGCTGGCTTGACCTTTTTGACACATCCCTCCGATGCCCCTGACGGCCCGCAACTCCTTTGGTTTCTTTCCTGCTGTTGGATGTTTTTCGCAGGACAGTTCTATGTCATTGCCATTGTGTGTGAATGCATACTTTCAACATGCCAAGGGTGCCTGCTTGCCCAACATGTTTGGGAAATCTTGCCCTAAGTTTTTATGGAAACCACTCCATCAGGGGTCTTGAAGTGGCTTATCACAAGCTACTTAGAGGTGAAGCTGAAGATAGGTTATGCACATACATCCTTGGCTTGTCATTCCAAGTCCCAAGGGGTTGTGCTGTACACCAAATTCAGAACAAAAAAACCCACCATTATCTGCATTCATCCTGTAAACATCTCAGTACAGGATTTTGCTCCAGTTTCTCTCCTATCTGCCTATGTGTTCTACACATTGACCTGGAAATGGCCACCACTGACTGATCACACGTTCTACAACAAAAGGCCGCTGAGGTGCTCCAATTGTCTTTCCATGCCTCTTCTGCTCCCCATCTCCTACCATGTTGATACACCTCTGTTGTTTCAGTCACCGCCATCAATGAGCTCTGAAGTCTGCTGGGTCATTCAACCAAGCATTCAAGGCAGTAATCAGGCTAATGAAGATTGCCACAGAAAGAAATAACCCAGGTGAGATCACAGCTTTGAGCCCTGAGCCTTAGGAATGAAGAAAAGGCAGACTGAAGTGGTTGCTAATTGCTTACTGCAATTAACCACAGTGGTCCTCATTTAGCGACCACAATTGGCCCTTAAGCAAAGTGGTTGCTAAGTGAAACTGCAACGGTGCTTGTGACCTGACTTAGCTTTCCTTTGCTTTACAGACCTGCAAAAGTTGTCAATGCGAGGATTGGTCACAAAGTTACTTTTTCATCACCATTGTAACTTGAATGGTTACTAAATGAGGCAGTTGCTAAACGAGGACAACCTGTAAAAATCTTGTGGACAGTGAGAAAACCTAGACATTCTTTCTCTAACTTGGATGCTTGTCTCTGAACAATCCTCAAGCAACATCCTCTGGAATAAGACAGAATCCTAACCAAATAGATAAAACTGGGTAAATCAGACACCTCTAATTGTTAAAAGCACATTAATGGTGGATGAAATAACCAGCTTAACAGAGCTGGAGATTCAAATCATCTAGGTTTTAATTATTACAGCAATATAATTTTGAGTTTAAAAACATGACACAACTCGATGTTTTAATTCCATATAAATGTTAAACCACAGAAGTCATATAATGAAAAATCTGAATACAAGCCAGCAGTAGACTTTTAAGCAGATCTGACTAGTTCAGCTATAGATAAGCAACTCATTCATCCTATTTCTTGCAACCCAAGAACTCTCACACAGATGCTTGCAGAGGACAGTTTAAAAAGAGCTCTATAGCTGACATTCACCAAAGGGTCTAAACCATCATAAAGAAAATGATTCTGCAAACAAAGGGACTTCTGTTAGCAATCCTCTTTCATAAATCCCGTAAATCCTGACATATTGGCAAGACTTTTGAACATGAAATAAAATGAAGTATCACCTTACTTCTTAAAAACACTCCATAATGTCTGTAATTTGCCACAAACATTACAGAGAAGAATCAGCAAGAGCGTAATTCAAGAATTCTAGTAGTAATCTCTAAAGGAACATTTTACTGTTGGCTTTGTTCAGATGTGGGTTTTGTACAACCAGGAAAAAAATGAATGGAATTAAAGGCCTGTCTGTAAGACTCACGTGTCACCAAAGACAGTACAGTATTATCTTTCAAACAGGTATACAATTCCCAAACCTGGCCCAGCTAGATCCCAGACCGGTTTCCAGCATTTCCATCTGAAACGTGAAAGCATATGTAATTCAGGCCAGTGTCAACAAAAAGCGATCCCTGGGGCAGCTGAGAAATCAGGATGCACTCCCATGAACACTTATTGGAAAATACACCCAGCAAACTCGCTTCTAGGGAAATATACATGAAAGTGACCTATAGCGGCTTTATTTTCACCCTATTTGGGTGTGCAATACAAGTGAAATATGGGCAAGGAAAAAACAACTTGGTTTGGCAAAGCCAAGAGAAAATGAAGAACAGAACAGGAAAGAGAGATGGATGGACAGAATAAGGTCCTGGACTGTCCCTGGAAGTGCTGGAGATGGTCATGGGAACGGTCAAGCCAGCGGGCCCAACCTCTAATTCAGGGTTTCTCAACCAGGGTTCCACAAGAGGTCACCAGGGGTTCCCTGGGAGATCACAATTTATTTAAAAAATTATTTTCAAATTCGGGCAACTTCACATTCAAGAGGTAAGTTTTATTCTTTATTTTCAGTTTAAGAACACTGTCACTGCCTACTCATGAAAGAATAATAATTTTGTAACGTCTGGCCCGTATTTGAGCCTGAATGGGCACGGGTTCCCCGAGGCCTGAAAAAATATTTCAAGGGGTCCTCCAGGGTCAAAAAGTTGAGAAAGGCTGCTCCAATTTAAATAAATGAATAAACAAACGGAATAAACAAAAACAGCAAGACGAAACAAAATGTCTGAATTCGGAAAGGAAAACAAGTAACAAATGAAAATAAATGCAAACAAACAAACAGAAAAGTTTAGCCTTGATCTCAGCAAGCAAAAATGGGAGTTTCTTAAAGACACGGCATTTAGATTTTAGATTTAGGGGTCTGTCTTTCTTTCTTTCTTTCTTTCTTTCTTTCTTTCTTTCTTTCTTTCTTTCTTTCTTTCCTTTCTTTCTTTCTTTCTTTCTTTCTTTCTTTCTTTTTCTTTCTTTTTTGGAAAGAAGCTTCCAAGCAACCGCTTGTCCCAGCTGAAGAAGGGCTTGGTTTGTTCCCCAGATGCTGAGAAATCAGGCATTTACCTGCTGCCACACACCCCCTCCCCAGGTGATTTGCTTCATTTCCTGCATGGTAGATTGCCAACTCCTAGGCCTGGGCTGGGCTGGGCCTCTGGCAAAGTTCTAGCTCTCTGCCAGTTTTAAGAGTTGCTGAGTTGCTCATTTACTCTTGAGCCCAAGTTAAGGTGCAGATTATAGTGCTAGTTTTAGCCTCGAAAGCCCTACTGGTTTGGGATCAAGTCACCAGGAAAAGTTCCTGCATTCGTATCAGCCTCCCCAAAGTGCCTCCCCTTTGATTCTTCACCAAGAATTACTGGGCTGGTGAATAGCAGGAACAGGATATTTTCTGCGATGGCCCCTTCAAGGCTCTCCTCCAAGTGACAGCTATATAACGTTAAAAGAACCCTACAAACCTCTTCTTTTTTAAAAAAAAAATTATTTCTTTCGAAAACATTTGGATAGCCACCCTTCTTAAAACAACTCTAGGCGGCGGACAACCAAGAAAACAATATAAAACCAACAGCCGTAAAACTAAAAACAGAAAAACCAGTTTCTAATTCCAGTTTTTAATGGAAAATGGCTCCCAGTTTTTTTCTTGGGAGCCATTTATAAACTTTTTAAAATCTCACGCTGCTATGTTTTGCTTTTATTACTTTATCTGATATTACAAATAATTCCATTTTACATTGGCCACTCTTTTACACTGAGTAACTGTTGTTTTAAAAATGTGAAACTGGCATTATGAGCTACCTGGGCACGTAGCAAGATATTAAACTTATTCACTAAAGAATATAAAGGAAACCTAACCCAGACATAATGTGCCAAGAATCCTCACCCACTGTCTGCAAGAGTTGTCGGAAAGCTAATCACAAGTTCAGTGATCCTTTACACACGCAACTTCATGCAACAGTGTGGTTTTGCACAATACATTCAACTAAACAAAAGCAGAATTCTGATCTTGTGTATTACTTACTACGTTGTGTGAAGCAGCTACCTGTAAGGTAGGCAGCGCACAAATATTGAAAAATGAAGGAAGGAAGGAAGGAAGGAAGGAAGGAAGGAAGGAAGGAAGGAAGGAAGGAAGGAAGGAAGGAAGGGATGACCTATTTGAGTATATGAATCAACAGACCACATTATAGGAAGAAAACAACTGAGTTTTTAACTCAGTTAACCTGCCTTTAGATTCAGCGTGCTGTGTGAACCCAAGTCCATACATTCACCTTGTAAAACTGAGCAACAGGGACAGGAATAATGGAAAAAGAGAAAATTGTAGCTGTTTCCAACCACTGTAGTACTGAACCTTGGCACTGCGCAGGGGAGGGTGGACTAGATGTTCTTCAAGATCCCTTCCAACCCTCATATTTCAAGATTCTAATGCTCTCCATGCAGAAAGTCGAGGTTTTTTCCCCCTCTGGCATTTCTAGATTACACAGAAGACTATTCTAGGATGGGTCCCAAATCTCACTATAAAGGCCCTTTTAAAGCAGCCTGTTGAGAGGCAGAAGCCCAAACTGATCTGCCTTGAAATCCGAGATCTCTTTCTGAAGCAGATTCAAGAATTTGCCCATCATACAAAGAATGGAGACTACAGAGGATGCCATGGATAATTTCAGATGTAAAGACTACAGTTCTTCTCAGTCTCAAAGCTTCCTGGGGGAGTTTGTGCCAAACTCTCCCTCTCAGCCCAACCTGCACCACAGGGTTGCTATCAGGAATGGTCCCACCATCTCACATCTTTCCCCTGCCCCTTTGCCATAATACTACCTCCTGGCTGACCCACTGGCCCACTTTTCCCAACATGGCCAGGGGGAGGGGGCATTATTGGACAAGTCCCATCTTCACTGTCCACTGGGACACTGTCCATTGGGATGATGCTGGCCTCAGATGATAGGGCTCCCAAAAGGGGACTGGACTACAACTGCCATCACCCTGGCCATTTCTCATGCAGATGGGAAAGAAGAGGAGACACGGGCCCCCTCCACTAGGTGGGCCCATCTAATGCTTTTGACCACTATTTCTCAACCTTGGCCATTTTAAGGTGTGTGGACTTCAACTCCCAGAATTCTGCAGCCAGCCATGCTGGCTGGGGAATACTAGGAGTTGAAGTCCACACACCTTAAAATGGCCAAGATTGAGAAACACTGCTTTTGACTACAACTCCCCAAAACTCTGATAGCAGAGAACAATGGAGCTCTCCAAATGCTGATGGCCAACAATGCCCCTAAGCCCCATCTCTCCATCACACGGATTAAGAACAATGCCACTAAGCAGCAGCTTCAATCAGTCCTTTCTGCCAGTCAGGTTGGTTAAGGATGGGACTGCCATGCCCATCCTCCCTGCAGATGTTGACCAGTGGAGAAGCCGACAGAAAGCCAGAGGAATGGAACACTCCCCCGTAGGAGGGCAAAGGGGTCCCCAATAGTTGATGAAACCTCCTTCCCATCACCCACTCCTAGCAGCTAGGGAACATGGGAGTTGGAGTCCACCGCCTAAGGTTCTTGAATCACTCCTCCTACCGCCCAACCTTCCCAGGTGGGGATCATGGGATCTGGAGTCCCATGCTAGCCAGGCACCGCCAGAAGCAGCATCCTCCTGACTAGCTGGGGGGGGGGAGGCAGTGGGAGAGCCCATCCCACCCCTGCCCCAGTCCTGCTAACTGGGGGATCATGGGAGTCAGAGTCCACCCCTAAGGCTCTCGAATCGCCCCTCCTATCGCCCAGTCTTCTTAGCTGGGGACCATGGGAGTCAGAGTCAGCCCAGTCGGGCTAGGCGGGCACAGGCGCCTGGCAGGGGAATCCCCAGAAAGCGCACGCTCTCTGCCCGGGACGATGGGACCCGGAGTCCGCCCTCCCCAGGACCCCCGGCCGCGGCGCGCGTCCCCGGGGCTCACCCAGACGCAGAGGCCGTCGGAGAGCAGGTAGTAGGCGAAGTCCAGCGCGGCGGGGCCGTGGCCCGGCGGCAGCGGCGGCCGCGGCGGCGGCGGCGGCGGCTCGGCCTGGCGGAGGGCGCTGTAGGCGCTGAGCAGACAGCCCAGCAGGGCCAGGGCGCTGAGCGCCGCGTAGACGCGCAGGCTGGGCCACGGGAAGCGCTCCAGGAAGAGCAGCGGCATGGCGAGGGCGGCGGCGCGGCGCGGCGGGTGTCCCGGCAACAGCGGGCGGCCACACGCGCCGCGGCGCCCGGGGTCTCTCTCCGGACCGGCCCGGGCCGAGGGCTGCGCTGGCTGCCTGGCTGCCTGGCTGCCTGCCCGCCTGCCCGCCTGGCTGCCTGGCGGCCCAGGAGGCGGGGGCGGGGGCGGGGGCGGAGAAGGAGGAGCCGGGCCGGGCCTGGACGCCCGTCCGCCGCTCGCGCGCCCGCCCGCTCGCGGTGCCCCCTCGGCCGGACCGGGCGCGCGGGAGGCGGCGGCGCGGAGAGCGGGCAGGAACGGCGGGGCGCGTGCGCGTGCGCCCCGGGTCAGCCCCCCGCCCCCGCGAGGCCTCGCTACACTGTCGCCGGGGCGGCTCCCCGTCCGGGCGGGGAGGGCGCTGCGCCCCCGCGCGCTCCCGGCGCCCTGCTCCGCGGGGCCCCGGCCTGGCTCTCCCCGCCGGCCCGGCCGCAGAGCGGGGCTGGGGAAAAGGCTCCCGAAGGAGCCGCCCCCGCGGGTGGGGTGGCCCGGAGTCGCCGAGGGAGCGGGGGGGGGGCAAGCGGGCCGGGGCGCCGGACCCCCGAAGGGCCCGTGGGTTAGGGTTAGGGTTCGCGGCATTGGAGGTGGAGGGATTTGCGCGCGGATGAGGGGTGGGTCGTGGGGAGAAGAGTCACTTTTCTGTAAGGGGGGCGGCTATATAAAATATTTTTTATTTATCATATTTTTATGACCGCCCATCTCCCCCACTCGGGGGACCCACTTGGGGGAGATATAGATATACAATAGACAGACAGACAGACAGACTTGCATGTAATGCGTTATGTGGGGGACGTTTTGTATTTGTGGTGGTGAAGATCGGATATTACTTCTTTCAATATTTTTCCGTTTTTCTTTTCTTTTCCTTCCTGCATGCCTTTAATTCCCTCTGCCGTGTCTCCTTTCTGAGATTCGTTTGTATTTTCTTTTGCTAGGGTTCTGAAAACTTTCAATAAAAAATAAGTTTTTTATTTTAAAAAAAAAAGGACAAGGCGTGAGAAGCCTTCCCTTTTCGGTACTCTGAAGACTTAGCAGAGGTGAAGGGGAGGCAGACGGCAAGGGCACCAAAATTGGGAAGGGGGGTTGTGTGGAGAGGTACTTCAGGTGATGAAAAGGGGGACAGGAGAGCGTCTTTGAGGCCATGCTCCCCCCTGCAGGTTCCCTGGGGGATTTTGGACCAGTCCCTCTGAGCACAGCCTACCTAGCAAAGAAACACTGCAGAAGAGGGAGGGCCCCCTAAGCAGCTTTGAACTCCTGAAATACAAATTTATAAGCAAAATACTTTCTTCATGGCAGCGGGGCCCTGCCTTGGGAGAGTTACATCCTGCCTTGGTGATTCATCCCTTAAATCTTCATTCAGGCCACAGTAGGGCAGGGCTCAGAAACATCATCCATCACAAGGGTAACCTCTAGACTTTGATCAGGAGTCATCTGCGTCACAGCAGTTCTTGCGTGGCGTTCAGTGGCCACTCTGGACCGGTAACCTTCCGTACCAACCTGTGCCTGATTATCTTTATCACTGTTTAATGAACCAGCTTTAGCAGCAGCTGTGGGATTCCAGATGTTTTTTTAGATGACAGCCTCCATGATTCCTGGCTATGCTGACAGTCGAGCAACTGAATCTGTCTTTTTAATTAAAAAAATTCCCTTCTCTCCCCTAGGGGTGGCATGTGTCTTCCTCAACCTCGGGTCCTCCCCCAGAGGCCTGGGAGTTTGAGGGTTCTGCACAGGATCTCAGCTGTTCCTAGCCCGGCACTCTTCCGGACAGAGAGCTCTGATGTGGCTCCTGGGATCGGTTGGAGCCCCTCTCCCAGCTTGGGGGTCACAGCCCCGAGTGCTCCCACCACCACTGGGACCACCTTGGCCTTCCCGTTCCACATCCTCTCCGGTTCCTCCTCCAGGCCCTGGCCCTTCTCCAGCTTCTCATACTCCTTCTTCCTGATGTTACTGTCACAGGACACCACTACATCTATCAGCACCCCTGTCTTCCGGTCCTTGTCTACTACCACGATGTCTGGCTGATTGGCCAGTACCCACCTGTCCATCTGGATCTGGAAGTCCCACAGGATCTTAGTCCTGTCATTCTCCACGACCTTCTGTGGAATCTTCTGTCTGGACTTGGGGGGGGGGTCTGGCCCATACACTGTGCAGATGTTCTAGTACACAGTGCCAGCTATTTGGTTGTGCCATTCAGTGTATGCTGTTCCTGCCTGCCTCTTACACTTTGCCATTATGAGTGGCAGGATAGCATAGTGGTTAGAGTGCAGCCCTTTGATGCAGGAGACAGGTTTGAATCCTGGCTACCTTACCAGTAGGAATCCTTGGGCAAAGACCCTCTAACACTCCACCTGCCTACCTCGAATATGAGAGTGACATGAACTAAGAGTCATACCGGTTTGGATGTTGCCCAGATTAACAAGGTCCACGACAGATGTTGGGGAACCAGGACAATCTGACAATCCACCACTCTTCTGGTCCTTGTCTACTACCACAAGGTCTGGTTGACTGGCCAGGACCTGCTTGTCCATCTGGATCTGGAAGTCCCACAGGATCTTAGCCCTGTCATTCTCCACAACCTTCTGTGGAACCTCCCATCTGGACTTGGGAGGGTCTGGCCCAGCCTTTCTCAACTTTTTGACCCTGGAGGAAACTTTGAAATATTTTTCAGGCCATGGGGAACCCTGCACACTCAGGTGCAATTGTAGGCCAGAAGTTACAAAATTATATTTGTTTCCTGGGTAGCCCCCCCGCTCTCTCTCTCTCTATATATATATATTTGCATGCATGCATGCATGCATGAACAGTGCTCTGAAACTAAAACTAAAAAATGAAGCTTGCTTCTTGAATGTGAAGTTGCCTGAATTTGAAATAATTTTTTAAATAAATCGTGATCTCTCAGGGAACCCCTTGTGACCTCTCGCGGAACCTGAGGGTGCCACGGGACCCTGGTCTAGCCCGTACACTGCGCAGATGTTCCTGTACACAATGCCAGCTACCGGGCTAAGCTGTTCAGTGTATGCTGTTCCTGCCTGCATTTGTTATTGGTGGATATGAAGTACAACCAAAAATATAACAGTGCTAATAAAATCAAAGAGGAATATAAAGAATAGTGATTAAATGAGTGACATTTGTATGAGGTAAAAATATATCCATGAAGTGTTAATATAGAACTAGCTCAATTCTTTAACATATTATTAAATCTAGCCATATGGACCATCTGTTGCTCTGCCTTCTCAGTTTTGATACAACCTATTTCAGTACAATGACGTTTATGTAATAGATTCTTCATCCTGTATTATTTAGATGCCTTAAAAATTGAATGTAGGTAAGAGGGGGGGGAAAGTGGATATTCTATCAGTATTACAGTAATTACAGTTTCGGTTATTAGTGTTACAAGCATGATTGATGATTTGGCTTTTTTGTTCAAATAGAGCATTGGAAATGAAATGAAAACAATGAGGAGGATACATCTTAATCTGTCTGATTGAGGGCCATAAAAGGAAGGATCTCACAAGGAAGAAGAGGGTCTTTCCGATACGCTGCCCCTGAACCTTGTAAGGTGGGGTAAACCTTTTTCAGAAGCATCACAGCTGGTGAGAGGTATGCCAAAAGCCAAATTTAAAAGAGGCAGGGCAAGACAAAAATTATTCTAGTTTAAGTTGCGTTTAAACCAATGCAATAAACACAAATACCTCTCACATCTTCAATCCTTCCGTCCAGTCCCATAAAATTACAATTTGGTGGCCCGCTTTGTAATTGTACATAGAGATAACCAGGAGCCAGAGAAATCTGTCAACAAGCGGGGTAATGTGGTTTCCAAAAACCATTCCTGACACAAATCTAACCCCTGTATTTTGCAATAGCTGTCATTTCCAAAACCCTTTCAAGTGCACTTCAGTTACTAAGACAAGTAGCGCTTAAGGTATAGGCAATTTGGATCTTAAAATTGGGAACAGAAGGTCTTCTTGTACGTGGACTTACAGGAATAACGCAAACCAATCCTTCCAAGGTGATGCTACTTGTGCGGCTGTGGAGAACAGATGTAGCTCAGAGCTGGATTGTTATGAGGTTGCTATAATTATTACTGAGTGATGTCTTGAAAGGACTGCAAGAAATACGCCGCACTCCGAGAGCCACAATAATGCTACTTTTCCCAACCAAGGCAGCTAATTCTAATCCTGAGTCATTTGCTGTCCTGACCTTTCTCTTATCACAACCCACCCTCCTGAAGACCTTTAGGGAGTATTCTTAATAAAAGTTATACCAATTGTCTTTGAGTTAAAATAGGGAAGATTGTTAGAAAAAGGAAAGTGATTTAATTTATTTGCAGTCTCTCCTTGGGGAAGAGCTAAGTGGAATTTTTTTTGGCCAAATTATATGCATGTCCGATTTCCTAATACAGATCCGCTTTCCTATCTAACCCTTAGGAATAAACAAGGCTAATTTTTTTATACCTCTATACTGTGGTTTGTTCAACAAACTATGTATGAGCTTAGCCTAACTGAGGAATGTATATACAACTGGCTTTTTTCAAGGAGTCAGGATGAAGGCTTTTTAAAAAATGCAGTAGCATTGTAACAAACCAAAATAAAATTTAAACTTGGAAGGGAATTGCCATTATTCAGACATACTTATCCTGCAGTAAAAAGAAGCCTTAAAATAACAAAATCACCCACCACTGGAAACCAAATTGGCAAAGTTGCTTGTGAACATTCAGAGGCCAAGTATTAAAAGTGAAAATTACTTCTCTGCAATGCAGCAAAAACATGCAAGCCAGAAATCAGCATTTTTGCACAGAAGCCTGTAGAACAAATTTGCTGGCCTCAGCTGGTACGAGGCATGACACAATTTGAAACTTAGCTGTTATTTCCTCAGTGTTTTCAATAACTGAAATATGAACTCCTGTATATTTAGTCCACCTCAAACATCCTCTTAAACTATGTAAGAAAGGCAGAGATAAAAATAAATAGCATTGTGAGAGCTGCCAATCAAGCAGGATCAAGTTCCATGCAATGGGACATACCTTGAGTCCTTTCCTTTTCTCTTTTCTCTTTTCTGCCTTCAAGTCAGTTTTTGATTCCTGGCGACTGCCTGGACTGACCCCTGCAGTTTTCGTGGCAAGATTTTTCAGAGGTGACTTGCCACTGCCTCCTTCCTAGGACTGAGAGAGAGGGACTGGCCCAAGGTCACCCAGCTGGCTTCGTGCCTAAAGTGGGACTAGAGCGCCTGGTCTGCCGGTTTCTAGCCTGATGCCTTAACCACTACATCAAACTACCTGGTATCTATCCCATGCCCCAATTCAATGCCCTTGCCACCTTTTCTAGACAAAACTAGAGAAGCCAATCTGCTGGTGAAAAACTACACCTCAAATTTCAGCCATGTAATCTTTGGGGCAGCCCCAAGACATACCGCCTATCACCAGTTCTTGACATTTTTTTATTTCCCAAGATATGGTCAAAGGGCTGAAGTCCCCCACAGAATACCATGGTGCCAATCAGCACCATGAGGTAGAAATCTCTCTCGTGGGCATTTGTTTGAAAAGGAGCCACGCTTGAACACACAGCTGAATCCATTTTTGTTTAATGTTATTTTTAAAAAAAATCAGGTGACTATCACAACATAGGTGATTAAAATGCCATTACACTTCTTATTCCACTGTCCAAACAGTCAAGATTCACTTTCCTATTCAGATGGTAGAAAGTTGGGGAGGGGGAAAAACTGAAAGGAGGGAGACATAAAAAAAATCCTTGCGTCACATTTTCTCTTCTACATTTTAAAGCTGTTCTCACAGAGACGGCTTCTACTCACACTTCAGGAAATTCAGTTGTAAATAAAATTGAACCTACCAAAGAGAGGAAAAAAAACAATAAACCGAACATCTTGTATTCTCAATTAGAAAGGGTTTTTTTTTTAAATTTCTGGGAAATTGTTTGCATAATGGTTATCCCTCTGTACCATAAAAGACTCTGGAGCAAGATTTAGGCTGCATGCTTGGTTCACAGCACTTGGGGACTTTGGTCTCATTCCATACTGAGGACACAGGCAGCCTTTGCTTGGTGTTTGTGGCCCCCTGAACCCCTGCAAGACAGCACTTTCGAAATCTGGCCGCAAATTGCAAATTCTGGATGGCGAGACTTTTTTACTTGTTCTGCTCTGATCTCCCCAGCAATGTTGCTGCCATTCAGCTCCCCCTGGGTGTGCCCATTAATGAGAGCTCCTGAAAAAGTTTCCGCATTCTCAGGTTTCAAACCTCAGTGAATGAGATGAAGGACGAGCCATTTGCATAACACACGTATAAAGTGGCACTTTACTAGCCAAAGAACTAGAAGTTGCGTAAGAACAAAATTCCAGAACCTCAAGTTGTATCTATATCATCACACCATCACCATCACCCAACAGTAACACTGCCAGACATATAGAATACATCACTAGTGACGATACAGTGCAGTCGTGTGTAACAAAATGTCCCCTCCGCACACAAAAATAATGCAAGAGAATGCATGAAGGATTTGAAGTTCTTCATTAACAGAATCTAGTGCTTATTACTCTGGAGCAAGTTAACAGATACCCTGATATGGATCCTAAATTCACTTTAATATGGCCAGAGAAGAAGATTCCTGCTCCTTTGCTCCAGAAAATCCCTTTTTTCTCACAATCCCAGCTGCACAGAAGGAGAGGTGGTCACCTTTCCTTCCTGACTAAGTTAACTTGATCCAAGCCACTGTTCCCATACAAGCTCCCCATCCTTGAAATTGTCAGCCAGCCCCTCTCCCAGAAGAGGTCCAAGAAAGCCCCCCCCTTTCCCACAAAACACCCAACTGCGACCATACTCTACCTGCTCAGAAGCTGGGGAAGGCTGGAAATTATAGGACCGTAGCCGGGTGCGTTGTCATAAAGCTCAAATAAAGGAGCAGCTACTAGCTTGTAGTTTTTGGGGACCGCAAACAAAGCTAGAACAAGGTGAAGAGCTGGCTTAGTTTTCTTCGACCCAATTCACAGCACATGCAGAATAAAATTATCGGCTTTGTACTATGCCCGTCACAACTCGTACACAGTTCAGAAAGCGTAATGAAAGGGTAAAGCTCCATTACGCTAAATAATTTTAAGCCTACTGTATTCAGTGCACAATTATTTAGGAAGATGCTCAACGTGTCACATCGAATACTGGCTGAACCGATCTTCAGGAAAGCAGCAAAAGTTAGCTAAATGCTAAACTCAACTGGAGTGTGTGGCCACACTGCGGAATGTGCTTCTTAGAGTAGTATTGATAAATACGTAAAGTAGTTATAGTTAAGCAGAACTGGTGTAACATCAGGGTAAGACTGCTGGGTAGGACCAGAAAGGGCACAATTTTCCCATTATTGTTGGACTGCCTACCTAATCACCTATCCTACAGAATGAGCAAGCTGGGGCTGATGATATTTGAAGTCAAGCCTCTGAAAGTATGCATGGTTGGAGTTTCTGCGATGAAAACCATCTGATTAAAATCTCACAAAGATGCTGGAGGTAAAGCCACCGCCACTGTCCATGTATTGTGTGAAAAAATAAAGCAGAACCGCTTTGTACCAATGCCTATTAAGTTTCACAAAAAGCTTCTGGGAAAAATATTCAGGTTCCTGTTCCCTCTGGAGGCCCTAGAAGGTTGACCAGGAATGAGACGATGTCATTGAGAGATCTGGCACTGGCGAGTATCAACTGGATAGTGGCTGGGCTACAGGGTACCGGTCGTCTCCTTGAAACTTACTCTGAACTCTGGTCTCCCATCTCAGTGAAATACAGCCATTAAGACACTGCTGCTTACCTTTTTCTTGAAGCTGAACCAAAAAGAGTTTCTTGTGCTCTTTCGGTTTCGTAATATGAGCTGGAATATATGGGTACTGTGGGAAACAATAAAAAGGGTTATTTACTTGATATCTTGGGATCGACAGTTAATTAACCCACTTTTGGAAGAGAATGGGCCATGCAAGTATCATTTAAATCAGTGTTTCTCAAACTTGGCCACTTGAAGATGTGTGGATTTCAACTTCCAGCATGGGTGGCTGGGGAATTCTGGGAGTTGAAGTCCACACATCTTAAAGTGGCCAAATCTGAAAAACACTGATTTAAATTAATGAGTTGACTTCAATTCTCACCTGGGGGGGTTCAAAATTGGGTCGCCACCAGTTACCAATGCAATCATCGATGACCCAGTCTTGAAGTACGCCATCTTGACGACCCAGTATCTGTCAAAATACAGTTATACGTAAAATCTTAAGGTATTTCCAGGCATTTCACTGAGTGTTAAGGCCAACTGTCAGCATCTTTTATATCAACAATTGATTAAGACGTATTCAGCGGTTTGCCAAGAGCTATAGCCTTGTTTATTAAGAACACACACTTCCTATTTAATAACGTATATTTTACAATAATTATACCTGGGAAAACCGAACACACATTTTTAAAAGATATAATGAGTTTTAATTGTCTTACTAGTTTAAGAAATAATCAGGTGACACTATTATAAACTAAGGTCTATTCTTTGAGTAAAAAAATCCATTTAAGATGACAAATCAAATTCACACGACTTTGATGTGCCTGTAAGACTTCTAATGGAAAATGTATTTGCATGTTCCTGGAAAAAAGTATTCCTGCAGCATGCATTTTAAAAAGCATATTACAGGAATAGCCAAGGGCTTCTTAAGGGCAGCTTTGTGCTTCTAGCAAAAGTTGCATGGCTTCCAAGAAGCACACAAAATATGTTCAATCTGCCAGCAAAAGACTACGCAATATGTTTAATATTAAAGGCACAGCACTGTATCGACTCCTTTTATGTGCTGTGACACCTTCTTACTCCCTTCCCTTCCTAGTATCATCCAGCAGTGATGAGTGCACAAACCTCTTCCACTCAGACACAGCTGGGCTCAAGGATCACCCTAGACCAGGGCTTCTCAGCCAGGGCTCTGTGGCACCCTCGGGTTCCACAAGAGGTCCCTAGGGGCTCCCTGGAAGATCACAATTTATTTAAAAAATCATTTCAAATTCAGGCAACTTCACATGAAAGAGGTAAGTTTCATTCTTTAGTTTTAGTTCAAGAACACTGTGAATGCATAGTTACAGGCCTACCCATGAAACGAATGTAATAATTTTGCAACTTCTGGCCGATATTTGAGCCTGAATGTGCAGGGGTTCCCTGAGGCCTGAAAAATATTTCAAGGTTTCCTCCAGGGTCAAAAGGTTGAGAAAGGCTGCCCTAGACAGTTCAATGCTGCCTCTCTATTTTGGATCACTGTGCTTTGCTCGCTCACCGGAGAGAGCAGGAAGCAGAGGACACGATCCGGTGTCACAACAGCAGGGGTCTCTTTTTGGATCAAGACCTCTGTCCCCCCTCCTCCCTTAGCCACCCCACTTTCTCAAAAACTGTGGCAAAATCCCCAAACCCCTGGAACAAACCTCAGGTGTCAATGGGGGGATTTACCCCCTGTGGTCGATGGAAGATGCAGACTAGAGCATTCTATTTCAAGTGTAAAGTCCACAACATTCCATTGACAGAGGAAGCCACTGAACTCCAGGTTAACTATAATACTTTCATAGCAGTTCCTCTGGCAAATTCTCAGGAATTTTTTGCTTTGATTATTCGACCAAGCAGGAAATAGAAGCTGTGTTGAAAGAGTTCCTGCTGATCCTAAAGAGTTATTTTTCATTGCCACGAAGGATGTGCTTTCCCCAAATCTCTACAACCACTCCTTCCAGTAAATTCTTATGAGGAAAACTGAAACAGCTCAAAACTCAAAATACATATTTAATGGATTTTCCTGAATCATACTTCCAAGAACGATTTTATTAACTCTAAACCACTTTTTTAAATCCATGTAGTAATGTAACTTCAAAAAATAAAAAAAAATCTTGAACCTGAAAAGGGGTGGTTTAGATCTCCCTTCCCCCACACTTGGAAAAAATGATATACTGGAAAAAAATAGAAAAAATCCAAGTTTATTCAGCATCTTTTTTCAGGTTCAAAATCACTTTATTACTTTAAGAACATAAAATGTGTTAAATATAAGTTTATTTGCACCTAAATAACATTCTTACATTACCTGCGAAAACTTTGCAATGGTTGGACAATTGAGTTCAAATTTACTGATAGAATTAATCTGTAAATGTTTTTGATGAACTTGTTCCAAATGGGCTATGGTTTCTGAGCTCTATCATTTCTAAATTACTACCTGAGAACCAGGAAAACAGTTAAAATTAAAAACACAATGCTTTCAACCTTAATAGTAAAATAAAGCCAATTATTATGTATTTGACCTTGGACTCCTCACAATATCCAGCAGACACAGGCCTGACTGGATGAACAAAAACAGGTTCACCAACCACTCAATCAAAGACGAGGTGGTAAAACTGGCCATGGGGAAGTGTGGTCTTAAACATCTGGAGGAAGCCATATGTAAATGTGGTATCTGCTCTTTTGAATCTCTTCGAAATACAACAGAGCCCATTGGAAAGATTATTCCTGGTCTCATATTTGAGAATTGCAGTATATTGCTTGCCCTCAAAATACAGGAATGATAATGAACCAATATTAAACATCATTTTACATAACAGTCTTCAGTCTAGTTTTTAGAAGTATAGTTTTTAGAAGTCATTCTGAGAAAGTGAAGGCCTGATGCAAAGGAACGTGAAGTCCTTGGTGCTCTCTGAGCAAAGGGATGTCTCGTTTTAAAAGGTTAATTCTTACTTCTAAGGCAAAACATGTATTCATTTTTTCCTATATTTGGGTAAAATACAAAATGTCTTGCAGAGAAAAATGGAGAAACCTCTCCAGGCTGCCCCTTCCCTAAATGATCCTTGGTTTCTCAGAATAAGCATTCTAATAAATGTAGTATCTACCTCTGTCATTAAACGTTTAAGACCTTCTACCTCATCTTCTCCTGGATTAAGTTCACCACCTGGCCTGTTGAAAACATAAAAGATGTGTTTTAAGTATGGTCATAATATTTTATAGAGGCAAAAAATATGAAACTAATATCTAACCTAAACCATAAAGAAATCAGATATTCACATTAAGCCAAGAGACAGAGGCACTAACACACTTTTTTGTTTATTCGTTCAGTCGCTTCCGACTCTTCGTGACTTCATGGACCAGCCCACACCAGAGCTTCCTGTCGGTCCTCAACACCCCCAGCTCCCCCAGGGACGAGTCCGTCACCTCTAGAATATCATCCATCCACCTTGCCCTTGGTCGGCCCCTCTTCCTTTTGCCCTCCACTCTCCCTAGCATCAGCATCTTCTCCAGGGTGTCCTGTCTTCTCATTATGTGGCCAAAGTATTTCAGTTTTGCCTTTCATATCATTCCCTCAAGTGAGCAGTCTGGCTTTATTTCCTGGAGGATGGACTGGTTTGATCTTCTTGCCATCCAAGGCGCTCTCAGGATTTTCCTCCAACACCACAGTTCCAAAGCATCGATCTTCCTTCGCTCAGCCTTCCTTATGCTCCTGTATTGCATACCTTTTAAATTATGGCCATCCATAAAGTAATCTTGGACAAAATTAATTATCTAGCTTTAAACTCAGTTTTGGTACAGAAATATCTTTGAGATAACTTCCCAAGAGAATGCTTGTTCTCTTGAACTACTCAGAAGCTCTTTCAATACAACAAATTAAGGTATCTTATGGTCCAGTAGTCTTCACTTAACAACATTATTTTAAAGTGATCTCTTTCCTACCTAGACATTACCAAAAAGGGATGCTGAAGAATGACTGCTCTGCTTCACAGCCGTAACTACTAGATGCATCATTTCTCAGGGCCCAAATTTTAACCCTGAATGACTGAACATCTGGCATGTAACATACCTCAAGATGCCGGGGGAAATTATCCAAAGATGTGGGCTGAAGTGTCATTGATTTGAAGATGACACCCAGTTTTCATTTCATCCAGTTCAGGCCGTGGATATCCTGAATCAGTACCTGAGCAGGTAAATGGACTGGATGAGGGCTAATAGCTTTACGTGAAATCCAGAATAGATGTTGCTGGTAGGCACACAGTCTGCCCAGGTCAGTTACGTCCAACCTCTTCGAGAGCTTGGAATTCCATGAAAGTTCAGTGTCAAGCGAAGACATTCTACATGTATCAGTTTAGTTTTGAATTTAGGGCAAGGATCATGTTGACATGAAAATTTTCATGTATTTAAATATCTACATACAGATGTTTGCTCTTAGGATAATACACTTTTTAAAAATGGAGCTTTTAGTGCAGTTTATTTCTTTAATATTCTGTGGAAATTAGGATTCATTTTTTCCATTCCAAGATAACCAAATACCAGTTGAAAAGATGAGAAGTTATAAGAGAGCAATCATAAAACATGTCTGGCTAGAAACTATTCCTCCACTTGAATATTTTGTAACAACTTTCGATTAATTCTCCCTTTTTAAAGAAATGATTGAATTTGGGCTTCCTGGTACAAAATACATATTCAGCAACCAGCTGTGACCCTCCCATTCAAACAGAAACTTGGGGCTTAGATCTGAAATACCCAGAATAAAATATGCAGTAATACCTTTCAGCCTAACCTACTTCACAAGACTGCCGTGGAAAAAATAAAAATGAAAAGTGCTGGAGAAATTATAGACAACAGGCCATTAAGTAATTTTCAGATCAATAATCTATTAAATATTACCAAAATCTATGTGTATTTGAGCTATCATACTGCCCAAGAATGCAGGAATACCAAATCAGAAAGTTTACTCCCCCAAGGTAGTTCAGTGGTAAATTGTAAAAGTAGAACTGTAGCATAAATAAAAACTATCACGTTGTTAGAATAAGCCTGTTTTTAATAAATACACACACACAAACACACACAGGCATGGAGCCAGGTTACCCAAGGGACCGCCTCTTCCCCGCTACATCAGCCTGTCCCACCCGATCGTCCAGAGAGGGCATGCTGCGGAGCCCGTCGCTAAGACAACTTCGGTTGGTGGGGTCCAGGAGGCAGGCCTTCTCTGCAGTGGCGCCCGCCCTGTGGAACACGCTGCCCCCGGAGGTGAGGTTGGCCCCATCGCTCCTGGCCTTTCGGCAGAGTCTGAAGACCTGGTTCTGCCGCCTCCCTTGGGGTGGAGAGGGGAACAGATCTAAATGGGGATGGCTGCTATAGACCACTCCTCCCACACTTGGACTGTTTTAGATTCTTTCGCCACTTGGACTTTTAATCTTTACTCTTATTTACATTATTTAATATTGTAATTTTATACTGTATATTTTATGATGGTTGTTTTAATTGATTATTGTAAACCGCCCAGAGTCCCCTGATGGGAGGAGATGGGCGGGGACAAACTGGGTAACTAAAACTAGAGAGAGAGAGATATAGAGATATAGATATTAAACCAGAAGGCAATTTAAAAAAAGACAGGGTTTACAACCCAAGCTGGATCACACTGATCAATAAAATAATTATTGTGGAGTCCTGGGTGCTCTCTGAGCCTGGTTGTTTTCTTGCAGACGTTTCATTGCCAGGCTAGGCAACTTCTTCAGTGCAAGGAGGGAGTGGGCCTTGCTCTCAGTTTATATACCGTGGATTGTCCAGTTTGTGTTGTAGTCCAGCAATTGTCCAGCAATCAACACCCAGATATGCAAAGATTAACACCAGGATTAACACCAGACGAACAATCAAACAGCACAATACACCCTAATCAAGGAACTATTAACTCAGGCAATCAACCAAGCAGCAAACAACAGCCCAATCAAGGGACTCCCAAGGAGAAACAAGACCCCTACCAACACAAGCAGGGCAAGCCACAGTATATAAACTGAGAGCAAGGCCCACTCCCTCCTCGCACTGAAGATGTTGCCTAGTCCGGCAATGAAACGTCTGCAGGAAAACAACAAGGCTCAGAGAGCACCCAGGACTCCACAGTTCAACCCTGAGCTACAAATATTCGCTTCGATTGGTAAAATAATGATTCACTGATTAAATTACTGGGAAAACAAACCCAGACAAAACCTTTTTTGGCATGAAAACTGAAGCCCACCTTAGCTTAAAAATACTAAATAAGCAATAAAAGCATTGTCGTAGTAGAAATAGCACAGCTGCCTTTGTGAAAAGCCACCTTTCTAAGAATTCATCATTCAGTATCAGATCTGACATCTAAAGATAATAAGCTGCTCAGTTTAAAATGGATGAGAAACGCCGTTAGCTTGGTCATCTGCGGCAGTCCTTGACAAAGTTTTGATAAAAACATCCAATCTTTTTTGAGCCAACAGCAAGCCACAACCTTCTAAAACTTGGGGATACCAACAGACAAACGTTTAAATGCCTTTGTGCGAGGGTATCCACAGGGAGGGAGGAAAAAAAAACGGTCAAGATGGTGCCCACAGCCATGTGATCAAAGCCCCACCCCCTCTTTAGTGCATCATGATGCACTAAAAAGAGGCAGGGTTTGGTCACATGGTTGTGGTTGCCACCTGGACCTTTTTGCCCCCCTCCCTGCAGACAACCCTGCATTTCTGTATCAATCTTTCCCAAAACACACAGGGGGCTTTGTAACATGAGAGAGACCATATGAAAATAAAGAGAAGAGAAATAAGCAACTGTAAGTCCTGTGTTTTTCTTAACCCTACATACAGGTAGTCCCTGACTTGTGACCATTCATTTAGCGACCATGCGAAATTATGAAGGCGCTGAAAAAGTGACTTACGACCAGTTCTCGCATTTACGACCATCACAGCATCCCTGCAGCCACATGATCAAAATTCAGGTGCTTGGCAACCGACATGTATTTATGACAGCTGCAGCAGCCCAGGATCACATGATCACTATTTGCAACCTTCCCAGACGGCTTCTGACAAGCAAAATCAATTGTTAAGTGAAGCCAGATTCACTTAACAACCACATGATTAGCTTAACAACCACAGTGATTCGCTTAACGACTGCAGCAAAAAAGGTTGTAAAATCAAGTGCAGTCACATGATGCCTCACTTAACAACCGTATCGCTTAGCGACTGAAGTTCCAGTCCCGATTGTGGTCGTAAATCGAGGACTGCCTGTAATAATCGGGAAGAAAGTTCATCTGAGGAAGCTTGAAAGGTAGGCACTGAATAGTAATTGCTTCCTGCCAGAGCAAAGAAGGCCTGGAGGGAGAAGAGGTACAAGAAGGAATGGCATTCCTATCTTTTCCCTACCTGCCACTACTACCATTCAGATAACCTCCCATAAGCTTGTTTCTCTTTTTGTGGCCTCCCAAATCAATCAGTTCACCTAGTCCAGCTCCCTGCTGAAGACCTAGTACTGCAACACGAGACGCTGATGCCGTCCTTGGCAAACAGCTGCGCAGCCTCTGCTTAAGAAACTCCCATCGCCTCCCGATGCTCACGAAGGGGGCATTCACTTACAATTTGAAGAAGGTTGTGCCCAGCTGCAACAGCAGCACGTGAGGCAGCCGATGTTCATGTACGATGAGGACCCCCTCAACTGTCCGCCGCATTCCAATCTTGTCGAATTCTTCCCTCATGCGCTGGAATCGGGCAGCTACAGAACTGTCTTTCTCATAGAGGGGTTCCTTGGTCCCAAAGGTGTAATTTGTCAGTGGATATCTGGAAGGAAGGACACCTTAAGCACACAATTTCAGGCCAACTATTTCAGGCTTTTATCACAGCTCTCTAGAACACAGTATTGTATTTTAGCTCGTTACTGCTGCCTCCTTCCAAAAGGAACACACTCCTGAATTTAAGACACCTCTTCAGCTGAAACAAGACAAGATAGAAGTATTTATCTACCTCCATTACCACATTCTGGATAAATCTAAGGTGAACCTCTTGTATGGAAATTAAAGTATTTGGGGGAAAAACTTGGGTTTTCCACAGTGCACAACAAAAGTTTTTTCAGCTCTGCTGGGCACCTTGAAGCAGCAGCCTCTGACTCTCCTGTATAAATGTATTATTGGGCAGATAATTTGAAGGAGAGAATGTCAGGGAAAAGGCTTTGACTGCTCCCCTCCCCTTCTTGTCACAAGAGAATCAGGCAAACCTCAAAAGCCCAATGTTTCCTTTCACTGCTGGGGACCCAAAGACAATAGTCCTCAGTCTCGGTTGTGGACGGAAACCAGAATTTGTTTTAGCGCTGCACTTCCTACCTGCTAGTAAAGAATCAACATCTACTTCTTCCTCCTTTCTCCCTGGTCCTAAGCTAGAAGAAGATGATGTAGCTGTATCTCTAACTTTCAAGCAAATTCTAACTCAGAAAAAGTGGTGTTAAGGAGCCTGATGGAGAGATGGGAAGGGGAGGGCTCCTGAACTGGAGTTCTAATTCTTTTTCACAAACTGATCTACAGAATGTAACACAAGAACAATGGCTTTTCCATGCAGCTACGAATAATTCTAGGCTGCACCAGGTAAAAGAAGTCAGCACATTTCTGTCAGCTATCATGGGCCTCTACTACCATTGCAGCATAAGATTTACACCTTGCCAGCTCTGGAGAATAGAGAGAGAGTTTTTCTGAACACCCAAGAGATTGATGGTTCTTAAGAGATTGATGTAATTCAGTAAACCGTTTGAGACAGGGTATTTCTGATGAGGATGGCCATCAATTCACAACCCGCTGCTACACCAATCTCAAAATGCATCTTTATTTACTACATTTTCCCTAATCTGGAGGATGGAGATAAATAGAAATAAAATATCCCAGCGTTATAGCTGACAATCCACTCAAAGATATACTGGGCTCTTTGGGACACATTAGGAAGTGTCAGGTTGAAGAAGGGAGGTTGCCTTCAGTTATAAGACTACTGGAGCTCCAAGTTAGAAAAGCCTCACTTAAAACTGGAAGTTACTAATGATAAGGGTCAGCTGGTTTAGGAGAATCAGTCTGTTTCATGGCAAGTTTCAAAAGTGTGTTCACCAAAACGTCTATATCAGTGTTTTTCAACCTTGGCAACTTGAAGATGTGTGGACTTCAGCTCCCAGAATTCTTCAGCCAGCATGGGAGTTGAAGTCCACACATCTTAATGTTCCCAAGGTTGAGAGATACAAATCTCTATCATAGCTATACCATTCCAGCACTTAGTGAAAAAACCTCCCAAATCAAAGATTGTACTTTTATTGTGTCCTAATACATTATAGGGACACGGTGGCGCTGCGGGTTAAACCGCTGAGCTGTCGATCGGAAGGTCGGCGGTTCGAAACCGCGTGGCGGGGTGAGCTCCCGTTGTTAATCCCAGCACCTAGCAGTTCGAAAACATGCAAATGTGAGTAGATCAATAGGTACCGCTTCGGCGGGAAGGTAACGGCGTTCCGAGTCGTCATGCTGGCCACATGACCCGGAAGTGTCCTATGGACAACGCCGGCTCCAAGGCTTAAAAACGGAGATGAGCACCGCCCCCTAGAGTCGGACACGACTGGACTTTACGTCAAGGGAAACCTTTACCTTTACCTAAAAATGTTTAGTATTGTTTTGCAGCAAAGATATCGGGCAGAGGTTAACCTCGACGCTTAAGAAAATTTCCACATCGTCTTAAGCATGTTGCACCTTAACAGGCAATTTGCACACTCAGTTATGAATCACTACCAAACTACGGCACAAATTATGAGTGCAAACCAAACACCAAGAAAGTACACACACTTCTCGTGAATCACGTGCTGCAAAACTATATAGTGTGCCTACAGGTTTGGATCAGGAACCGCAGCACAAAAATATCACACACATGGACTAGGTAAATGTGTTCTCAGAAAGTGTCCAGCAAATGAACTGGGTGCAAACCATGCAAAAGGTAATTAGAAGCACATGTGTGAATGAGCTTTCATCTTTTTTTTTTTTAACATCATAGAAGGGGTGCCAAGGACAGCTGAGAAGAGAGCAAACCCACTATCAAAAGACCACAGTAAAACAGGCATTCCCCAGAGCCACAATTTCAATTTTCATGGTCTGTTCATCAACCAGAAAGCTCCTGGTTTTCAGCTGCATTCACACAAGCCACGAACTTGGTTACTGAAATAACCCATTTGGGGAGAAGGGGTGTCTCATAAAACACTAAACCATGAATTATTTAACGAGTTATTAAATTAAATCATGAGTTATTTAAAGGAGGCCACCAGGTATTTTAGGACCATAGAGCAGACTGGGAAGTTAAAATTCCTGGGAGAAGGACGACAAACTACTTCCATACTCTTGCCAAAAAACTTCATGGCTATATCCATGCCCAGTCAAACTCAGGAGAAAGGAGTCTATATTTTGCCCAGTTCATGGAGCAGCACACGAGCGATCTTAAAAATATTAACAGGGATCTGTTAAGAATTTGGATGGGAGACCACTAGGAAATCCCAGAGCCACAGACATCAGATATTCCGATCTCCCCCGGATGGGAGACCACCAGGGAATACCAAGGCTGCAGTCTAGGGGGGCGGTGGCAAACCCCTTCCGCGTGGTCAAGGAAGCGAGCTGGACGCGCATTCCTGAAATGACCAGGAGTTGGGCTCAAAGGAGCCCTTGGATCGTGCCGGGATCGTTAAATTCGCATTAAGGCAGATCCCGCGGGGCTCGTCCCAAGCGGCAGAGCGAGAAAAGGGCAGCCCCTGCTCACGAGGGAGCCAGGCGCCGCTGCCAGGCTGTGTTCGCCCCCCAGGACCCCGACTCGACCCATGTTCTGGTTTCACACAATACGCCGGGCCCTCAACTGACCCAACGGGCTCAGCCCCCGAGAGCGAGGCCAGCCCGGGCCAAGCGTGCGGCTGCGGAGGAGGACCGGCGCCCACTCACAGGTTGATGGTCCGCTCGAGGGTGAGGGGCTTGCTCTGCTGGATGTATTTGTTCCCGAACTGGTTGACCCCGCGGGGCCAGCCGGTCTGGGAGCGGTTGGGCGGCACGACGGACATCGCGGAGGCGGGGCGGCTCACAAGGCCACCAGCATTCCCCGGCCGCGCGGATGCTCCAAGGCGCCGTCCCTCACGCCGCGCTCGTCTTACACCCGCCAAAGGGCGCACCGGAACCACCAGGCCGCACTTCCGGTAGCCATAGAGTCCGCAGAGGCGCCGAGCGGCTCCGCCCGCCAGCCCACCGGGAATGCCACAGGAAGGCGGGACCAAAGAAGCGTCCTTCTGTCGTCGACAGCGGTGGAGGGCTGTGGCCAATAGGAACGAGGCGACGAGCTCTGCCTATTGGGTGTCAGAAGGCGCCTGTGAATGCTCATTGGCTCTCCTCAGGCCCCGCCCCTCACTTAGCGGTTATCGTTGCTGGTAAGACGACCATAGAGTACCATATCTGTACCTCTTTCAAGAAAAGGAAGTCTCCTATAAATGTTAGTTGCACGTTTCTTCCATGAACGTCCATGTTTACTCATGTAGTAACGTTCATTTATGTTGGTGGCGGTAGGGGGACTCCATTTCCTTTCGCAGGAAGTCCCGCGCCTCCTCGAGGCCGCTCCTTTCGAAGCTTTCCCTACTCTCCTCGCTCTGATTGGATAGCCAGGCTTTAGACCCGCCTCCCAGCCGCGCGGCCCGCCGCGGGCCCTGTCGGGAGTCGTAGTTCCCCGCTGGGAGCGCGTGCGAGGGGAGGCATGAGCGGGCGACGGCGGCCGCTGCCGGCGGGCGCTTCCCCTCCGCCCGTGCCGGGAAAAGCCACCAAGAAGCGCGTGAAGCGGGAGCTCCGCGTGGAGTTCTCTGCCGCCGTGAGGGAGCGAGCCTTGAAGGAGAAAGTGGCCGCGGCTTGGGCCCGCCAGGAGCCGCTGGAGCACGGTAGGGGGCAGGAGGCGCTGGGGGTTCCAAGGGGCTAGTCCTCATTGAGGTATGGGGCAATCCTGTCTGGGCTCGACAGGCAGGGGGCGCAGCTCGGCCTTAACCCACCGGATGTTTTCCAGATGTGTTGCAAAGTGCCGTTGGTATTATTATTATTATTATTATATTTTTATCCAGCCATTATTTGTATATGCATGTGATACACAAACATAAAATAGTATTATATTTAAGTTAACGTATTGAGTTAAATATAGTGTTTGTGTGTATGTATATATTAAGTTGAATACATTCAACGCAATATATTCAATACGTGCCTACTATTCCTGCCTCCTATTTTCCAGTTCTTGTTTGTCATCTTGGCCATGATGGGCCCTGAAAGTCGCCCAGCTTGGGAAGGTTGAGGCAGCCAAACCAGAATTGGATATTAAAATTCATGTTCCATTATATAATTAAACTATTTCATATGTATATATTATGTATTATATAGTAATTATATCGTTATCATGTAATTCAATATATATAATTAAGTAATGGCTACATTTTAATTGTATAATATTTAATTACTATGGAAGTTAAGGCTAAGGTAAAGCCTAGGGGAGAGACGCTCGTATAACCGTGCGGTGTTACTCGCCACGCGCCCCGGCTCTAAAAGCCGCCCGGCGGGCTGTGTTTCCCCCAGAGGCCCTCGCTCTGGACCCGGCTCCTTTCCCCCACTGTGTCATCCCAGGTTTCATCCCCAACGAGGATTTCTTGGAAGAGCTGCAAAAGGAGCTCCTGAGCCTGGATTTCCATGAAAAATGCAATGACCTGTACAAGTTCAAACAGGTGAGTGTTCCAAATTAACACTCTACCGAGGGGCACCAGTATCCCAAATACAGGTAGACCTCACTTACCGACTGCCTCGTTCAGTGACCGTTCGAAGTTATGACAGTGCTGAAAAAAATTAATTTTACGACCAATGCCTGCATTTACGACCTTCGCTGCGTCCCTTGGCCAGGTGATCACCATTGCAGTCAGTACATGTTCTGTGCCTGGCCTGTTGTTTTTCTCCCTCCCCACCCCTTGTAGAGCAGAGATTGGAGAGGAAGGGATTATAAGAGAGTAAGCAGGTACACAATGGAGAATACACCAGCTGTTTGCACAGCACACTCGGGACTGCCAGCACATTGCTCTCAATGTGTATTCTCCATTGTGTGCTTCTTACTCTCTTATAATCCCTTCCTCGCCAATGGATGTAAATGCAGACACTAATTCCCTTGCTAATTATCCCAGCACCGGGGTGAGCATTCCAAAGGGTGGGGGAGTAGGGGAAAAGGAAAGCACAGTTGTGGTCACATGATTTCCCACTTAGTGACCTCTTCACTTAATGACAGAGCTGCCGATCCCAATTGTGGTCGCTAAATGAGGACTACCTGTATGGTTTTCTTCTGCAAGAGCTTCCATCCCTGAATAATCTAATGTGTCTTTCTTGTTGCAAAGTCGGATGACCTAAAGAAGAGAGGAGGGTCCCACATTGCAGCATTAAGGTAAATTTGCTGATCATACTTGATGGCCAAATCAAAGCAATAGGCCTAATTTACACCTTATGCTTGTTCCTGACTTGATATAGTGGGAATCTACACATTTAGGCTTAGTATTTTTTATGAAATAGGCCGCTGTGGTTTGTTCAGCCAATCATGGTTTAAGAAATACAGATTTAGCTTTATGTGAAGATGCAGCCGGCATATCTTCTAAAACTGAAGCAGTTCTTGGCACCTTATTTTCTCATTTAGAGCAATTGTGCCAGTTTCACTCATTGTCCAAACAGGTCAGCTTGCGGATTGCACGTATTTAAATAAAAAAATAATTTAGCTATACATATAGCCCACCCCACTTCTAGTTTATTCAACTTGAACTACGAACATGCCCATTTATGAGGAACTGGGCCCTATTTAGCTACGCAATTTCTTCTGAGTCCACAATCATAGATTGCACGTTTTAAATGTGGAGACAATTGAGACTCCCAAAACATCCAATTGCTGAAAATTGAGAGCAGAGTTTCTTGCTATGGTTGAATTGAGAACTGTACAAAGCTGTAACAGAGGGTCTGAAATAACCCTAACATATTTTCAAAAATTAATTAAAGATTTCCCAAAGGTCCCATAACCAACATTTGGGTGGGAGGGGGAAATCACACACACACAAAAACCCCTCTAGCTCTACTTACATTGTATCATTACCCTGGCCACATGGGACTTTTCCTTCTAAAAAAACAGTAAATGGTGCCTCTGTCCTGTGAAAGCAAATGACAAAATGCTTCCTTGCTCAGGTAATAGGCAGGGCTGAGATTTTGCAAGCCCGCCTGTGTTCTTTCTCATTTAGAAAAGTTATTTTTGAAGAATTCCGGTCTTGGCTTTCCGATGTGGTCCAGGTAGAGCTGGAACCAACCATTGATCTGTCTTGTGCTAAATATGAATATACAGGTAAGACAAAAATGAAGAACCACCTTGTGGGTACGAACCCATTGTGTTGCTAGAAGACACTGTTTGAAGCGTGGGAGAGATACTGTTTAATTGGGATTCAAGCAGTAGATTGGGACTTGGCCGCAAAGAATCAAGACTGACTTGATGGCACGTGATCAGCTTGACAGCTCTGCCTTGTGTGAGCCACACTGTCGTGACCTGTCTAACACAACCCAAATCGTGAATTGTTCCAGATACCCTGCTGTGCCACGATGATGAGTTGGAGGGGCGGCGGATTGCGTTCATCCTTTATCTTGTACCCCCCTGGGATAAGCACGATGGGGGCACTTTGGATCTCTTCTCTACAGATGGTAGGGTTTAGTTATTTTACCTGCTTGTTAGATTTTATATCCCAGAGCAGCTACATAGTGCTCCATCCTTCCGTTCCCCCCACCCCATCATAACTCTTTGATTGATTGAGGTGCCAGTCCAACACCTAACCCCTTATATGACCTGATCGTTTGGAAATTATAAGTCTGCTCCTTCCTCTGCAATACTTTCCTTGCTAGCACTTTGATTTCTGTAACCGTCCAGCAATTTTATTTGGAGCAAATTTAGCACTGCAGAAGGATGGGCTGGCTTACAGTTTCAACAAATGATGGTAGCTTCAGTTAATTTTTAATTAAACATTGATTTTTTTAAAATTCTACATCTAGCTGCTGCTAAAGATGCTCTCTGTATAGCTGCCTGTGTGCCAAAACAAAGCTGTGTGACAAAACCAACAGGCTGCACCTATAATGTGTTCTCTGCAGCTTCTCTGTATTTGAGAGTTTTCTATTTCTTTTCTATAAATCTCCCTTGGCTTCGGATTTTTCCCTCCAACCCCTGCTTCAACTATGGTATGTTAGGGTCCTGTGGGATGTTAACCATGTTCCATGGTGTTGCAGCAACTCAGTGGCCGGTGAGCTTTTCAAGTGAGGGGCAGCCTCTGGCCATTGTTAACCCTATTTTCAAAAAGAAGGTCCTGGAACATTGACACACAGCAGCACTTTGAATATTGTATCACAAGGGATAGAAATTAGGTATCCAGGGGTGCCAAATTCCTTATATAGAATATAAATGGACGTGTGTGTGTGCGTGTGCAAAATTTCCTGGCCAGTGTCTCACATTTTTTCACATTTTCGCATGACACCTCTTGAGGTTTCAGGAGAGAATGGCACAATCTCAAGAGTTTTTGACATTCAGGTGAGATTTTAGGCGAGAGCTTAAGAGACTTGGGGTGTTGTTTAAGTTTTGCTTCCTAAAAAAGTTGACTGCTGACTGCTGTCGAGGTGCCTGCGTGGTGGTCTCTTCCGCAGGATGGGGTAGACTGTTCCTGTATTCCAAGTTCCATTTTGGCCAAAGCTTATTTGCATCATCTGAATAAGGGAGGAAGCGTTACTCAGGAATGAAACTGATTATTTCATTCATAAAATACAGGTGAATCCCTGGTACTTCCTCATTAAAGGCTTTTTAGGGCCAAAGCTGAGAGAGGCCTCTGAAGTTTTGGTGAGTCGGGTTCAGCCACAGTGCTGTGCTTGACAATCCAGCGGGCAATTTCAAATGTTCCTAACCACAGAAGTCCTCTTTATGCATTAGTGGGCTTTTTGTCTTATTTTCTTGTACTGCATGCTCCCCCACGTTAGACCCGTGCTTGCTTACTACCAAGTAGGCTGCTGTGTATTGGAGCCATATACAGTGTGGTGCTTGCAGTACTAGGGCAAGGCTGAGGCTTGGATCCTCCTAGATTAAGTCTTGTCTGTAAGCCTGATTCTTCTGTTCCATCTCTCGGCAAGGGTCACTGTTCCTCTCTTCATTCAGAGGGCAAACAAAGCCAGAGGGTTGTGAAATGCAGAGGAGACGGTGGGAGAATTCCAGCATGTTGTGCTTACTGGTATATGCCTTGTGGACTTTTTCTCTGGCAGATCATTTCCAGCCTCTGCAGATCGTCAAGTCTTTGGTCCCTTCCTGGAACTCGCTCATTTTCTTTGAAGTATCGCCAGTCTCTTTCCACCAGGTAAGCTATTTCCTCTTCTTCTTGACCAGCAGTTTGCTGCTAGGATGGGCAGCCCGTGCATCCTTCAAAGCCAGAAGGACCATTCAAGGTCTCGTATGTGGACCAGCATTTGCCCAGAGCCAGAAACCGTCCCTCTGATCTTGATGTTCCTCAACTCCACTTTCCAGCAAACACAATGAACTCCCTGCCCAGGTTTAACTGCTGGCTCTCCACTTGTAGTTCCTCTTCATGAACTGGCATCAACAGGGCTCTGAGTATCCATATGCAACACCCCCCCACCCACCCACCCAGCTTCTTCTCGCTTTGAGTTGGATTTTATCTTCATCCGAGGAACCCACAGCAGCAAAATTAGCAAGGGTCCGTCCCAGACTCTCCATCTTCTGCAGGTCTGTTGATTCTGCGCTTCCATCCAGGCCCCATCTCCTGAATCATCCTTATGCCACCACATGGCCACCCAAAGACCGGCTTACCTTTTTTAGCCTTGGGCTGAGGTGGTTCATGCTCTCCAGCTGGTATTTCACAGCTGATGTTACTTTTCAAATGTTGCTGCGTGGTCCAGTTTTTCTGGCGATACAAATCTGGGAAGCTGCTGCCCTCTGCCGAGTTGAAATATTAGCTCAGTGTTGTCAACCTTGACTGGCAACCGCTCTCCATAGTTTCAGGCAAGAATTTTTTCAGACCACCCTGGAGATGTTGGGGTTGAATCTGGGGCTTTCTATCGGCTAAGCAGATGTTCCGGCATAGCCACGTAGCCACTAGATGGAGCAGGACAAAAATAGGAAATGGATCCAGCAGCCCCAGGCACTTCAATAAACTTAAGCAGCACCTTTGTCTGGGAAATCAGTGCTAACAGTGTTCTTTTGGCTTCTCCTCTGTTCCAGGTGTCTGAAGTTGTTTCCAAAGAGAACTGCCGCTTGTCTGTGAGCGGCTGGTTTCACGGCCCTCCGGTTGCACGGCCGGCACGTCACGTCGAACCACGGATTCCACGAACTCCCCACATCCCTCGTGATGTAGGCTCCTTGCTACCTGCACTATTGGCATTGTTCTACAATACTTCTGATCCTTAGCCTGACCTACCAAGGAGAAACCCTCACGTTTTCTCTGGAAAGGCCAGCTCTGCCTTTACTCTCATGTTCCATCTTTCAGAGTTATAGCCTAACATCTGGTGGGTGTCAGGCTGGGGATAGCCATTTCACCGGGTAGAAGCTGTGCTGTGCTGATTTTGTGCTGCGCGTCTGGTGTGCCCTTCAGCCTGGGTGTGGGGATGAAGCGTTTACTACTGAGTGCAAAGCAGTATGAGTGTACAAGCTGGACTGTGTGTGACAAGATACCAGTACTCCTGCCGTTAGCGTAGTAACAGCAGAGAACAAAGGTGGTTTCTTTTGGGCAAGTTGATTTTTGGTGCTTTAACATAAATTTTGGGCTTGTCTCCCCCTCCTCCATTTTTCCAGCATGAAATCTTGTATGACTGGATCAACCCGGTTTATCTAGGCGTGGATTCCCAAGCACAGATCCAGGAAGAATTTGAGGATCGGTCTGAGATCTTGCTGAAAGACTTTCTCAAGGTGAGTCCCAAACTTAGCAACATCCATCTCCGTGGGTAATAGGAGACAGTGCAACAGGTGTCATCTTTATTCTCATATTCCTTTGAGCTTTACAGGGCAGGTTGAGAGGTGTGAAGTACTAATCTCAAAAAAGAACCTTCTAAAATTGGTGACCATTTCCCAGCTTAGAATTGTTTGTATATATAACTCAATGTCAGCACGGCAGTAACAAGAATTTTTCTGTTAAAAATTAGCCCAATATTTTTAAATCTTTCATTTAAGAGTAAGGGGAGAGGGGAAATGGCTATTCAGATAGAAATTGTTACATTATCTTTTGAAGAATACTGAAGGGTATCCAAACAATTTCATTCTATGCAAATTTTGTTAGGCTTTCTCTTTAGAGAAAAGAGGAATGCCAGTAGATAAATTGAAAAAAAAGAAAGCAAGCCTAATAACATTCCGGGAGATTTATGTTATACATTTTTGCCTGCTTTTTCACCACTATAAAGATGAAGCAGGCAGGTGTTAAGAAACTGGAATTCAGCCATTTCTGAACAGTTTGGTTCTTCTTGCCAACTTAACTTATGCAGATTTTCTCTGCTTGGAATTCAGATAGTTGCAGTGAGTGATACGTATCTATAAGAAGAGTTTGATGGAAAAGTGAATGTGCCCATTGTTCAAAACAAGTTTGTAATTAACACTCCTGAAACAGAATCCCCGTTTTTAAAGCAATTGAGACACTAAGCAGCTACCCGCCAGTGGAACAGCCATGCCAAGCCTGAGGAAACCAACACCATTTTTACCTGGCACGTAAAAAGCATCCAACTTAGCACAGAGGAATGGTTGGAGAGAGGAAGCCCCATAATTTAGGAGCAGCCATCAGAATGCCCGATGCAGATGAGGCATCCTGATTTCAGGGGATCTCCACTGCTGTTCTTGCTTTTTCCCAAATCCCAAATTGACAAGCCAAAGCAGGGAAGCTGATGCCACTTCGAACTACACAGTAGTTTGGTTGCTCCCAACTCTCCAGGACCGAGGAATTAATTCCACCCGGTTTGTCCGTTTACAACTGCTTTTGCAAGCTCCCTGCTTCCAAGTCCGTGCTTCCAATGGGCTTTCCTTGTGCTTGGTTCCTAGAGAGACAAGTATCAGCTGGTTTGCAAAGCTCTGGAGTTGGAAGAGCTCAGCTGGAACAGCAGAGGGCCCCCAAACAAAAGGTAAGGCTGCTGCAGGCTGCATCATTCCCAGGTGAGTAGTTGTGCCCTGTCCAGCCACTGACCTGCGCCGGCTGTGCTTGGCTATTACTCAAAGATAACCTGTGACGGTAATGTGAGGCTCTCCTGTGAAAGCGGATCGTCTTGGGAATTTCAGTTAATCCAACTGGTGGGCTTTACGCTAGTAGGTGTGAGTGTTGGGGCTCAACATTCCAAAGGGCAGAGGAGCTGAGCAGGACTTGCTGCGGTCAGGAAGGGAAGGTTCAAAATCCTAGGCTGTTCACATCCCTTCCTGGTTTGCTAGGGATTTCTTTCATCCTGCCTTTAAAAAGAAAGCCGGCATCATGTGCCTGGTGAATGTCTGGGATGACATGAGTAGCCATTTCTGCACTTTGGAGACAGAGCCCAGAATGTGGGTGCCGTTTTCACAACAGGCCCATATTATAGGTCCTGTGCAGTTCTTTTTGCCAGAGAAGTCATTCGGAACTACAGTCCCTGCTTGTCTTTATCCAGTCACGGCTCTTAACCTGGTCTATTTCAAAGATTCGTTGTGAGAAGAAACTAGAAGGGAGTCAAAATGTAGGATGCAGTTCTACACATAAGCTAATGTTTGTATGTTTTCATCTTTCCTGTCTATATAAGTTGTGTTGTGTTAGCAGAGCCTTTCAGCAAAGTATTTTGAAGAGGCACAAAGAAAGAACAAGAAAGGTCCTGTTCATAAAGCTTTTTTTTTTTTTTTAAGACATTACGAGAAAGCAGATGAGAAGAGCTTACCAGCCACTCTGAAAGAGTGCTTGGAGCTCTTTCGGTCTGAGGCCTTGTTCCTGCTGCTTTCCAATTTCACGGGCCTGAAGCTGCATTTTCTAGCCCCAGGAGAAGAGGACGGAGGAGGAGGAGGGGGGTCTTCTGAAAGCTCACAAGGACCGAGCAGCCAAGAGGAAGCTGGCAATAGAGAGTCTACAGAGGGGCCAGGGAGCCTCTCTGAAAATGAGGATGACCAAGAGAAGGGTATGTTGAGCTTCCAGATCTAGTTGCAGTCTATCTGTCAGTGCAGCCCATCCTACGATGTGCCCAAAATGCCTAGTAGTCCATATACATTACATCTCTTCAGTTCCACTTTGATGTGGGCATTTTGAGAACCCACAAGACCAGCTCCTTACCGTTTGTCCTAAACTCTTGATCTAAGCCAAATGAAGGTTGTAAGTTCATATAGTTAGAATTTGGGCAGAATCTGATTGAGCTTTTTTTTTTTTTTTAATTATTCCTGCTGTACATTTTTGCTGCAATTCCTTGGGAGCACAGAATTGCGAGTTGAGCCGTTTCATTTTGCTGTGGTTTCCAGCTTTCATGCCTGTGATGAAATGTGAAAAGGGCCTGAGCAACCATTTCTGAAATCTGCAAAGTCCAAAGACTACCTGATTGTCACATTTAATTCTGTCCAGGATGATTCAGAATGAGAGCAGCTGGGCATTTCTTAATGGACATATTTTCAAAATGTTGAGGGGTTCCACTCTCCCTGGTTACATGCTTGCCCTGCCAGGGCACAAAATTAGCGCGATTTACCATCTAATACCGAGACCCAGAGCTTTTGTTCTCCCATCACTGTGGCTGTTTATTGATCTGGTTCCATGTTATACAGATTTCTTTCGGTCTGTTCCTCCCACACACGTTGAGATGGAAACAAAGGCCCTTTTATCCCCTTCTCCCTCTGGAGAAAACGGCAAGAGAAGGGCATCTCTTGAGCATCAGCTCCCCCTGTAGCCGCTTCTCCATAGCCTTTGCTTGGGGGTGGGGTGTCTTAACAGAGGCACAATTAAGGAGATTGTTCTCTAATCCTGACCTCCTCCTGTCCATACTGAAGAACTATTTGTTTCAATATCAGCTTGAAAGAAGGTTGCGGAATACGTCACAGTGATGTGAAATTTCAGGGGATCAGAAGTTACACTGGGGAAATCTAAGGATGGGTTTTCTCTCCCCCTTCCACCCCAGCCCAATTCCTTAGAATGGTATTAGCCAGCCTGAAGCCCAAGAACGCCTGGTCTTCTCTCCTCCTTCAGGAGCCCCTCTTTGTGCAGGAGAACTGAGACGCTGGAGAAAAGGTTGCTACACCCTGCTCCATGATGCCCAAACGACAGACTTTGCCCTCGATCTGCTGCTCTTCTGTGGTTGTAAAGGTTGGTTCTGTTTGAAGCCATCTGGGATGTCCATGCAGAGGCCTCTTCCTTCCCTCCTCCTGGCAGAAACGGCAAAGGAGGAGGAAGAACAGGACGGAGAGGCGAAGGGGGGAGGGAGCTCTGTGGAAGCACTGCAAAAAGGATTTGAACTCACCACGCAAGCAGCCCCTCCCCAGCAACAGGTCATCCACTCACTAATCTCCAAAGGTGTCCACACCAGTGAAGTTTGTGGTCTCTTTCCCATTCCTTTGTTTTCAGCAGCTTGTTTTTATCCATTAATGCAAGACGATCTTAATTCTCAGACAACCATGGAAGGGAAAAATCTTTCACACCTAAATAACTACATACAATATCCCCTTGGAAATTGCTTGTATTTCTAGCCTCGGAGATGTTGAATACCTGTCCTGAAAATCAGAAGCCATCACTAGATCTTTTGAATTGAATTGGCCAACCCTCCTCAAAAAACAAATTTTAAAATCTGCTTAGAACCAAAGTTACCTCTTGCGCTCGAGCAAATGGATCTGTGTGTGGCCAGTCGCTTTAAAACCGAAGCGTGATGCTCATTCCTTTCCCTTTTCAGACTGGGACGTCGAATCGGGAGGCTTCACTTCATACGTTGCAAAAGGTGAAGATGAAGAGGTAAGCGTCTTTTTCCCCCCTTTTTTCCAGGGGCACAGATGAACTTGCTCAGACCACAGGTTGTCTTGAAACTTATCATACATTCATCCTTCCCTCCCTTTCTAGACGTTCGGCCTTGGGAAGTAGCTTGTGGCTTCTTAAAATTCTAGTGAACTGCATCACCTGCATGTGACCAAACATTGCATGCCACTTGAAAAACAGAGTTTCCTTGTGGCCTTGGCCTAACACCACTATGGTTTTTCTCCACATAGTGAAGAAAAAGAAGGAAGCTTAATACCCAGAATTGTGTTGGATCAGGGAAACTGCAGAATTGGGGCGCAGGGGTTTAACAGTCCAAATGTTCTGTGCCATGCGTGATCTTCTATTATCCCTTCCCTTGCCCTACTTTATTCCAATATAATATACCCCAATTGTTAGTTTTTTCCCTGTGAGGGAGCTGATTCAATCCACTGATCATTTTGGCACCCCCCACCTTTTTCTTTTTTTCTTTTTATTGTGCAGAATCTTTCTTTCAAGACACAGTGACAGATCTGTAGAGAATACTCCATCATAGATTTGTGTTAACACCATTATGTTATTGCCAAGTTCTACTTTCAATTTCCCTAATTGTTTCGAGCAAAGAATTTGCCTTTTTGTGCAGTTTCAAAAGAGCTGGAGCTGGCCGGACAGGAGAACATTTTGTTCCCGCAGTAGCCAGTCGGATGCCTCTGAATCTGAACACAAGCTTCGTGAATGTAACACCTCATAATGAGTAGCCTTGCTTTCCTTGCTGCAGTGAAGCCTCCTTAATGTACATTTTATGGGCAGTTATAGTTGCTTACATTCAGTTATTCTGAGCATGCAGCCAGCATGTTCCTAGCAGAGGAATTGGGATTTTATTGAAGCCCATAATATGGACAGGTCTGCAGGGATGCATTCATGAAGGTGAGGCTTTCCTGCACCGTCCTCAGAAGTAAATAATACTAGTTGTTTTCTTAACCATTCTTGTTTTATTCTCTTTTCAAGCTGCTGACAGTTAATCCAGAGGCCAATTGCTTGGCCTTGGTGTACAGAGATCAAGAGACACTGAAATTTGTGAAGTACATTAACCAGCGTAGTTTGGAGCAGGCACCAATGCCAGCTGAGCAAGCAGGATTCTGGGACTTCTCCTTTGTTTACTACGAATGAGAGCTGGTGTGAGCGTGTGATGGCGAATCATTTCTCCTCGTTAAATAAGAGGGCAGTTTCTCTTACAGGCAAAGATAAAAGTTGCGCAATCTGCTTTACTCTCATGCCCCTGCAAAACTTAACACCCCTTCTTCCCTGGGGGCCCTTCAGGAAAGTCGAGTGGACACCGTGGTCTGAACCGCGGTGGAGGCCACAAAACTTCCTGGTCAGCAATGCAAGAATCACGCTGTTTGGGCCAAGGCAGGACCTTGGTTACGGCTCGACCTCGGCAGCCTCAGAAAACAAGGCCGTGTGGAAGAAACCAATGTTTGCTATGTTCTCCAAAGCTCAGCACTATAAACAGATGACAAGAGGAGGGAGTTTCCCGTTGGTCTAATTATGTGGTATTTTGTAGGTTGGATAATAATTGTGGAAGTTATGGTTTGCTGAGTGAGCCCACACTGGTTGGATTCACAGACCTTGTTAAGCCATAAATCAAGCCTGCCATTGCAATGTGTAAGACTAAATTGATTACTTTTAGCTGCACTAAAGGGCCAATCCTAACTGCATTATAATAGTTGGAGCCAATTTAAAAACCAGACAAAATTCTGAGCCAGAAACTTAAATTTGAAAAGGGCGATGACACTTTTTAAACTTTATTTTTAATCATCTCCAGACCTCACATTAGTTTATAATAGTAAAAAAGGTTCGGTATTACCTTAAGCTTTCAGCGTCTTGCTTCATACAAAGCTAGATTACATTTTCTCCTCCTCTAGAATGGACTAAACCATACAGATGGACTGAGGTCTGTCAGTTTTATTGAAGAATCAAAAATTGCTATTTTAAGAAACACCCTCCAGGGTGGTTTCAGCTTCTGAAATTCCCAGCTTATGTCCATAAAAGCTTAGGCATCTCTCAGCTAGCATGATATTCATATAGAGCAAGCATACTGGCCTCCTCTCTTCTACCCCAGGCACTAGACTGTTCAGTCCTAGTAAAGTCTCCATACTGAACTCCACCGGGCACTCGTCTGACAGCATAATCTACTGTCTATCTGCTGCTAGATCTTCCTGATTGTCTCCCTGGGCTGGCACTTGGATCACCTCCAAGCTTCACCGATCAAGAGGAAGTTGTCCCCAGACGCATTATTTTGATAAGCACATTAATGCTGTTGTTCTTAATAGCATCCCGGCAGGCAGCAATCACTTGCATCTTGGGTTTCCCAACTGGGGAAAGAAAAGCAAAGTTAACCAAGTCTGTCGTGTTCTAAGAATTCAAATGAAGAAGCCTCTTTTGTTCAGAAGGGGAAGCGTTCCCCCAAGCAGCTGAGGGCTTAGAGGGAACAGCCTGTGCAGAACAAAGCCATTCCTGCTTCTCCCTGTTTGCGTATTTTGAATTTACTATGAAGGCTGATGGGCCTCTTGGCCCGTTTTACCTGTTAGGAATGCCATGCCAGCGGTCATGTGCCAGCATCTCCTACCCCAGCAGTCTAAAAGGAGAATCAAAGGCATGCTCGAAACCATGCAAGAGGAAAACAAATTGGGGATTTGAGGCTGGAGTAAAAATAAAGCCCTGAGAAAAAGAAAAGGCCGTTCCCACTCCAGATGTGACTAATGTGAAGAAGAACAGCACATTCTCCAAAATCCTATTTGTGCTTTTGGTTAATCTTATTGATGAAGCCGATAAAAGCAAATGAGATTCTTCTGTGTAAAGAGGCCTCCCACTTCAACAAATCTGGAGAAAGAGTGGACCAACACTTGCCTCTTTGGGAGCACTGCTTTTATGTCCTGCTAGGAGGGGGAGGACTGAACTCTGCTGAGCTGCAAATTGGGACCAAAGTAGTCCAGATTGTGATTCGTAGCGTGTAATACAAAGGCCTCTCTCGGCAACAGGATCCTCAAACTGCCTCCCTTCCCTATAAGAAAGGCCCAGCGCAGCAGAACCATTTTCTTTCTTGTGGCAGTTTTTGTTTCTCCTACAGCAGGGTTCCTCGACCTTGGCAACTCCAAGCTGTGCGGACTTCAACTCCCAGAATTCCCCAGCCATGTAGTTGAAGTCCACACAGCTTAGAGTTGCCAAGGTCGAGGAACCCTGTCCTACAGGACTGTGCCTTAGGAGAAAAGCTCCTGCTTTCCAAAATATTACTTCTCTAAGGAATCCGTGCCAAATGAATGCTCATTTACTCTTCCCCAAACCAAAGCAATGATTTTATTGGCAGCTTTCAGCTGGACCGCTTTTTCCCATCAGCGGCAACTCAAAATAATTAGAACTGCCAGCACATCTTCATTCTCCTGTTAAGGTTTTAATAACGTAGGAAGCAGCACCTCCTGCATTTGGACTCAACATAAGCATGTGAGTAGAGCTTTCCACAGGACCACTGGCCTTTATCTGGGAACTGATCACGCAGAGAGCTTTCCCCAAGTTCAAGGAAATGCAGGCCTAACTCCCCTTTAGACCTCCAGCCAAATGACCGGGAGAGTATATTTTCTACCTGGTATAAAGATTTCTCTGCATTCAGCTGAATGCTTGCAAAAGCCCAAGAACTGAGCATCCACACTCAAAATTCACACACCTATCTCTTTCCAAGTTATAATTCCCTTAAGCATACGCTTCTTTTTAAACCTCAAAGTGGCATGATATTTAAGTGACAAATAATCCTCTGCATCCCTCCCTCAGGACCTACCTCGGAGATTTCCTGCTCGTTGGATGGCCTGATTTATTGCTTTGAGGTTATTTAAGAGCTTGGTGTGATTGGTACAGCGAATCTTGTACTGAGACAACAAATCCCTGTTGAGGTCATACAATTCCATATACCGCTTCTTCATATTTCTCCTGTAGGGGTAAACAAAAATGAAGAACGACGTCAAAAGCTATTTCGTTGTGACTTGGCATGCAACGGATCCAAGACGAGCATTCCTCAGGCTCCTGTTAGTCACAAAATCTGGATGTTCTGGAGAAGGAGATGGAAGGGCAGCACAGCCTGCTGCTGGACGCTTGCATCTCTTGGCATTTTAGTATGTGAGGCTCTTCGCAACTTCCTGGGTCCTGCATCTTCTCCCTCCCCTCTTTACTGGCCTTCATTTTGGGCTTTCTGAAGGAAAGAGAACTTCTTAAGGGGAGTCATGATTTCCTTTCCAACATCTTGCAGAGTTTCGAGTAACTAGCACAAAAGTGCTTGCTGTCACAATGAAAAAGTAATTATGGGCCGAGGACAGGATTATGTGACAAGAATTCTTATATTTGGAGGCTGGTTGGTTGGTTGGTTGGTTGGTTGATATTTCATATTTCGTCACCCCCCATCTCGCTCAGAGCAACTTGTTTGTATAACTGTAACACAACTGTACCTGCACCTAACTGCCAGTCTGCGACAGCATCCTGGATCAGGGATTTGCTTCATCTTGAAAATATATTAGGATAATTAATCATTACATTACATTTTCACACAGATGCATCCAGAGATCTGATTCAAATGTGTCTCTGAGAGTGCGACCATCGTTCTAGGTGCCTATTTTGCCCTTCCTAAAAGAACTATCCCATCCCATCTCTAACGCTGGCAAATGTTTCACAGCAATAGATTTATTTGTAGGAGAATACAAAAAAACATAAATATCTTGGGCACTAACCATAGACTAATAAATGCTGCTTTTTAATACAATGCAGGTAGTCGTCATTCAGCAACAACAATTGGGACTGGCAACTCGGTCATTCAGTGAAGCGATCACTAAGTGAAACCACATGTGTGTTTATGATCTTACTTCAGCTTTCCTTTGCTTTACAGACCTGCGAAGGTCATAAATGCGAGGATTGGTCCTAAAGTTATTTTTTTATCCCCGTCATAACTGCAAACGGTCACTAAACAAGGCAGTAGCTAAACGAGGACTACCTGTACTAGGTGTCAAGTATCTGTCCCGCTGCAATTCAGTTCAGGAGCTTTCCCCATAGTGCATCTGAAGCCTGGCTTCTAGTCTCGTTTTGTTTTGATCAAGTAGCAGTTTTGTTCTGGCCAATCAGTATTATTCTCTGAAAACACTCACCAGTCTCCCATGAGGCGTGAATCTTCTGCTTGAACCAACATGCTGCGGATGAGACCGGAGCTGTCAGCCAGGGTGGCTGTGAGCTTCTGACAAACCGCATGAGAACTGTCCACCTATGTAGGAGAAACATCCACAATTTAAGACACCCATAATAAGTGCTGGGCAGACCCGGGACTTACACATTTGGTTTCCTGGAAACCAAAGGGAGTCCCTGAACTGCCTGGGATCCCTGAAGTCCTAACGTTACGGAGTCACTCCTTGGAACATTAAAAGGACCTCCTGGCCTAATATTCCCTTGAGATTTTGTGGGTCCGGGACTCCACCTGTCACCACAGACATCCATTTCCAAAATCATTAGCACTCCAAACCCCATGGCTGGGTAATTCGGATCCAAACAAAAAAAGTAATTTTGTTGAATGGATCTCTAGCTTAAAAGCACTGTTGTTGACAACTCGGTTCTCCTGTTACAAGTTCGTCTGAAACGCAGCATAAATTCCATCAGCGGAGAGACAATTAGCCTGTGCAGCCCTGAAAGAAGGAATCTCTTCCAAGAGAAGATGGCCTGATCTGCTGAAAGAGAAATAATCTGAGAGTGGTGCTTTTTTAGGAAAGTCCTAGACAGACCAGTTGGTCATAGTTCACTATTTCAAAGCCCCCGAAAAGATCTCTTGCCTGTGGCCCACCAAATTCATGGATCTCCTTTGCTCCTGCTCATTTCCATCTATCTAGGTAATGCCAGTCCATCACACTGAGGTATCCCAGATAGGGAGTCCTTGGTGCTCTCTGAGCTTGGCTGCTGCTTGCGGGCATTTCATGGCCCAACTAGGTATCATTATCAGTGCGAGGGAGTGTGCGGTTTGCTGCCTGGCAGGCCAAGTTACTATACAGTATATAAACATCTGCAAGCCACCCACCAAGCTCAGAGAGCACCAAGAACTCCACAATTCAACCCTGAGCTACAGATACTCTCTTCTATCGGTACCCCAGATACGTTTGAGAAGCCTTGCTCGCTCACTTACCACAGCCAAGGCCTGGCGCACCTCCTCAAAATACACAGGGAAATCTGCTTCAACCTGCAAGTCTTCAATTGCCCAAAATGAGGCCATTGACTGGATGATGTCACCAGCCAGGTCAATGTTATCAGTGTTAATGGAGATCTAATAGCCAGAAAAGACAAAAAATAAGCCTCAGATTTTCCCCAAACTCATGACAACGGCAGAAGTTGATGTTTAAAGAGCCTTAACACTCCTGAAGCCAAGCTAGGACAGCCCAAGAGCTAACCTGGAATGAGAATCTGTTGTGAGGAAACTAGCATGTAATGGCTTACAGCAGCAGCCCTGGGCCTACAAGGCTGATGAGAAGCAGAGACTGTTCACTGCTATCAGCCATGCCATTTGGTGCCATTAGGAACAGCTTCCTTCCTCTAAGACAGTGTTTCTCAACCTTGGCAATGCCATGCTGGCTGGGGAATTCTGGGAGTTGAAGTCCACACCTCTTCAAGTTGCCAGGGTTGAGAAACACTGCTCTAAGAGAACCATACTCTGTTCCTGCTCATAGGACAGGAGACTAAGGACTGGAGTATGTGTATATATGAGAGCAAATCTCTTGTAAGCTGCCTTTAGAATCAAGAGATTGGGATATGGATTACTTAAAAGAGTTTCAAAAAACAGAGTGAGAAAGGCTAGAGGTTTTCACAAGCAAGGAAACTCATCCACTGAAAGTCACCTTGGATGAGGACCAGCCTGCCTCTAACTTAAATCCTTCTTGCATTATTCCAAGAACGCGCTTCAAAAATCCAAAGAGTTACATAAAAGGAAGAGGCCGTAACTTGTAAAAGTATATATCCGAGCCAATGCCTCCAAGCAGAGTGACACCTTAATCAAAATAACCACAACAACTTTGCAACCTCTGCACTCATCGTTTGTGGCAAATCGGTATGCCAGAATGGAAATGGCCGTCTTGCCAGCAAACCTTTCTTGCCTGGTCTCCTGGGTGAATTCTGATTCCCCCAAGGAGACCAAGAAAAGGCCCATTCCCAGCCTAATTGCAAGGTAATGACACAAGAAAGCAGTACCTCTCCACCGGAATGCATTTGGATGCGCAGCTGCCCTGTGTCACGCAGGGAGGTAAAGCAGACTTCAAAGGACTCATTCTGTATCTCCACATCCTCTGGTAACAGGAAGCTTTGTTTTAGCCACATGATGACCTTGAAGCATAAATTCACAAGGGTGAGTTTTGAGAACAGGTTGCAACGCCCTGATAAATCTTTGGTGATCTGCAGCTGATGCCCTACACAAACACATATAGGAAACACACATGCAACCACAGGCAGTCCTCGTTTAGTGACCACAATTGGGAATGGCAACTCAGTCATTAAGTGAAGCGGTCACTAAGTGAAACCGCAACTATGCTTAAGATCTCAGTTCAGTTTTCCTTTGCTTTACAGACCTGCGAAGGTCATAAATGCAAGGATTGGTCATAAAATTACTTATTCATTACTGTTGTAACTGTGAACAGTCATTAAATGAGGCAGTCACTAAATGAGGAGTACCTGTATCCTGGGTTTAAGAAGTCTGAGAGACAGGAGGTACTATTGTTGTAACAGCTCCTATCTATAGCTGGTAAACCATGATTCGAGTATTCTAGCTGGTGAACATAGGATTCTAATTAAAAAAAAACAGATCCAGCAAGTTTGATGCTTGTCCACTGAGGACAACTGCTGCCCATGGGCCACCTCTGATATTAAGAGCCAGATGTACAGTTTTTCCACCTTGCCAGCTGTGGAGTGGTAGAAGCAAGGATGGAGTTGGCTCTGGTTTAAGGAGAAATAGGCAGCACATTCCTTTGGAGGGGGCTCAATGCCTGCCATGCACTGCATTTTGGTGCCTCCTCACTACCATAGCCAAGCAAAACCTAATGTTTCCCTTCAGAGTAAGGAAGGAGTAAATAGTAGGCAACAAAAAGAAGGGTTGTTCTCCCTCCTTGCCTATTGCTTTCATTTGTTCTTGTATTTATTACAAGAATATATAGGATTTACATTCAAAGTTAGCTCACCTCCACCCCATGTCCTTCTCCTTAGGCCTGCTTCTATTTCTGCCCCCTTCTGCATTTCTCCCTCTGCTACCAACTATAAGCTCAAAGCTTTGGTTAACAGGCAGCAGAAGCCTCTACTAATTCACTGAAACAACTCCTGGTTAATAGAGACACCAGGCACACAAATACTGCCCTTGTGTTAAAGAGCAAGCATCAGATGCTACATTGCTGGCTGCTCTCCTCCGATGGAATTACCAAATGAAACCTTTGCTACAACCAAGATAAAAAAGAGAGGAGAGAGCCAAAGACTTACCATCTGCACCCTCTCGCCAAGAGTGAACTTCACAAAGCTCAGAGGCCTGGCCACAGAGTCTGGGCTGCACACTGAATACATGGAGAAGCGAGGGAGTTGCCGCGACAGCTCAAAAACATGGAACTGCGTGCTGGGAAGGCATCAAACAAAATAATCAAGGCAGCTTAACGGATGCATCCTTAATCATCTGCATTCATGTTAAGGTTATCTAAGCAAGCCATGATTCCTTCTATGACGTCCTGGTCCTATCAATCATTTTGCATTCACAGAGTGGGGAAAAAAATGAAAAAAAAAATCACCTCCATTTTATTTTCTCCTTTTTAGTGTTCTACCCATCTTCACATTACTATGCAAAACATCCCTCATGCACACACAGCCACAGATGGCTTAATGCTATCAAGTAATTTTTTTAAAAAAGATGTCTCTGGAAACTTGAGCTCTTGTTTAAAAATAAAGCATGTTTCTGGGCCTCATGAGTGACTGCAGATGCTTAAAAGTACAATAGATGGGTACATTCAAGGCCCAGAGCAGCTAGCAGTTTCCAGATGCAGATGGGAGAACCTGGTTTCATTCCTTTTGCAGCTCTTTATCTACCTTCCTAAAAAGTTTCTTCCAACTCCTATAAATTTCCCAATATTCTGTATGCCTGATTCTTCCTTCTACCGCCAAGATTGTGCTAAAAAAAAATGCACACATGCAAATGGAAAGACCAAGCAAAACATTTTATATCTCTTCATTAAAGGCTATTAAGTTCAAATTAGGTTCTCATTTAAAGACAGTATTTCAAATGAGACTACTATTTTAACTGTGGAAGGGTTTTTAAATGTACTTACCTGGACTCCCCAGAATGCAAAAGATTTTGGAAATGACAGGTAGTGGAAGGGAAGGAGAAATGTGCTAGGCAGACTCAACTAAAGCTGCTGGTTTCAACTTTTAACCGTCCATCCATCTGGGATGAGGAGTATAATATTCTAGATCAGTGTTTCCCAATCTTGACAACTTTTAAGAGGTGTGGACTTCAACTCCCAGAATTCCCAGCTTGCTGGCTGGGGAATTCTGGGAATTGAAGTCCACATCTCTTAAAAGTCGCTACGGTTGAGAAACCCTGTTCTAGATCTGGAGGAATTTTCCCTCCAAGATCCTTCCAACTAAGTACCAGCATTTCTGCCTACCGCTATAGACCCACTCTGCTTCCTGAGACATCCAAGAATTGACCTCTGTACATATGGAAGGCACCCAGGTTGGAAAAAACAGCCTACCGCATAATTTAGCTGTATGCACAGATGTGTTCATTTCCTGTACCACTGCAAGCCAAATATGAAATTTCAACCCATTCGCACACAATGAACAGCCTGAGGATCCTGGCTCCGCAGTATCTACAAACACAGAAATAGGTCTGTTTCTTCAAAACATGAAAAAACTGCTGAATGCAAAATGCTGGCACTTGCTGACTCGAAAAAAGGCCCAAGGGCTTAGAGGTTATCGAATACCATCTAGTTCTCGACGCATTCTCTTTCTCCCAACTTCTCCCCCATAATTCAGGATCCCTGCTTCTAAAATAAAGCCCAGGAGGAAACGTGCCTCAGCCCATCAAAGGGCCTGGGAACAGGGCCATTTATGGGAAACCTGCCAAGCCCTTACCTATTCTTGTATCCCACAAACGCTTTGATGTTCAGCTCAACTGGAACGTCTTTCGGGGGAGAGAGTGGGACTTTGACGTTGCTTGAGAGATGCTGAGGACTGGGATGGATCACGTGACTCTCGCCTTCAAAGATGCCCTCAGCAAAGATCAGCACCGCCCGGATAATGGTATCTTAAACAAAAAAAGACATTCCCTCTTCACGAGCTTCACTGAGTTTCTCATATGGCTTTCAAAATCCACTGAAGCGGAGGACAAAAGTTTACGGCAACCTTGACAGCCCAGCACCGACGGAGGAAATTCCGCCAACGGCAACCGTCCATTAGAACCTGATGGAATATTTGGATGTCACGAAGGCGTAATGTTTGACCACTGTAAAGCTCCCCGGACCACTCTGATGCCATGACCCAGAGGCTGGCTAGAGAGGACGGCCAGAAGGACACGCACCGTACCAGGTGGGAGCCGCCATACCGAAGGTTCGTGGCGAGCACCGAGGAGAAGCAATCACAGCACTTTAGAGATGAAGGTGTTTCTTCATTTAAAGAACTTTTCTCCGGGACTGCAAAGGGCTCAGACAGGACAGGAAAGAAGCCAAAATCATCACCGCCGCCACCACCGGAGGAAACCAACCTGACATTTCACTTGCGGCCTCAAGTGTGCTATGGATCTGCTCAGGTATTTTGCCATGAGATGCTGACCCTTATATTTGACGTGTGGACTATTCTTCGCATATGATAACTAAATAACAGAAGTCCCCCTGGCCCAGCTGCATTCCTCTGGCCAGTGAAATGCTCAGGTTCTTAAAAAGATCAGGCAGAAAGCTCAGTGGAGGAAGCAAATGCCTGATTCACATCAAAGGAAACATCTTCCTCAGGCGCTCACAGCCAAGAGGTACAGAGATTATAAAGATAGTCCTCAACTTATGACCACAATAGGGACCAGAAAATTCATCGCTAAGCAGTGTGGTCATTAAGCAAGGCATCATGTGACCAAACCCAATTTGACAACCTTTTTTGCCACAGTCATTAAGTGAATCACACGGCTGTTAAGTGAATCACACAGTTCACCATTGACTTTGCTTGTCAGAAGCCAGCTGGGAAGGTCGTAAATGGCAATCACATGGCCTTGGGACACTGCAACTGTCATAAATACATGCCGGTTGCAAAGCTCCTGAATTTTGATCACGTGACCGCAGGGATGCTGCAATGGTCATAAGTACAAGGACCGTTCATAAGTCACTTTCTTCAGCACCATTGTAACTTTGAACGGTCGCTAAACAAATGGTCATAAGTCAAGGACTACAAGAACTTTTGCTGCTCATCCTGACTTACCATTGGATGTGGAAATGCACAGTTCCACGTGAGCAGATTCAGTTTCCGACCCCAGGCTGACCGACATTGTCGTCTGGAGCTGCGTGTTCGCTGGGATCACACCCCTCTGCCCATCCATCTCATTCACCTGAGTGTTCAACTCCACCTGCTGTACAACAAAATTCAGACCTTATTCGAAATCATGGACGATGCATACGTAAAATAAAATTGGGTCCGCTAATCGTAAAAGCTTTCCATTAGCACTGGCAAAATGTTTTTGTACTTCGCTTTCACTGAGACAGGAAGTTCTGAATTCAGGCCCAAATGTTTATTCTTGTTACCTACCAAAGATACCCATATGTGCATTTCTTAATGCATGATGTAAATTGCTCTTCTCTATCAATATTCCTATTTTACAGAGAAAGAAAAAATTGTTCCATTTTCACTTGTGACTCGGATGCCAACCAGTCAAATAGGGTCAGCTGACTATTGGAAAGGGAAGGGTCTCCCCACTCCACCCCCAACCCCTTTCGTTGTAATGCCCCCAGACAGCAATGGGAGTAACAAGAGTCTTGGTTTTTTAAAATACACTCTCTCTCCTGGGACTCTTCTGTCTTCTCCCCTCCCAATTAGACTGAATGAACAATCTCCTTTTTTATTACACTGCGTTTCCAAGCACAGATAAAACGTAATGTCCATAAACACACACAATAACCAGGATCTAAGATCACTCCAAATTCCCAGAAGGCAAAATAACTGAGGAAGCTTTTCCAAAGGGAAATTGACTCCTTCATGAGATCTTGTACGGGTAGTCCTCGCTTAATGACCACAACTGGGACCAGAATGTAGGTCCCTAAGCTGAGGTCATTAAGCGAATCCGGACCCAATTTTACGACCATTTTTGCGGCGGCCATTAAGTGAATCACATGGTCATTAAGCAAACCGTGTGGTTGTTAAGCGAATCACGCAGTTCCCTATTGATTTTGCTTATCAGAAGCCAGCTGGGACAGTCAAAAATGGCGATCACATGACTGTGGGACGTTGCAACTGTTGTAAATGCATGTTGGTTGCCAAGCACTCAAATCATGTGACCACAGGGACACTGCCACAGTCATAAATGTGAGGAATGGTCATAAGTCGGTTTTTTCAGTGCCATCATAACTCCAGATGGTCACTAAACGAACGGTTGTTAAGCGAGAACTACCTGTATGGTGATCTGTAAAACATCCTGGAAGGACTCAATGTTAGCATCTGTTAAAAGATGGTGGGGTCAGTTGTATAGATCTGTCTCTTGTTATTGTTATTAGTTCTGAAGCCCTTTATTGCTGGATCATATGGATCATGTTTTTTACTTCCTTTCTTTCACAAAATGTCAATCCAAGTTTAAGATGCATATCCCAGCAAAGCAATTGTCCCAATCAGCTAAGAAATTACTGCTTAGTCTATCTTTTTTGTTTAACCTTAATTCTTCATCTGCAAAATAGAATAAGGACAAAATAAAGCAGGAAGCAATGTTTTCTTTAACTCCTGAACTTCTAAAACCCAACCGTTGAAGCTTGACTTGCTCGCTTCACCATAGGCCAAGATCAATTCTAGATTCTCCAGCTTTATATAAATTACCTTTGAATTTTCTTCATAGTTGCGTAATTCAAGTAGCAAGTTTTGTTTCTTCTGACTAAGCTCTCGAATCAGATCTTGCTCCACACTTGTGTCCATCAGCTTTCCCTTCATCTCTTGGCTGCCCGGCAGGTATCCTCGCACTGTATAAAAACAAAGCCCAGAAGTATGCTCTTGGGACACCAAATTTAGCCTGGTCTAAGCACACAATAGCAACCGTTTGTAGGATATACCGGTCCAATCCAAACCAATGAAGCAAAGTGTTGGTCTTGTGAGATTAAAGGCCAGTTCTACAGTTTGACTTCCAGATTATTATTCATCCTGCTGAAGTTCAACAAGAACTCTAATATATAATAAACACTTGTGTACACGGACACACACAGAGAAACAGAAAGACACCAGTTAAAAGACAAAATCCAAGCAAGTCACCCTCAACTTGGTAATGTATTTTATTTTAAATGCTTGCCTTCTTAAGCACGTTGGGATAGAGTCAGACAGCGTTATCTGAATTTAGATCTGATTGAAATCAGGGGGAGAAGTAGTGATAAAAGCCACTTCGACTGCAATGGGAACTGTGGATTAATTTGGGCCAGAAAGCATAACAATAAAATACACAGACCTGTAATTATTAATAACATTTTAAAAATGCAATAAAATTACATAAAATACATTATTACAGTAACTGTAGTACAAATAGCAGTGGCAATCACCAAAATTTGTGCTAAATGTCAACCGTAGGTAGGGTGGATACAACAAACGGTAGCCCAAAATCAGGCAAGCTGGAAAGAGATGTCGGTCCTGAAGTGACAGACAGACATTGTGCTCTCTACCAGGGTAGTCCTGTAGAATGGGATAAATATATACCTTCCTTGATTCCCTAGAGAGAGAGCAGCAAGGGAACATCTGGCTTAGGGATTCCACAGAGCCATCTCCACTTGGACATAAACACCACTGAATGCTTATCTCACTTCAATTCCAATTCTGAAATTTTGTCGGGCTTTTGCCTTGGCCAGGTTGGACACACTACACTCTGCAGCTCTGTGCCGGAGGTATAAAAATATATGGAATCCAGAAAACATGGCTGATGGCTTATAGAAGAGCAACATTTGGCCAGGTCTGGAATTAATTCTGTTTTAGGAGTGTGGAAAACGCTTTATCACCGAACGTTCCAACCTCAAAATGTTTTGATGACATCAAAACTGGCTCATTCTGACTATTCCAGAAGAGTCAGAATGGGCCTCTTTCAAGACTGGGCTGCTTCTGGAACACACAGAACTGTTGATTCTGAAGTTAGGACTATCTGAGTTGGTATGTCCCATTCTGGAAATTTTTCATACCCCTTCATCTATTTGATTTCACCCCTAGATGCCTGTGTTAGGCAGGGCTTGAAAGATCAGCCTTGATAAGCGAGGGCTGCAGGAGCAGCAGAATATTTCTGCTTTCATTCAGCCACTCACACTGTTCCCACTCATGAAAGGCCTTGAACTTGCAAAGGAGTTTTGATGACCATACCTTCACCATCCACCGAGCAGCAGATTAACTGTGTATTTCCATCCATTCTGTAATCTCCCTGCACAATTCCCGCCACCGAAGAAGCAAAGTTGTCCTTGAAAATCACTTCTCCAGTTCGATCGCTGCGTGCATCGATCTGCAACACGGACGTTCCCCAAGAGAGCGTTAAAAGGGGGAAAGGCCAAAGTTCAACTGCAATGATTTTCCTCCAGGAACTCAAGGCAGCTCACACAGGGATACGCTCTTTATCCCCGTGGGGCAGGGTGGGCTAGGAAAGCAAGCATGGCTGATGATGGATTGGACTTGGATTGCCCTCGTCCTAGTTCAACAGAGGGCATGCTACACCTATATAGGATTACTCAGAAAAAAAGCCCTCCTGAATTAAATAGGCTTACTTCCACAAAATGAGAGCCAGCGGGTGTAGTGGTTAAGGCATCAGGCCAGAAACCAAGAGACTGCGAGTTCTAGTCCCGCCTTAGGCATGAAGCCAGCCGGGTGACCTTGTCCCTCTCTGAGCCCTCGGAAGGAGGCGGCAAGGGCAAACCACTTCCAGAATCTTGCCAAGAAAAACTGCAGAGACTTGTCCAGGCGGTTGCCAGGAGTCAACACTGACTCAAAGGCACAAATATTTATACGTATACGTATACATATATGTAGGTAGTCCTGGCTTAACGATGGTCATTGGGACCGCGAACGCCACAGCGAAGAGATCACGTGACTGCGCCAATTTACAATAGCCGCTCCGGCACTCCAAGCTGCCATAGTTAGGCGAATCCCGCACAGTCACAGCATCCCACAGTCACGTTATCACCATCTGCAACCTCCTGCTGGCTTCCCCACTGACACTGTCAGAAGCCGGCAGTTAAGGTTACAAATGGCAATCGTGTGACTGTGGGATGCTGTGACCGCTGCAACTACGAGGACTGGTCGTAAGTACCCCTCGTTCAGCTCCATCATAACTCTGAATAGTCACCGAATGAGTGGACATTACATGAGGACCACCTGCACTTCAACAAAGTACAGCCTTTAAGAAATATCCTTTTATTAATTTGCGGAGAAAAAAAATACTTTAAAAGAAAATACGTTTTATGTAAAACTTCTAAGTCAGGCCAAGCTGTGAGCCATCCGGAACATCAGCTAGTTCACAACCTAATCCTTCTTTTCCTTCTATTTATTTCAACAGCTGCTTTTACATGATCTGTAACACACACATGCAAACTCTGAAAAAAGACAAAGCAATTTTAAGAAAATATCCAAGCTAAGCGTGTCTAACGTGGTTCATTTGTTCTGGTGGCAGCCACTGATTTATTCCAAGAGCAGAATTCTAAACCAGGCCAGCAGCGTAACCCTGATGAGAGAGAGTAGGGGAGAGGGTTAAGTGCCTTCTTCTTAATTCTTACCTTCCCGCTGGACCAGCCAGTTATGAGCTCACAGACGCCGTCAGAGTTGATATCAAAGGCATGGATGCTCATCGCCTGATTTTTAGACTGGGGAGAAAAGTGCATCTATGAGTAGCAGGCAGGTCCTTTCTTGGTGCTAACCCTAGCCCTTTCCCACATCTAGTGGAGCGATGCTGACACAGGAGCCTGATCAAGATGATAAACTGTATGACTCTAGATTTAGTCTTGACGCTAACCATGAGTTAAAGAACCTCTCCTTGTTAACAGCAGCTGTCCTATAGAGTTGCAGCAAGAATGAAGTACCTTGGACACTAGGAAAAACATGAAAAAGTGGCTCTTATTTTCCCCCAACAGATGAGGTTTTTGTCTCAAATGGATATCCTGTACCACTCGAGTCGGATATTCAGCTTGTTCATAGCTACCGGTTGTCCGACAAAAGACGACCAAGTTCTCAGCAAAGAAAACAAGTCTAGGATGTTACGTGGAACAAGACAATGGCTGGGGTTTACACAACACTTAACCAAGTCGGTTGAAGAGCACAGGGCTACATCTGCCTAACATGCAATGCCTGATTAATTGTAACCTTGAATAGAGTGTTGTAGAGCTCAGTGTAAAACGTACCTGCACTGAACTTGGAAAATGGGTTGATCTGGCAGCCAAATTAAGCACATTGTGCCAACGTGGTCTAGAAGTGGACAGGTGGACGTTAGACCACCTGTGCTTGAAAGGCCCAGGAAGAAGCAACCTTTTGGTCTAATCAATGTGAAGGATGAACTAGATGGACTAAAAGATCCTTTCCAGCACACACATTCGAGGTCTCTGTGTCTATATCAGTGTTTCTCAACCTTGGCAACTTGAAGGTGGTGGACTTCAACGCCCAGAATTCCCCAGCCAGCATGGCTGGCTGGGGAATTCTGGGCGTTGAAGTCCACCACCTTCAAGTTGCCAAGGTTGAGAAACACTGGTCTATCTATACAGCATTGCCCGAGTGGAATTGGGCAGTATCGAAGTTGAATGGAGGAGGAGGAGGAGGAGATGAAACAGTGGCAGCTCCACGTTACCGGAATGCTAAAAAAGAGGTAGATGGCAACTATAACCAGGTGATCAAAGTTCTATGATGCATGTAAAGGAGGGGGGGGCGAGACTTCCAATTCCATGGTTGTGGCTGCCGTCTGGACACTTTTGGCCCCCCTCTGCAGACACCCAGCAAAGCCAAATATACTGTATGTTTCTTGGTGCTGGATATTCCAGGCTGTCCTGACATCTTCAACTGGATCATACTAACTTTGATTCTCCAGTAGCGCGCCGCCTGGTTATAAATGCCCACTGTGCCGTTAGCAAGGGCATAGCCAAAGTGAGTGGTCCTCATTGGAGTCAGTGCAGTGATGGTCTAGAAAAGGAAGGAAGAAAGGTTAACAACCATTGTCAAACTAAATAATAAACCAAACTATTTCTATGGAATAAAACTGCCTTCGGCTAAATCAGACAGATACTGGCAGTACAGTATCCATGCCCATTAAATAGGCCTGGTTTGGCAAGTGCCCAGTCTCAATAACATCCACCATACCAGTATCAACTCCTGGACCAAAAAGACTTGGCTGATGCCATATCCAGCTAAGGATGGGGAAGACTCTGAGATGAATTTTTTATGGCACAGCTCACCTGGCCTCATCCACAAAACTTTACAGGGGCTCCAGGTGTTGAGGTCTCCATTCATTTTGCACCAATGTTTTCCCCACTGCCTTCTCCCCTATTTTTCTTACCTACAAAAATCCATGGAAAAGGGGCAGGGGGGAGTGAGAACACTGCCTAATCTTTTTTGATAGCACTAAAAGCCCCCAATCTGGAAGCAGCCCAAGATTTTCTTCCACATTTCAATTGCCAGGAAGTGGCTGCACAAGAACCAATGCAACCGGGAGCAGCTGAGGAGGGGCAGCCCAGAAGAGGGAAGTTTTTGAGGTGCCTGCTGGGCAGAGGTGAGCCCTGGGCCAAATCCAGCTGTCTGCCTGCTCTCATCTAAGATGCACAGAAAACTCTGAGATCTATTTTTACTTTCAAGAAAAGCTATACTCAGCTGCTTTTGCATGGTCTTCCTGGCAAGAAAACGGTCTTCCTGGTAAGAAAATAATGCATCTAACCCTTTTCTTTTTAAGAGGATTTTTAGCTGAGAGGTGAAAAGACTAATCTGGATCTTCTGGTTCGAAACAAATCAGCCCAACTTCTTGAGTCTCAACTGTTTAAGGACAAGGTAACTTTTTTGTCCTAAAATATATTACAGCTATAAGTTTGGGGTCACTGAGAAAGACTGCAAAGTCTATTTAGATCTGATACATAGAACTAATTCCTAGCCTCAGTACTATGTAATTAACGTACCTCAGGAATATACTTTTTGCCCTAGGCACCAATGGGTGGATCTCAGAATGTCAACAAAAAATAAAATAAAGCACATGTGCCAAGCCCTCTTTCATGCGTGAGGAAAAGTATTACGAGCATTATCAAACGTACTCAAACTGTTTCTCAGGGAATAAAATGGAACCCATAAAAGTAATGGTGGGAATTCTCCCCTCCCCAAAAATAATATTTTTCCCCCTGGAAAAAAATACCTCTGGCAAAGTGATTGGAGTTGGCATCAAAAGAGCATGTTGGGACAGGAATGATATTCCATGCTGTAATTAAATAATAACAACAGAGCCAAATGATTCCCAGAAAGGCACTATTTCTACCATAGTGTGTTTAAAGCCAAGATTCCATCAATGAACAGATTTGTTCTCATCTCTACTTCAGTCACAGCTGCGGCTGGGAACTCCTGGCACTGCAGGCCCACAACAACCAGAAAGCGTCAGGTTAGCAAAGATGGTTTTACTTTATTTTTTCAAATTTTATCACTGCCCATCTCCCCCGAAAAGGGGGACCCTACTTGCATGCAGAAGATCCCTGTGGGTCCTGGTATCAGGTGGGAAAGCTTTTAATGAATTGGTTCTTCCTCTCTCGCTCTTTTACAGGTCATCCCTAATTCAAACACATGCGAGGCACCGAGCAAGCCATATTTTCTGTGAACCTGCATCATTATGGTCTCATTGGCAAGGCTGACCACCAGCTTTTATGGCTGAGACTGGGGACAGTCGTAGTAAAAGTAAACTCAGTAAGAACTGCAAACAATGTTCAATCCGAGAAACGACGTGTTTCCTATTCACACATGATGCTAAATATGTCACCAAGCACCATATCAATGTTTCTAGATACCTGAATACCTGTTGAAAAAAGTGGAACATAGAGGATGCTAAGATCTGCAGCGTGTGGATGCCAGAGAGGGGAAATTATGTACACCCCGCATGTTTCTGATTAGCTTTGGCACACAAGCCCCATGACCAAGTGAGTGAGGATGATGGATGTTGAAGTTTGGAGCAAGCAGTCTTCAGAAGCTTCTTCTGCAGAAACTGCCCAAGAGGTTTGCCTTATCCCACTTTTGCATCGTGCTGAGGAACCTGCACATCAACAATCCCTGAACTGAACCCCTCTACTGTAAACATTGTTAAATAAAACGGATTCTACATCTATTTTGCTTTTATTGTAAACCGCCCAGAGTCCCCTTTTCGGGAGAGACGGGCGGTGATAGAAATTTGAAAAATGAATGAATGAATGAATGAATGGTTTTCCTTGGTCTTGGAGCAGACACTGTCTTAGTCACCTTGGGGAATGGCCTTTGCTAAGAGACAGAGATGGAGGAATGCAACTTCTTTGCAGTCAGTGACTGGATATAGTAACAGGTTGCATAAGAAAAGTCCATGAACCTGGGATTCAGTGTGTGGCGTGTCTCCCAGATGGGAAGCCGATTGTGGAGAAATCTGCCTCCTGCTCCTCCCAGGTTACCAGTTGGAGGGTCTCACCTCCCAGCATCTCATTATGTTAGACTGAGTTAACAACCATGATCCCATCTAGAGAGGGAGAGCTGCAGTTATCCACATTCTGATAACCTCTCACTTGGATTGTTCTGGTGAGCCGCAGAGGATGCTTTTGAAGATAGTCTGGAAAATTCTCCAATCCACAATACAAAGAGAGGACAGTGGTTTACCAGCTCATGGAGGTATTCGTTTTTAAGACTGCCTCTCCTCCCGTACAGACAGAACACGTCTCTCGATCCCTATATTCTCTCCTGGGGCCTTTGCCAGCTCTGCTCACAATAGGTCCAAGAGACAATCTTTCCAGAATGGGCATCTTGACTGCAGCTCAAAGAACTTCACTGGCGCTCCGTTACGTTCTTTTCAGCATTAAACAGAAAGCTTATTTCCCATTTTCCCTACATATTTAGTACTATTTAGACACATTGCACCAGCATTCCCCTTGGCTGCTGACTTTACATTTTATTTTCATGATTTATGGTTTTCACATTTTACAAGGAATTTGTACAGAGGACTGTTAATACAGGATGGTCTATAAAATGTACATCAATAAATAACAGAGCCTTCTTCCCTGCCAAGGACGCTGGACAGAATCCATCTGGCCCTTCTCCAGCCCAAACCCTAAGACAAGGAACGCAAGTCCTCTTTCAGTGACTCTAATAGGCCCAGCCAGCAGAGACCTCCAGCAGATTTTGGCCATTATGCTGCCCATACAGTCACCCTGTTACTAACTGGATAGGAAATAGGGCATGATTTTCCCACCACTGCATAGTAATGTCATCTCCGAGTTTTCCTAACTGCTTTTAAAGTTGTTTTAAAGAGTTAAAATACTTTTAAGGTAAAGGTTTCCCTTGACATGAAGTCCAGTCGTGTCCGACTCTAGAGGGCGGTGCTCATCTCCGTTTCAAAGCCGAAGAGCCAGCATTTGTCCGAAGACACTTCCGTGGTCATGTGGCCGGCATGACTACACGGAACGCCGTTACCTGCCCGCCGAAGCGGTGCCTATTAATCTACTCACATTTGCATGTTTTCAAACTGCTAGGTTGGCAGGAGCTGGGACTAGCCACAGGAGCTCACCCCGTCACGCAGATTCGAACCAACGACCTTCCGATCGGCAAGCTCAGCAGCTCAGCAGTTTAACCCGCAGCTACCCCACTTCCAATAGCAGACTTTTTCCCATAGCGGACTTCTTGAATCACCTTAAGCCCCCATCCTCATTCTAAATACAGTTTGTGGCAGGATCAGAACTGGACCATTTAGACTCCTTTGCCCTTTGTCATAAGAGCTGTCTCTCTGTAGCAATAGCACATCGTGCTGCTACATCACTGTCTGTCCTAATAAACCTGCAGAATATGAATAGCAGGTTGAATCTCTAAACCAAGGATGCACAATCTGAGGCCCCAGGCCACACACAGCCCTAAAGCCCTCGGTGCAGCTCGCGGAGGCCCTCCAAAGTTGCTACCAAACTGTAAATTTGAATGTCACAGAAAAGAAAATGAGTAATCACACTGACAATACATAATTCACCTAAATTAATTTTAATCAAGCTTAATGTAATTCAGTTAAATCCAATTTAATGGCTGAACTGGCCCTGCCTCTCTCTGGAGTACTCTTCCCATCACGCTACAGAAAGCCCAGCACAGCCCTTGGCCCCCAAAATGTTGAACGCTGCGGCTCTAAACCTGGGGTCCCAAACTTGTGGTCTCCAAGGTATTTTCTGTGGCCCACAACAGCAGGTTGAGGTGCTAAGGAGGCTGCCTGGCAAGATGTGCCAGGAGGCTGGGGTTGTCTAAGGGGGGAGGAAAGAGGGCAGCTGAGGAGGACGGAAGAGTCTGGCCACCCTGCTTTACAATATAAATATAATCTATTTATATTGTAATTTGTAATTTATATGTTTTAATTGTGATTTTATTGTAAACCACCCAGAGTCCCCTATTCGGGAGAGATGGGCGGTGATAGAAATTTAAAAAATAAAATAAAAATAAATAAAGGTGAAGAGGAGGGAGGGCAGTGAACAAGGAAGCCAGCCTCTGCGCAAGGCAGGAGAAGGAAGAAGGGACTGCACCAGGCAGGGATGGAGAACAGGAGCAAAAGTAAATGAGGGAAAGACCAAAGGAATGATCTCTCTGCTCGGCAAAGAGACAGCAGAGCAGAGCAGAGCTTGGGCAGCAATTGGTGCAAGGGGCTTCCTGCATTATATCTCCTTAGAGATGCTCTTGGGGTTCTGCCACCCAAGAGGGCAACGTTTAACAGCCTACCGCCATAGTCTTCGTTTCTGACCCACCGGAGTCTTTTGCCTTGATGTGCCAAAAGAATTCAGGGTTGCAGGTGTTGGGTGAGGAACCAACCCTCGAGCTGTGGGACTCAGGGGCATGCCCTAATAAGCCTTATCTCCTGGGCCTCCAGTTCAGGTCTTTGGTATACACCTTCCCTTCACAACATCTTGAAGGGCACTGAGACAGCTGTGGCCAACCCAGCAGCTGCATTACCCCTAATATATCTAGCCTGGTGTGAAGTTAATGCGCTGGGGGGGGGGCGGGGAACGTGCTTGGTTTTAATGGCCATTCTTAGTCCGGACTGTCTTGTTCCATTTTGTTCATATTTTTAATTGTTTTAATTATTAATTAGATTTTGTAAGCTGCCTAGAGTTCACTGGAATGGGTGGATATGGTAAATCTAGTTATTATATTAATAATAATAATAATAATAATAATAATAGCCAAATACTGTTCCCACTCCCTAACACTGGATGGAAAAACCCATCACTAAAACAAGGATGATTGTAAAAAGAAAGTTCGTTTCTATATTCCTTTATTAGGGCCACTCAATGTCACAACAAAGAAAGCAAACTCTAGATGTTTTCTCCCTGAATTTCACTCTGCTCCATTTTGAAGTTGTTCTCTGCATTTCCTCTGTAAAACTAGTTATTCCCTTTTCAGAACTCCTTTTGGGTGAGCCTTAACAGACTGGAGGAAGGCAGAAGATCTTCTGGACAAGGCGGCATCACTGCACTCCGGTGTACATCAAAAGGGTTATTGCCGCCATTATCATCTCTTTCTTCTGAACCCACTTTCCCACGCACCTCATTTGGCATGGAGTGAAACTATTTGATTTACGTCCAGTTTCCCTAAACCTGTCAAAAGGAGTTTGGCTACCAGGAAAAAAAGAGAACAGCAAAGCAGGCCTAGAGGAAACTTTAGAATATGCTGAGTGACAAAATGTGGTTTTCATCTATCTGAAGTCTGTTGTGTGGTCAAAAAGATTCCAAAACATCAGAACTTCATGTTTCTCCAACCTTTCTATCTAAATTGAATCACTGCACCGCATAAAGATAATTTTAGTATTTAATCTTCCCCCTTACCTCAGTCTCAGACATTTCTGCCACAATCTCATCTTCTTTAAAAACCCTAATATCAAAATCCTCGGACCCGACGAGAAGCTGTTGGGGAGAAGGGGGAGAGAGAGGCCATCAAACATCTAACAGACCATATTTTATTTCCATTCATTTGCTTTCTAGCTGCCAAAATAGTCCTAGAGCCCATGTCAAGAAATCTGACCAAATGAAGACCACATTCAGCCCTTTTTCTTCAGTGGGCCTTTTACTTTCACTAACAGAAGAAATGTTAACATGATCTCGCTTGTCGATCTCTAGACGTACCAGTCATTTATGGCCAGGAATGATGGCACTTGAAGCCAAAACCACTTGGAGAGCATCAGGAGAAGAAGGCTGCCTAGCTCACAGCTTCAATTCAGCACACTAAAATACATTTTACAAAGTGCTGAAGATAAAGTCAAGAAGTTGTTACCTCATGATTAGGTTATTTGGCAGCCCAATTTATGATTTAGGAAACCAAGGGAAACCGTCTTGGTTGACCTATCCTTCAAGTTCAACAATTGTTGAAGTATATCCCAAATGAAATTTCAGTTCTAACTTCCAAGTTGCACATCACAAGAGTAAATATAACTTAGGGCAGTGTTTCTCAACCTTGGCAACTTTAGAACATGTGGACTTCAACTCCCAGAATTCCCCAGTCAGCATGCTAGCTAGGGAATTCTGGGTGTTGGTCCAGACATCTTAAAGTTGCCAAGGTTGAGAAACGCTGGTTTAGGGTATGCAGCATATGGTTTTGGATTAAAAGGATCAGCACCCCTTGCCTCGGGGCACATGAGAGCAGTTCTTTGCCCTTACATGCATGGCCCTTCCAGCAAGTTGCCTTGCATTCCTGCTTTGGGAGGAGGCTGGGCTGGGAAAGCCCTTAAGACATGTCATCCAAAGTAGCCCAACCAGGAATGTCTCCAGGGACATACATGAAAGGGGAACTTCAGAATTCGCTCTGGCTCCTCAAAGAAAGGAGGGATTGCACACATGGGCTGAAGCCAAAGCCAAGGAGGCTCTATGCTTGGACTGAACTTAGAAGACCTTACGGGTTTCCATTCAGGGAGCTTCTTCTAATGACTTCGGCACTTTGATATTTTCTTTTGTTGAAAATGTAAAAGCATTAATAAATGTATCCTCCAAAAACTCATCTGCTCCAATACGGGCGCATATATTTTCCAAGCCCATCTTCAAGCCCAAACAGTTCCCACCAGTAAGCCCTGGAGTGTCTAAAATGGAATTCAATAAAAACTGTGAGGGCTCCAACTGAAGGTCTCTGACCCGCAATTTTGTCCAAGAGCAGCCAACAAGGTGCACATCGTTAGCCCCAAGCAGGACGTGAGCACAAAGATACCCTTCTCCTGTTTATTAGCAATCGCTATTCGAGGACATTACAAATCTGGAACACCTCTTTGTAATTTTCAGCATGTTCAGAGAATAGCTAGCAATTCCCACAGGTCACTTGGAAGGGGGGGAAAAAAAAGACAGGAGAAACTCAAACCAGATTCAAGATCTACTACAGGTGTACCGTACCATGCTCTAAGTCCAGTAATCATAGTCCTTAAATTATCAAGATCACTGCTAATGGAAATATAAGTGTGTGTGTGTGTGTGCAACGGAAATATAAGCTCACACAGATACCACTTGCCAAAGACATACCTCTTTTTTCCCATCACCATCGAAGTCACAGAGGGCTAGAGCACGAACATTGTCGCCAGTGACCTGTAATTATATTTTTTTTAATCAGCATTTCTTAGTTTAACCTCACAGGAATTGTTTATAATAACTAAAAGAGAAATAATTTATCAGAACATTTTTAAATGATGCTAAGTATTTGGTATACACTATCAAGATAATTCCATGCCTTGGTCAACAACTAATTTGCGACTGAATCCATATTTCAAACTAAGCAAGGGCTTTAAAAATGCATAAACGAAGGGTGACTCTAGGTCAATCTTTAAAATGAAAATCATTCTGGTTCTTCAAAAAATTTTAAATCGGGCCCAGGAGATGATATCCTGCCTGTGAAACTCTCCTGTGCTTTCCCAATGCTGCCTCTTCTGCCTGCAAAAATCTGCTAAGGAGGAAAAATGGAATAGCTCCCCTTTCTTTTGATTCTTTTTTTTTTGTCTTAGAGTGCACTTTATTAAGTTGCCTTTCAGCCAATATATATATGTATGTATGTATGTATGTATGTATATAAATAAATCTTTTCATCACTTGTAATGTACTCTGGCTATCATACAAGGATGAACATTTGCTGGTTTAACCCTAACACTGTCTTTTGATTCTCGATGGGAAGGGCTTTCCATCTGGAAACCCCCACAAGCCTAACACTCCCTCTCCGAGGCAATTCTCAAATGGAGCTTCTGATTCCAAGATGCAGAAAAAGTCTTGGTTAACCACACTCAGATTCATAGCTACTGAGGTGGTCTTAAGGTTTTACTCTTCAGCAGTTCAAGAAAATTTGTGCAAAGACGCAAGGAAGGCCAAATACTGAAATGCATCAAGGGAAACACATAAGGGAGTAGTGCTTAAATAAAGCTTCTCAAACAACTCTTTATCTACTGAAAGCAGCTGAGCACAAAGGAAGAAGGTGAAGGCTATTCAGGGAGGGTTGGATTTGTGACCCCCTCCCTGAACTCTAGTTGTTGAGCCCTCTTGTAAAATTCACAAGCAACCCATCAGCTGTACTGAACGGGCATTCACAGAGAAGCTTCCAATGCTGTTGTGCCCAAACTGGAAACAAAAGGGTTCAGAACACAAATTCATCAGCACAGGAAGTACGTCTTCCCCACTCTGGGGCTAGAAGGCTCCTTCAAATCTGTGATTTGTGCAGAAAAACATGATCATAACCTGAGTAATGTTATCTGTAACTAGAGAACAGAATCTGAAAACATACCCAGTCTGTGGCCCCAAGCCTTTTTATATACTTTAGTATGCTGTAAGTATTCTATTGAATGTTACTTTCTCTTTCCCAAACATCACCCAGAGTTGCTACAGAAGCAGGTGGCCTTATAAATTTGATTGATAAATAAACCCACAGTGAGTACCTCAAAAGAAGAGGGCCTCATCTCAAACAGCAAAGCTGGCTGGGGAATTCTGGGAGTTGAAGTCCGCACAGCTTAGAGTTGCCAAGGTTGAGGAACACTGCTCTAGGGAGTTTCTTGCAGCCCAACTACAAGGGGCTGCCAAACTCAATACTTCCAGGGCAAAATCTGTTTAGGTTCACGCCACATACCAAACCTCCATTAATTTTTGTGCTCTCATAACAAGCAAATAACCCATGATACGGCTTAATGCGATGTCCTGGTACACAAAACTGCTAAAGCAATGGCTGGGTTTTCCACTGGACTGCACATTTCCAACCCCATTTTAGCCTAGCCTCGCATGCTGTGTGAACCCCATCACTGGGTATCCTAGGACAAGTAGATCAGAGCACTCTTTGGCTAGGGAATAATTCAGGAAGTCAGGAAGGAGCACCATGTAACACAGTAAGAGTAACCAGCCTTAGCTTCCGAGCATCTTTTTTTGACAAAGCTCCAGAGGTCTCTTTTGGCATCAGATTTTTCATGTGTTAAACCTCAGGTGGACTGAGGAGAAAACAAAACCTTAGAAGTAGGCTGAAAGTCTTAATTTGATTACATTCCTGCTCTATCCTGTTGTGGCCTGGGCCCATCATTTTGTGTGTGTGTTCTCCAGCAGTTAAAAAATTGACTACTGCAAGACCACTACCTTTGAGGAATACAAAGTATTATTATACCTGTGTCCTTTTGAAGATGCAATTCATTCAGAAAAAGTCTAAAGACTCACATAACACTGAACCTCTCAACGTATCTTTGACACCTGTCTCTCTGTCTCTCCTGTCCTTGCTCTACAGAGAAAACCCTGAGCAAAACGCCCTTCACAAGACTAAGACTCCAAAGATCGGGAGCCCTGGATGGGCAAGGACTATCAAAGCAACCCTCCACCCTGCCTGGCTATAAAATCCCACAAGCCCTGGCAAGTTTTTTTAGCCACAGCACTCCATGTACAATCTTGAAATGATCAGTGAGCTCCATTTATAATACTGAAATAATTATAGGTTTTGTTAAGAAGATAAATAAAACTATGGGTACAAAAAGTACCCTATAATATATGCACTCTCACCGTCCAGAACAGGTCTTTTCCTTCATAATTAAAGCCCTGCAGGGAACAGTTTCCGCCAATAATTGCAAGGGGGGAGGAAATGTCTCCCAGTGTTCCTAGGACTACGGAGTTTGCTCCATCAGGAACCTACAGGGAGACAACAGAGAAATCAAGTAACTCCTTACCTTCAAACAAATGTAGGTAAAGGTAGAGGTTTCCCTTGACATTAAGTCCAGTCGTGTCCGACTCTAGGGGGCGGTGCTCATCTCTGTTTCAAAGCCAAAGAGCCGGCGTTTGTCCGAAGACACTTCCTCCGTGGTCATGTGGCGGGCATGACTAAACGGAACGCTGTTACCTGCCCGCCGAAGCGGTACCTATTAATCTACTCACATTTGCATGTTTTCGAACTGCTAGGTGGGCAGGAGCTGGGACTAGCAACGGGAGCTCACCCCGTCACGCGGATTCGAACCGCCGACCTTCCTATCGGCAAGCTCAGCGGTTTAACCCGCAGCGCCACCACGTCCCTGCAAATAAATGTACCCAGGGGAAAAAAAAAACTGTGGGATAAATTGGAGCATTCAGACTTTCTCCACATTTACTAGAGCAGAATGCTTCAGAGACTATTTTTGAAAATAAACATAACATAATGTAGCAAATAAACAAACACCTTCACCTTTCCAAAGCCTACTATGTAGCACGTTATTTCTTACTGCTTACAGACCATCAGTCTGTGGATGGAAGTTAATCACATAGCTATGCTACAGGAAATGCTCAGGCTTGGGTCTGGAAGAAGGTTAAACATGTTACATTCTATTGCCCTGCCTGGAAGATTTCTTTACAAAGGCAAAAATATTGTAAAACAGGAATGGGAAAAGAATGTAACATATCATTTCCACCTTTACTCTCACACAAACTGGTCAAAAGTTTGATAATTGCCTATTAGCAAGGCTGGCGGTAAGGCATTTAATCAGGCCAAAATAAAAGCTCAACGGTATTTTGCCACTGTAATATGGGAGAAGAAATTGGCAGGAACAAAACTATCATTAATGTTTCTTTCATGTAAGGGACTAGAAAATTAGCTGTTGTCCCTCTGAAGACACAATCCCGGATCAAACGCTTAATGGCTCTTTGAGCAATGCAAAGCCCAAATCAAAAACAAACTCAGACAAAAAGTCTTCCGGTGACTTATTCCAAGTTGATTTAAAGTTGTCCTCTACTAATGATGCCAAATCAACTGGTGTGCACTTAACATTAAATTATAAATTGAAAAGATAAAAACAAATCCTAACTTCCCTGATTCCAACCAAAGTCATGTGGAACATTTTCAGGACAGAAAATATGTATCATATAAACTTGGGATTGTACCATGCCACTTCAGATTTTGTTCCATAAAGTAATATTAGGGCATCCCAAATATAAGTAATTAGAACACATAATAGATAGATTGCTAGTTCCTCCAAACACAGATAAAACTTTCATCTAGAACACGGCAATAATAAATTTCAAAGAAAATTGTAACATCTAGATTATAGTTAGCCATGTATAATAAAAGCTGAATCTTTAGGGTCTTTAAACATCTAAAACATATTGGCTGTTTACTGCTTTAACATAAAAAACAATGATGAATTGTTTAAGCCAAGAAGGCAGCCATAGTACCTGCTCACCCAAAAAAATAGAGAAAAACTCTCATGGACTTTTCATTGTGTGAATGTAGTGTCATTCCTGATCTCTGCTATATTAAGAATAGTTGAAAACACAGCTATTGCCATGTTACGTCTGGGGAGGGATATTATCGAGTCGAGGGAAATACGTGTTCCGTTTGCAAAGCTCACAATTCCAGGTATGTTGTGGATGGAGCTATAAAACATTGTAATCAGGGTATCAGTCCTTCCCTTAGTTCTCCAATAGCGCTCAAAAGCTATTTCACATCGCTAAAAGAGAACTAAAATTAGTTCACAAGGAGTTCCATGCTATTAACTGGGCACCTCCAAGCAGGCAAGAGCCGTGATAGAGTCTCTAATTCTGATCCAAGAATCTATTTTAGTATAGTTGCAGAACTTAGCCAATTCATAACAAATTCCACCACTGAACGAGTAAGGGACTCAATCTTACATTGCCTGCAACGTAGGCTGGTTTCACAGGACAGAGAGTTTTATCCAATAGAAGAGAATCTCGGGAGCTCAGGGATGAACTGTGGAGTCCTTGGTGCTCTCTGAGCTTGGTGGGTGGCTTGCAGACATTTCATGACCCAAATAGCTAACATCATCAGTGTGAAGGAGTGCGGAGTTTGCTGCCTGTTTATATACAGTAGCTTGCCCTGCCAGACCAAGCTAAATCCAAAAACGCTAGGGAATTCCTGGAAGCCTGGCATTCAGACAAATCAATCATCAATAGGCACGTAGAGATAAACCATATTTGCACACCATTCAAAGGACATAATAAAAAGGCTAAGAAGGAAACAAAAAGACCATGCTCTCCAGCAGGCAACAAGCAGATAAGCAAGGATTAACACCAGGCAAACAATCAGGCAGAAAACAATACCCCAATCAAGGAACTACCAAGGAGAAAACCACTCCCCCACCAACACTGGCAGGGCAAGCCACTGTATATAAACAGGCAGCAAACCCCACACTCACCAGCACTGATGATGTTCCCTATTCGGGCCGTGAAACGTCTGCAAGCAAACTGCCAAGCTCAGAGAGCACCAAGGACTTCAGAGGGTTTTATATTCTGAAGGAGAGACTGTAGGCTGGTTTCACAGGAGAAAGACTACAATATTCTGAAGCTTCTCAGTAGGGCAACCAATAATGCTGGATGTCTCTTTTGAATTGGTTTGCCCATGATTCATTGTTTTCCTACAACGATCGGTGAGGAACATTTTAGGTGAAGATCTGTTCTCATTTTAGAAGGTGGCTTTCAAGAACAAAGTCTACATTGAGAAACATGTCCCCATATTGGTGAAAGGATTTCAGAACGATGCTGTGTGAGACAATGAAAATGTCGTTTCATTGGCTCAAGTGGCACCATACAGAAGTCATTTCACTAATAAATACTGGTGGATACCTCTGTGAAGTCTCCACATCTTTTGCAAAACATCAGGGATTTCCCGTATACAAGTTATGTGGGATGGAAAGAAGGAAACTTTAAGGAAGAAGTCAGTTATGGTGTATTTGAGCTCCATCCCATTAGTTTAAAAAATCAGCTGTTGAGGTGCAATCATGGGGAAAAAGAAGAAAAATGAACTTACCCCCGTATAAAACAAGTCAGCATTGTTGTGTACGTCATATGCCAACAAACTGGTCCGTGTGCCAACCAGGAGGGAATCACAGCCAAGACCAGGGTTCAGCATCCCTGCAGTCAAACAGCTGATAGCCTCATTGATGTTCAGCAAAGAAATATCCGCATCCTGGGTACTAAGTACCAAGCGGTTTGTATTGACGCGCTGGTCACGTCCATGAGGATTGTGAATAAAAACCTGTCAATATTAAGCAAAGCATTGGATGATAGCAACAGCATCAGTAAAAGTCTTTCATGGTAAGATCCACAAATCACAAATAATTCCAAAATAATTTGGACTCCAATTTATTCCTATACATCAGGTATCCCCACCTGCCAGTGGCTGTGTAGCAAACTGCTGATCCTTGTAGGAGAAATCCTCCGGAGGAGGACAATCTCTCGGTGTCCATAGGTATGGCTTCATCTACTGGGATGAAGGGTTGGGTTGCAGGTCAAAGGAGTATTCAGTAGATAACTTCTCTTTGAGGAATACTGTCTACCTCTGTGGGCATCACTGAGGCCCACAGCAGATGACAAAGATGCAGGTGATATGAGAACCAGGGGTTTCTGCAGTCAACAGGTCAAGATGGCAGGTACAACCAATCAAAGCTTTGCCCCTTTGAAATGTTTCTTGCCTGCCTCAGACACATGGAAGAGAGAGGAAAGAGTCATTGCCCACTGGCACTGTCTTGACACGGTTGACCATCCCCGCAAACACCTTTAATGTGAATTTTAAAAAGCAGCAGCCTTTGCCAACAGGGGTACTCTCCAGATGTGTGGACTTCATCTCCCAAAATTCCTCAAGCAGCATGGCCATCCCTGAGAATTCTGGAAACTGAAACTGGAGAAGGCTGACCACAACCCACATCTCTCATCAATTTCCTGATTAGCCATCAGCTGGAGAACCGGGGACAAACATCGGAGACTCTATCTTGATCACACTTACTCAGAGAGAAGGAAGGCTTTAATTCCCCCAGCGTAGCCTCCCAATGTAGCCAATTCTGGGAACACCTAACAGGAATCTTTGGTGGGATCACCAGCAAATCAGGCATTAGATTACTCAGATCTCCACACAGGCCATAAAAGATAAAAACTCTTAGGACTAGATGAGTAACTTTCCAGTCTCCATCACCTACATTTCACATATATTTCTGAATTATATGCAATGGGTTCCTTGCATGTATGTGATCTGCCATCACTACCATGGGAAGGCAGGTTTACACCAAGAATTTCAGTGGGACTGGATTATGAGCTGTATCTTTTTTGGAAAATTCTGGTCCCCGATTCATGATCATCTAGGGTTTCTGTGCTTTTTCAAGCTGAATCAGATCAAAGGCCTTTGTGATCTGGCATTCTCTTTCCTAAGATGCTCAACCAGATGGCTCAGTGGGAAGTCCACAAGCACAAAACACTCTATGCTAGAGTGACTGGGGTCCAAAGGCATCGCTGCTGCATCGACACCTGAAGGAAGCATGTAAGCATTAATACGTGCATAACAGGGTCAACCAGGCTCAAATTATCCTAGTTCAAACACATTATGCAAAGACCCAGCTCTCTGGAGAAGGCTCTAATGCTGGGAAAGGTGGAAGGGAAGAGAAGAGGACAAGGGGGACGGACTTAATTACAATAGCAATGGGTGCACCACTGGAAGACCGGAAGGGCCAGGATGGAGACAGATCATCATGAAAGAGGTCTATCCATGCAATCTCCTATTGATGGTACATCCATCCATCCATCTCGGATACATAATACAAAGACTCAGCTCTCTGGAGAAGTCTATAATGCTGGGAAAGGTGGAAGGAAAAAGAAGACGACGAACAGAAGCAGCAGCAAGGTGCATGGACTCAGTTACAGTACTGTTGGAAGACAAGGCCCAGGTCAGGGACAGATCAACATGGAGAAAAGCTTTATGTGGTCACTAAGAGTCAACACCGACACACAGTCATTCATCAGGGTCAACCCACCCCATCACATACAAGCACTTCACAGAAAGCAGTTGGGCCAAGATACTTCTGGTTTGCCACATGCTGGACTCTTTGCAAAAGAAACTTACTCAGGTCAGGGAATAGACCATGCCCATATCCCGAGACATTCTTCCTTTACACAAGGACGTGCATTTCAGCTGGCCCTATTTAATGGAGATAGTCCCTATTTTAAGGGATCATTAATGTTTTTGCCTCTTAAGGATGCTTTGTTAAAAGGCTAAATAATGTTGGAGTCCAGGGGACTGTATAGTTGGACACGTGTTGTTGACTAGCCCCGGGTTTTTTGTTTGCTAGATTGTTTTATTGTGTTTTTATTATTGCTGTTGGCCTCCCAGAGTTGTGTCTCCCAAGATGAGTGGCCATATAAGCCTTTTAAATCAATCAATCGATAAAATGTGCAACCCCATAAGGATGCGTAGCATGTTCAGAGAGCAAAACAGCAGGAATCTGATAGCACCTTTTCCGACTCATGCATTTTATTAAAAGGCATCAGCTGACAACCTTTTCATAAAATCTGTTACTCAGAAAAGATGCTGCCAGACACCAAGTTTTACCCCCAAGAACTACCCCAGCTCTCTTCCTCCTCTCTGGAGAGGAAATCTCTGAATGGGACACGGGACCTCTGGTCCCTGACACCCATCTGTGTAATACGCACATGGGAACGTGATGCCAGGGCATTCACATCCTTGAGAACCCAGGTTTGGCATTTTTCAAAGCCCAGCCACCTTGCACATTTGGGCAAACAAAAACCCCTCCTCTGGGTCTTTTATAAAATACAAAGATAAATTTAAACAAACAATAATAAAAACAAATCTATGTCTTTTAAATAAAATATATAAAATAAAACCGAAACATGCATTTTATACAATGCATGCATTTTTTCATACAAATTAAAAAATAAAAACAAAACAATCTATGCCTTTTATAAAATACAAAGATACATAAAAATGAAAACAATACTGTATGCCTTTGGTAAAATTTATACTGTAATTTGCATAACCATAGAAGTTATATTTATTTATTCAGGAATGAGTAGTCAATACAAACCCACCTGGGGGGGCGCTACCCCCGACATAACACCCCCCCGAAACGCCACGCGCGTCCCCCGCCCGGGAAACGGCGGCGGGCCCGCGGGCGCCCGCCAAAGGCCGGGGACTCCCCCTCCCATGCGCCCCAGCCCCGCGGGTCGAGTCGGGCTACCTTGCCGGCGTGCGTGGCCGCTGTCAGGCACGGGTGGGTCCCGTCGTACCTGCCCAGCGCCACGCCGCGGGGCAGGATCTTGTGGCTGAGCTTCAGGCTGAAGACCGGCACCAGCATGGCGGAATCGGCGGAGGCCGGCCTGGGCCTCTTCGGGCGGCCCGCAAGCGAGGGAAGGAGCCGTTGCTACGGAAACCGTAGCAGGCCGTAAGCCGAGGCCTGGAGGAAAGCGGCCTCCCTCGCGGGCGCGCGGGGACGAAAACAATACCCACCCGCCGCCCGCCCGACTACAGCGCCTGCCGAGGAGGATGGGCGCTGTAGTCCGGGCGCGGGCATGGCGGCTCCCCCACCGCAGCCCAGAGAAGATGGAGATGGATTTAGCCCCCTCCACCCTCCACGTTTAAACAGTTCAGTATCCCCAGTGCAGGGAATTTAACTGGTCTGCTCTTGATTTGTCGTTTTGAAGGCACCGGTTGGGGTTGTTTCTCTGCAGGGAGCAACGTCCTGATTGGGCAGGGTCCAGCGTGGGAGCTGCTGGGATAGGAGGCCACATGGAAATCCCACAGCAATCCCCTTTCCCAAATACTAGGTCAACCCACTCTGTGCATCACCTGCAGGAGCTTTTGAGCCAGAGCTTTTGCACTGTCCTCACCAGAGGACAGCCTGTAGCTGAGCTTGAGAAAGTTGAGCATGGCTAGAGCTGGATAGAACTCCGATGGAGCACCACCAGGAAATTCTACAGATCTAGGGTGCACTGGGAGAAACCTCCCAGAAGAAGACAATGGCAAGCCACTTGTGTTCTGCTGCCAAGAAAAGTACATTGTTGCATCCAGGAAGACCCCCAGAGAGCCCCCAAAGTGACAGGACTCAACTAGCCCTGGTTGATTTAGAGTTGAGTAAGGCATGGTGGATGCTTGGACTGAAGGACTGTAGGCCAGACTAAGAAGTGCAAACATCGCCAATTGTTACGTGTTATTACCAAAAGCTATATGGTTATGTCTGTGTAGAATTCAAGGGTATCAAAAGATTCAGCAGATGGGAGTAGCAGCATCAGGCTGGTAAGTATGTGGATGGGAGACCACCATGGAATCCTAGAGCTGAAGGCTAACCCTAGACCAGCATTGTTTCCTTTGATAAGTAGAAAGTCTTTGGGGCAGTGTTTCTCAACCTTGGCCATTTTAAGATGTGTAGGCTTCAACTCCCAGAATTCCCCAGCCAGCATGCTGGCTGGGGAATTCTGGGAATTGAAGCCCACACATCTTAAAGTGGCCAAAGTTGAGAAACACTGGATTATAGTCCCCCATCCAAGTGCTAAACAGGTCTTTGAGATCAGGCTAGACTGGTGATGCTGGCTGGGGAATTCTGGGAGTTGAGTTCACGCATCTTAAAACGGCCAAGTTTGAGAAACACTGCTCAAGGGAAAGAAAGGAATACAGGACCCATCATCAGATGCTTTTGATCTGCAACTCCCAGCAGCCCCAGCCAGTATCACCACTAATTAAGGGTTCTGGGGTAGGACAAGGAGATAAAGGTGTATTATTCCTGCTATAGAGTCTCCAGCAGAGATCTTACCATTCCTCCCTCCCTAGTCTTTTAAGAAATTATTAATAATAATAATTAATTAAACTTGTATGGAAGAGAAGGGTTAATAATTGTAGCTAGAACCTTCAGCTTGCGCAGTGTGAATATTCCTGAGCCATTCCCCCCATGCATTACTCCACAGGGCTTAAAACAGCATGATGCAGCTAGGGTAGCATTACATTAAAGTTTTGCAAATGTCGATGGGGAGCAGGCCTGCTAAATTAAAGGTGAGGCTTGCTCATCAGTTTCTGAGAGATGGGAACATCAAAGCCAGAGGAGTTTAAAAGGAGATTATTGTCTTGTAGAGGAGAAAGTTATTAGCAGCTACACTCAGGATGCATACATATTAATTGCAGCATCAGAAGTGATGTCACCTGCCCGGGAACCCACGCAGGAAGATGATCTCCCATTCCTGGCTTGTTGGTGGCCATCTTGGAAGCATCTGGTTGGTCGTGATGGCATCTAAGCCCTGAATTAATTAAGTTTGGGTTGACTCTTGATGTTTTTAACATTACTCAGAAGCAAAAACCCTTCTCAATGAGGTTTTTATTATGCAGTTACCTCATTTGCAGAATGTTAATGGGGTCAACAAAACCCAACACCTCCTGTCTTTTTCACTGCTGCTTCTGTGTTCTTTTCATAATAGAAAAAAAAATCACTCAAAGGAAAAAAATCCAAATTGCTGTTTGATTTTTAGCACTGTGAACCATCCATCAAGAAGTTTCTTCAGTCCTTCTCAACTAGAAACTTAGCCTGGTTTACATGTTATACTACATGTTATACTAAGCCATAGTTTGCTTAACTATAGTTTAATAGGCTAGGTTAGTGTTTCTCAACCTTGGCAACGTTAAAAGGTGTGGACTTCAGCTCCCAGAATTCCCCAGCCAGCCATGCTCACTGGGGAATTCTGGGAATTGAAGTCCACACCTCTTAAAGTTGCCAAGATTGAGAAACACCAGGCTAGATATATACATCACATTAAATCCAAAACCAGGGGAGCTGAGATTCACATAACATGCTAAACTCAACTAAAAAAGACAACATTATAGTTTATAGAATAATGCACCAAAACAGCCGTAGAGTAATCTGAGGTTTATGAGGAAAACCTCTCTTGGGTTTATTCTCTTCTGCTTTAGCTGAAACATTAAGTTATACTCTGAATAATTCCGACACTATTCCATAAAATTTACTCTGAGAGGCGTGTGTGCACTGCCAGACTTCCTATTTGGATCCCCACCATCAATATGAGAATTGCTATGATGTATGTTATAATAATAATATGCAGTATAATACATACACTGTATGATATAATGTATACACATTTTGTACGCTTGTATGGTTTTGTTTCTTTTTCAGCTTTTTTTTTCCTTTTATAATTTTGTGTACTCTTTTTCTTTGTTTTTTTATTTAGTTAATTAAAAAAAAACTCTGAAAAAAAAACATCCTCACCATCTTTGGTGAACAATTTAAAATTCATTTCCTAGCCACATTGACCTAATTTAGACCACGTGAAGGTCATCACAGGAAATGCTTCTCCATCTTAGTATCTCCAACAAGTATTTTTCTTCATACTTAATTCAGTTTGATTACCTCTGGAGAAGCCTGTTTATCGTCTTTTTTTTTTCCCTCCAGATGATGGAGATTTTTCAGGAGATAAAACAACCCAACAGCGAGTTTCACTAGCTTTGGCACAGTGGCATTTCTTGTTCTGCTTGTCTGCAACAATTCCTGCGGAAAGTAGGTGATAAAATATTCCATTTCTTTGCCAAAACTGGCTTTTTGTAATCAAACATATTGTTGTAATTTAGATGCTGCCATCTCTGAGGACTGTAGACTGTAATTATTGTCATGACAGTCCTAATTTTTTGTCATAATGTAAATGACAGTCTTATAGCCTATATGTGTGTATTATAATGTGTCTGTGTATTCACACATACGCGCATGAATGTACATCAGAGTTAAAGGGTATAAAGCTGGCCCCCTGTGAAGAGTAGTCGAAGAATATGACTCCAGCCACTAACATCAAGTAATAATGATGCAATTTACTGTTAAATTGCAATAGTAAGCATAGAAAGTGACTTCTGTTGTGAAAGGTATCCTGTGCTCTTGTAAACCTGCCTTCCTGAACGTGATGTCTTCCAGATGTGTGGGATATCTGTTCCATAGTTCCCAGCCAGCTTGATTGTGGGAAAAACACCAAGTGAAAGGATATTCTTAGGTGCATTTTGTCTGTACCAAGAAATGGACTGACATAGATGTTTCCAGCCTTATGAATGCAAGGACATGTACTGTGAATAGCAGCCAGCCAAAAGTGGGCATGAGACCCATTCCAGATCTGCCACCATCACACATTTTCTCCTGAAAAAGGAAATGAGATTTAGTAATCCCACCTTATCTGGTGGACACAAGTTGGTTTAACTCTTTATAAAGCTCTTTCCTGGTTTTGCTGCAAAATTAACTTTGCTACTCCATTGGAAATAGCTGAATGAACAGAAATCCCACGCATTTCCACAAAAGTTACCATTTCAGATGTACTACAGAACAGGGTAAATCTCATTTCCTAAGGCCTCAGAGAGCCCAAGACCTACACCCAAACTGCTAGAAAGTGGACATTTCACCATGCCATAAGTAGAACAGGCACCCATGAAGTCCATACCTTGTCACTCGGTAAGTCTGATGAAACATACATAATTCTGAAGTTGAACGCCAAGTCAAATGTGACTCCCCCAGGCAGTTTTCTTGGCATGACACAGAAGTGGGTTCTGGACTGTTTTTTGACGTCTGCATCTTGCAGGTAGCCTGGGATTTCCTGATTCTTGTTCATGAACTCACCAGGACCGAATTTGCTTAGCTTTACAAGGTCAGCCAGGATCACTTTGGTGCTGCTAACTGAGCTCAACAAATCAGATATTGCTAGCAACAAGATAGACTCCTGTACTATGATAAAATGGACACCCGGGCATTTTACTGGAGAAAGGAGATTAAGCAAAGATGATGTAACAATTAATGATGCACATTTTCCTCAAGTGCACTTTCCTCCAAAATCCACTTAGGGTTTTCTGCTTTTGCTGTTGTTTTAACACAAAAGCCCACCTTTGAGACAAAATTGATGTACCATATGGTCTGTTTGTTCCACCATCTATTAGAAACAGTGAAACGTCTCCCTTCTGATTCCAGGCAGACTCCTGTTACCCCGCCATGCTTCAGAGCATTTGGGCGTGATGAAGCCACAATATCTGGAACACATCATTTTAGTTTCCCCATTAAAACGGGTGAAGTTTTCTGGCATTATTCACATTTTTTTTGTTTACCAGCATTTGGTTTCTTTACCAAAGAGATTTCCAAACCAAGCCAAAGGATCTATAAAAACAATCACAGATTTAAAGACCACCCAATACTCCCTGGCAAAAAGCTCCTTTTGTGTTTATGCAGCTTTCCGTACCAAAGTTTTGGGGCCACTTTTACAGAAAGTAATTTTAGGCCTCAAGGGATGTGCTGCAACAATAGAGCACAGCACAGTGCGCAGGATGTAACTCTGACTAGTCTTCCCGCTTTCCATTCCTGGTCAGACCCACGAACTGGCTGATGCAGCATCCAGGACGCATGCAGAGATACCAGACAAGAAATGCTTGTTTGTGGTGCCTAGAACATGGGATTGCTTGCTGAGATTTTTCACTCCCTTCTGAGTGAGGTCTGGCAGCATGTAATGGTTAAGATAGTAAGCTGTTCATCAGGATGATTCTACAGCCTTGGTCCTGCAGGAGCGCATAATTGCAAGCCATCTAAGAATCTAAAATCACTGTGCACGAAAGAGATAGCATATACTTCCTCTCAATCCTCACCTGGAGGAGGAGAGTGCTCAAATAAAAGGGAAAATGGGGATTCACATGGAATTAAAAGCATATAAAATCATTGCCCTATAGACCAATCAACTTTCACTCATCAGATATCTCTCCTCAGAGATGGGCAGGGGGGCAGCAGACAGGGCAGGTTTGACATAACTGACATGAGAAGCTGGTATCCTGCCAACCTTCTTCTGCTGTACCAGCAACAAGTGATAGGCTTAATTCTTATACAGCAGACAGTGCCAAAATTGCAAATAGGGAGTGATTATTGGCTGCATGATCACACACCACGCTCAGCCAGATAAGTTACAAACCTTGTGGTTGCATTCATATTACAAACTAAGCTTAATTATTTTCTTAAGTGCTTTAATCTCTCTCTCTCTCTCTCTCACACACACACACATTTAGTTAATGTATGCCTCTATGTCTTATACAAACCCAGAAAACTGAATCACTTCCAAAGACTTTTGGACCAGAACAGCCATCTTCTCTAACTCATTCCCTGGTTGGACCTAATGATGCAAAATGGAGACATAAGAATACAGAATGGTGGACACACACTGGATTTAGTCTCGGCATCAGTGCACATGGATTAAAGTGGTGTTATCCCAAGCAGAGCAACCTCCAGGTATGCAGACTTCACTTCCCAGAATTCCCCAGCCAGAAGGTCACTGCTGAAAAAGTTGGGAGTTGAAGTCCACACCCCTGGAAGTTGCCTAGGTTGAGAAACACTGGCTTAAAACGATCGTTCCTCTTTCCAAGCTCTTTCAAAGAAAGATGGAGCGCAATTATGAAGAGAACGAACGAACTGTGCTTCAGTTGGTATTTTGTGAAAAGGTTATTCTGTGTCAAAACCTTCAGCTTGTATGTATTATTCATACAGTGGCCCAACATGTTTAACCAGGTTAGTTAAAGATCTACTGGGCTGCATTTGCACACAACAAGCTGAACCTGATCGTTTTTAATCTCAGTTAAGGTTACTGTTTTATAGCATGGAGGCGATCCCCACTTGTCTGGCTAGTTTATGTTTCAGTGGCTTGTCTGAACGTAGAAAATAGGTCAATCAATTTAGTAACCAAGTGTGGTGTGTTGTGAAAGCCCAACCTGTGTCCCTTATTAAGACATCGTTTATTCCACGCTCTGTCTTGAGTTTTTTCTTCTTGATACAAAAGTGTCTGGCTCTTACAAGCACAGACAAGCATCTGCTTAGCACTACGAACTTTTATTTTGTTGGCTCTGTCAAAGGCTTGACTCTAATTCAGAAAATTACCAAGCAGCAAAAAATGTAATACCAATCTCCTGTTCTGCAAGGCTTGGCAACCTCAGGGCAGATATTAGTCAGAAGAAAGGAGGTTTTGTGGGTTTCGGTTCTTCTCACCTGACAGAGAGCATGATCTCAAAGAAATGGCTCTTAAAACCACAAGAACCTTAATATCAAGATGGAAAGTCATGACAGTACTCAGCTGTGGTCCAATCTCTCTTCCCAAAAGAAAACGACTGCTAAACTTGATGAAACTCTACTTAGGGACCCTCCAACTTTTGGGCCCAGTGGACACATCTGGAATTTTTGGAACATGTTAGGGGCACTCTGTCAAAATGGCTGTTCTGGGAAGAAGGCTCACCTTCTTCATGCCAACAGGCACCCACTTCCTAGAGGCCAAATGGTGAGGCTACGCCTTAGGAGCGACTCTACCTTGGTCTTTCTTCTGGGCACACTCCCAAACAACGCTCTGCGTTTTGGAGCAATTTGCCAGTTCTATGATCTAACTATGGGACTCTGTAGGGCTAGAGATCTTCCTGAAAAGAGATGACAATTGGAGGCTAGTACTCTGCTCTTGTTTTAATTATAAGTTTAATTATAAGAATCAAACAATAACAAGGTGGAACATGGAGCCTAGGAGGCACCAAAGGAGATGTCCACTGGTTCATTGGTGCCCAAGAGCCCATGTTGCCAATTCGTGCCCTACCTGAATGAGTCCCAATTCATTTGGCGTTCCTTATTTTTTATGTGGCAACAGCTTCCAAAGACCGTCACACATTAAATATCATGCAATGTAAAAAAAAAAACATGTAGCACCAATTTAATCTTTTTACTGCAAGGTTTTCAGTCTGAGCAGATGTCATGACCTCATTGCAAGGCACAAAGAGCCTCACAACGTAGATCATGATCATCAAGGAATAGAGGAAGAAGATAATCAAAACAGGGATTAAAACAAGCACCCAAAGCACCCACACCCATGGACCCATATGCAGCTGAAAAGAAGGACATCGGATGAACAGAGATAAGCCGCACCTGGTGCCCTGGAGGACACACCAGAATCGAGAAGACAAGAGAAGACACCGGGAAAACGCCCAGGCAGCAATCAAGGGTCCCATCAAGAGGGATTGGGACAATGAAGGGTGGAGGAGCCCGGGGTCATACAAGAGGGTATAAAATGGGCACCTCCACACCACACACCCCGTTCCCGTTTTTCGTTCTGTCAGCCATCATTCCAATAAACCAGAAATCCTTAATACCCATTAAGTGAGTCTGTGTCTTATTGTGAAGCGAGACTGACCCTGACATAAAAACGGGAACCCCCCAAAAATTTTTTTACCTAACACCTATCCACCAAGCATGTGAGGGACCCAGCTAGGTATGGAAACTCACGGAGTGAGGCAGCACAACCCCTCGGCACCTGGCGACGAAGCCCCGCTCCCCTTGGGCGGGATGTGGCTGAGGTCAGGGCGGTGTAACGCCCCAGTAAGTATGGGATCCAGCTCGGGGGAAGCGGAGGGGGAGGGAACCACCCCGGAGCCCGCGGGCCACCAGGGGCGAGATGAGGGGACCCTCTCCAGGCTCGCAGGCGACCCCGGAGGAAGCGCGAGACGAACCGCCAACCAGGGCGCACGAAGCCGAGGAAGCGCCTGGCACCCCGGAGGGACCAAGGGAAGGTCCGTCCTCCACGATGGCCAACAGCGAGGGCAAGCAGAATGGCGAGCGCACCAGCGGCGGTCCGCAGACAGCGGCGAGGCTCAACGCGCTGGAGGAGGGGGTGCAGGCGATACGGCTGATGCTACAACAGCTGACGGCAGCGCAGGGACCCCGCGGCGGCAGCAGCGCGGAGGCACACCCGAATGAGAGACGGCGGGGCGAGCGCGGCGGCGGCGACGGGGGAGCCCGGCCCAAGGAGCCCACCCGACGACCGGAGGCGCACCTGGACGAGAGACGGAGCGGATACCCAGCGGACGGCGGTGACTACGGCGGAGCCCGACCCCAGGAGCTCACCCGCCAGTCGGAGGCACATCCGGACGAGAGACGGCGGGACGACCTCGGCGGCGGCGACAGCGGAGCCCGGCTCCAGGAGCCCACCCGATCGAGAATGTCCCACCCCCCCCCCCGGGCGACGGGTCAACTAACTTGCGAGGAGACCCAGAGAGAGACACGGATACCGCAAGAGGACTGGAGACAATCCGACCCGCATCAGCCCCCGGGGAGCACGCTGCACGGCTCAGAGGGGGCCGGGAACCAAACCAGAACAGCTGCCAAGGACCTTGGCATAAAGTTTGACGGGGACCCCTCCAAACTCTCATTTTTCCTGACGAACACGACGTATTACCTCGAAGAATGGGGTCCCTGCTTCAGAACTGAAAGGGGCAAAGTGAATGCCTTGGCCATAAAGTTAAAAGGTCGGGCTGCCGATTGGTATGTCCAGCTGTGCCAATCAGGCGCCCGGGCGCTGCAGGACAGCACAGAATTCCTGCAGGCGCTGGAGCTGCACTTCAGGGACCCCCTGGAGCAAGAAAGAGCTAAAAGGGTGCTGAAAACACTCAGACAAAGCCAGCGCTCCGTGGCAGAGTATGCCATGGAGTTCCAAGCCCTAGCCGGAAAAGTGGACACCTGGTCTCAATCAACTCTGATTGAGAAATTTAAACAAGGACTTAACTTAAACGTTCTCCGGTGGGCACTCTGCCGCAACAATCCCAACTCCCTGACCGAATGGATCTGGCTGGCGGGGGAAGCGGAGGACACCCACGACACATTCCTCCATGCCAAGAAGGAAGCGCAGCAGATGGAGGCAGCAAGACCCCCACGCACAGCTGCAAGGCAGGGGAAGCCGAGACCCCAACCATGGAAGGAGGAACAGGACCGGCGCTTCGCCAAAGGGCAGTGCTTCATGTGCGGCGAGGAAGACCATAAGGCAGCAGCATGCCCCAAAGCGACACCCAGAGAGAGCACGAGGAGGGCACCAACCGCACCAACCCCAGCACCCAGAAAGCGACCAGCAGCGAAGGGGGAGTACTGAGCCAGACACTTCCCCTACAGCTCAGAGGAGGAGGGAAGCAACCCCGACAAGCCGACGGGAAACGACAACCACCTGGCCTAAGGGGCGACGAAGGACAGGTGGAGAACAGTGACAGGCGCAACGACAAAGGGGTGAGTGAGGAATGCCCCACCCTCTATGTCCATGCCACCCTCACCCATGGGGATAAGACTGAAAAGATCTGGGCACTAATTGACTCTGGCTGCTCCAAAAGCCTAATGCACCCAGACCTGGCAGCCGCACTTAACCTCCGCTGCTATCCACTTCAGCACCATTTGGTGTTCACGCAGCTCGACGGATCGGCAGCGGGAGGGGGCCCGGTCACCCAATACACCGGAGAAACCGCGCTAAGGCTCGGCAGCCATGAGGAAAAATTGGCTTTCATCGTGGCACCGGTGGGGCAACCCCTACTCATACTAGGGATCCCATGGCTCGTGCAGCAAAACCCAGTCATCAACTGGAAAACCAGAGAGATTAAGTTTGCTGACGGGCGTTATCAAGCACCTTCAGGGAACCGGGTCCCCCGAGCCGCCATGGGGGGGGCAACGACGACTGCAGAGCACAGAGAGACGGCACTGCCAGAGGGACTGCCAACCAAATACGCGGACTTCGCCGACGTCTTCGGCGAGAAAGAGGCGGACAAACTCCCCCCCCACAGGAAAACGGACTGTACCATTGAACTGGTCCCGGGGGTACCCCTACCCAAACCCAAAATATATGCCATGACCCAGCGGGAGCTGGCAGCATTAAGGGACTTTGTGGACAAAAACTTGGCAAGGGGTTTTATCGAGCCTGCAAACTCTCCAGTGGGAGCGCCAGTCCTCTTTCGTGAGAAAAAGGATGGGTCACTGCGGCTCTGTACAGACTACCGCGGATTAAACGCAGCAAGCATTTCAAATAAATACCCCCTACCCTTAATAAAGGACATCTTGTCCCACCTGGCAAAGGGTAAGGTATTCTCTAAACTGGACATAAGGGAAGCCTATTACCGCATTCGGATACGGGAGGGGGATGAGTGGAAAACTGCTTTCAACTGCCCATTGGGGGCGTTTCAATATAAGGTGCTCCCATTTGGACTGGCAGGAGCACCGGGGGTATTTATGTAGTTAATTAATGAGGTCCTGCGTGACCACCTTTTTAAGGGGGTTTTGGTTTACCTCGACGATGTATTAATCTACATGGAAACGGAACGTGAGCACGAACGCTTGGTAAAAGAAGTGCTCAGGAAACTCCGCAAGGCAGAGCTGTTTGCCAAGCTCTCCAAGTGCGAGTTTCACAAGAAACAAATTGACTATCTAGGGTATAGGATTTCAGCTAAAGGAATAGAAATGGACCCAAGCAAGGTCCAAGCCATACTGGCGTGGGAGTGCCCACGCACGAGGGGACAACTTCAAAGCCTCCTCGGATTCACTAACTTCTACAGGGGGTTCACGCCAAGGCTGGCAGAGACTATTTTACCCCTAACTAACCTACTTAAGACTAAGGGCTTGGGGGACACGCGCAAATCAAGAAACCCGGGGCGCTGCTAAACTGGACAGCTGATTGTCAAACGGCATTCAAGAGACTAAAAAACCTCTTTACAGCTGAGCCAGTGCTACAACACCCCGACCCCACCAAGCCTTTTGTGGTGCAGGCAGATGCCTCCGACTTTTCCATCGGAGCCATCCTGCTTCAAAAGGACTCAGACAACCACCTAAAACCCTGCGCCTACCTTTCCCGCAAATTCTCCGAAACAGAGCAGAGATGGCACATATGAGAAAAGGAGGCGTTCGCAGTAAAGACAGCTCTGGAAATGTGGAGGCACCTGCTGGAAGGGGCCACCTGCCCCTTCGAGGTCTGGACGGACCACAAGAACCTGGAGGCACTCAGCACGCCAAAACGGCTCAGCCCGAAGCAGGTGCGTTGGGCTCAGTTCTTCAGCCGGTTCAATTTCATCCTGAAATTCATACCGGGCAAGAAGAACTTCCTGGCGGATGCCCTCTCCCGACGGCCACAGGACGACACGCAAGCCTCCGACATCGTGGGGACAGTATGAACCGAGAAACAGCTGGGCTGCCCAGCGGTCACGCGCAGCCAGACAAGGAACCAGCGCACGGCAGCACGAACGACAGGGAACGATCGGAGCCGGCGTTCAATTTCACTGAACTGGCAACAAAGACTCACACAAGCACTACAAACAGATACATGGTTGCAAAACAACCAACACCATGTATCTGTCAAGGACAGCATCACCTGGAAAGAGAAAGCCTTGTACGTGCCAGAATCACTGCGGGGGGAAATCTTACACAGATCGCACGATGACAAGACTGCGGGACATTTTGGGTTCGTAAAAACCCTTCACCTAACGAGGAGGCAATTTTGGTGGCCAAACCTGAGAAAAGACATGAAAGACTACGTGGCCAACTGCCCTACATGTGCCACCACCAAACGGAAAGGGGGGAAACCCCAAGGGCTGTTACAGCCAGTAGCCAGCCCCTCCCGCCCATGGGAGGAAATTTCCATGGATTTTATTGTGGACCTCCCACCCAGCCAAAGGAAAACAGTGATATGGGTGGTAAAAGACTATTTCTCAAAGCAGGCACACTTCATCCCGTGTGCAACAATCCCCTCCGCACAACAACTGGCACGCTTGTTCCTAACACATATATACAGGATCCACGGCGGCCCCTGCAGGTTGGTGACCAACAGAGGCACACAATTCACGTCAAAGTTTTGGCGGGAATTTTTAAACCTAATCGGGACTAAGCAAGCACTGTCCACTGCGTGGCATCCACACACGGATGGATCTACAGAGATCCTAAACTCAACACTTGAACAGTTCCTGAGGGCATTCATAAATTATCAACAGGACAACTGGGTAGACCTACTACCTTTTGCAGAGGTGGCCTATAATAATGCGGTACATCAGAGCACTGGCCACACCCCATTTAAGGTGGTCTACAGAAGGGACTTTGTACCGATACCAGAACTGCCGCAACCAGAGACCCCGCCCTGCTCACCAGATGACTGGGCGGCACAGCTGGCAACAACCTGGCCAATCATCCAAACGGCCCTAGCAGACGCACAAACCACGTACAAAAAATATGCGGACAACCACAGGGCAGAGGCACCGAACTACAAAGTGGGAGATAGGGTCTACCTCTCCACTAAGTTCATAAAAACCTCACAACCCTCGAAGAAACTGGCACCGAAATTCATTGGACCCTTCAAAATCACACAGGTAATCAACCCAGTTACTTTCAAACTGGAACTGCCCCACAACTTGAGACGGGTCCACCCAGTATTCCACTGTGCACTACTGAAACCAACAAGCACATCCAAATGGCATACGGAAGAACCTCCGCCTCCACCCGTAATGATAGACAACCAACAACATTTTGAAGTACAAGAGATACTGGACTCAAGAAAACAAAGAGGTAAGCTGCAATACCTCGTTAAATGGAAACATTTCTCACACCCAGAGTGGGTCCAGGCACAACATGTCATGGCGAGACAACTAACTAGACAATTCCACGAGGCATACCCAGAGAAACCAGCACCATAAAGACATCTTTGGGGGGCAGCATGTCATGACCTCGTTGCAAGGCACAAAGAGCCTCACAACGTAGATCATGATCATCAAGGAATAGAGGAAGAAGATAATCAAAACAGGGATTAAAACAAGCACCCAAAGCACCCACACCCATGGACCCATATGCAGCTGAAAAGAAGGACATCGGATGAACAGAGATAAGCCGCACCTGGTGCCCTGGAGGACACACCAGAATCGAGAAGACAAGAGAAGACACCGGGAAAACGCCCAGGCAGCAATCAAGGGTCCCATCAAGAGGGATTGGGACAATGAAGGGTGGAGGAGCCCGGGGTCATACAAGAGGGTATAAAATGGGCACCTCCACACCACACACCCCGTTCCTGTTTTTCGTTCTGTCAGCCATCATTCCAATAAACCAGAAATCCTTCATACCCATTAAGTGAGTCTGTGTCTTATTGCGAAGCAAGACTGACCCTGACAGCAGAAAGCCACACTTCAGGGAGAACAGTTGGGGTTCCCCTTCTCCCCCTGAAGTGTTGTCAACACACACTGGAATTTATGTGAAATTCAACCTATCTGGGGGCTCCAAGCCGACGGAGGAAAAAGGGAACTGTTTTAACATATTAGACTCAGAAGTGATTGACTAGTCTTCTCTGTTGCATGAACCCCACCAGAATGGTGAATTTATAATTCATTGTGTTGCACAAACACAAGAAATTCAGTAAACCCAGACTTAACTTATTGCATGAACGCAGCCTAATTTTTATATCCAGGTGCTGGATCCGATCCTGGGATTCTCAAAAGAACAAAGTAGGTCAGTGGCCTGAAATCTGCCCAGCTATACAACAATGTCCATTTGATCCAGTTACCAGTCCAACTGGGAATCACTTTGGAATGGTTATTACTAAATGGATTAGTCACAGCTGCTCTGTGTTCTTGACCCAAAAATCATTCGGTGACATACTTCAACCTGCCCCACTCCTGAATCGTTATATCGTTCAACAATGCCTTCCAAATGCCAACTTATTTAACATCTGATATTCTTAAGATGGTTTCCTTGACACATTCTGCCAGCTGCCTTCAGAGTTAAGAACACAGTGGCCCCAAGATGGAACTTTTGATTAAATCTGGGTTCCTTTTGTCAACTTGAGGACTTTTCAGTCAGCCCTGGATTAAACATTAAGCAAAATAAGCCCGTGACTAGAGCACCAAGGGAAGGGGGGCACCACGGAGTTTCTTCTCCCTAACTATCATGCCCTTAACTCTTCCATTGCCACACTTGGCTTTAGTCAATTTTTTTGTAATTGTCCTGCTCTGCCCTGTTCAATTTTAATCTGCATTGTTAAAAAAAACATTTTCTTTGGCATAACTGGGTGACTAAGGTATAAAAGTTTGGCCTGGAGGTGTCTTCAGGTATCACCTTTGTTTCCATCTCATGGCATGAGAATTTCGCTTCTGTCAAGGGGCACCATTGTTGGGTTGTACTTAGGGCATCACTTGGCCTGGATCCGGCCCTGTTTTCAGTGTTGGCATTCCTTCTATAATCAATGGGAGGGGAGGAAGGGAGGCAACAGTTGGACTCCCCACATCCCTTCCCATGTCTTATCCCATTGATGTACTTTATATTCACATTTAGAAGAGTTACCACTGACATCAAAGGGAAGCAAACCCCTTTCATCTTTCAGACAGGCCCAAACACAGACTTGCTAATTACAGTTGGGATCGTTACTGGAGGGCCCAGCCAAACATTCCTCTACTGTCTTGAGCATGTGTATCATGAACGGAGAAATTACCCACATTGATGGCCTTGGTGAGGAGACTGGAAACCTACAGATACCTCCAAGGTATGACTTGGGGCAGAACAACTTTCTCAAATGAAACTCCCTGACTGTAGCATCAAGGGCACAGCTTCAGAGATCTTGACAATGACTACTTCCAAGGGCCGGAGGTGCTCCAGTTATCTCCTCTCACTGCCCTGAAGAAAGCCACCTCCAAAATGTTGCAGCCACCTGTTCAGGGGTGGAAGCCTCCAACTTTCAGATGTTCCTGTCCAATAACTCCCAACATCTCAACTTTCAGATGTTCCTGTCCAATAGCTCCCAGCAATCCCAACCAGCATGGTTAATGCTGGCGCCTCTGGAGAAGGCTGCTTCAGCAATGTCGGAGAATTCACAGGTTTCCCTCTCTTGCTCAGGGCCTTGGCAAAGATTGGTGTAGAAAGCCAAAAGTAACACTCTTGCCATTGTTTGAACCAGGGTCTTGAGACCACGTGCTTATTAGGTGTGTCACACTCCAGATCAATCTTCCCCAATCTATGGCCCTGCCATAGCTAGTTCTGGGAACTGAAATCCAGCACCTCTGGAAGGCACAAGTTTGAGAAAGGTTGTCTGCACATGAACTATATTTTGTTTCAGTTTACCTAACTTTATGTTTCAATCCAGTCAAGTTTTTGCCTTAAACCTTGTTCCTCTTTGCAGCACGGCTGGCTCCTGGCATGCTTCTCGAGGTTAACACAGCCTTTAAAATAAAGCTGTGTCTTTAATGCAAAGTATTTGCATTTCTGGTTCTACAGTATCTTTTGAACTATCAGGTTTTTAGATCTCTGTATTTTGATTGTATCGCCTTTGAGGAATCGCACAACCACTAGAAAAGGTGTTTTACGGACATCTCGCACATATAAATACACAAAGAAAGGAAGTAATTATTGTTCTCTTTGGAGATGGGCAGGTTGAGGCTGAAAGAAAATGGCTTGCTTGGCAAGGAAGCAGGATGACTGTTAGATGGCAGCAGAGAGAAACAGGACCTCTTTGGGGCCATCGGGGGGCCATCTGGGATTTGCAACCCAACTCATATTGGCCTATTCCTTGAAGCCTGTTAATGAGTTCATAGTGGGGCAAGATTCGAATCAAGGATCCACAGCACAGTCCCTAGAGCCCAGTGTTTCTCAACCTTGGCAACTTTCAGATATGTGGACTTCAGCTCCCAGAATTCCCCAGCCAGCATGGCTGGCTGGGGAATTCTGGGAGCTGAAGTCCACATATCTGAAAGTAGCCAAGGTTGAGAAACACTGCTATAGCCACTGGAGGTGGGAACAATATCCAGGTACACAGGAAGTTATGTTCCTAAATCAGCAGTTCAAAATGAGAAGAGCCTAAACCAAGGAAAATCATCCAAGAACAATTTTGAAGGGGTAACCCAAGTAAAAAAATGGCCTGAAACTCTCCAGTAGATTACAACAAACAGCAGAAGGAAGACACATTAATGTGGTTAGGTAACTGCAGACTCCGGAAATGATTTAGGTATAGATTTATGTTGCTTCTACTCCACCCAGTGATCAAGGTTAACCCTTACCTTAGGGTATTTGGTTGGTACCCCTTCAAAATGGGGTAAGGCGGCCATGCTACAGCTGAGAATAAATATACTCCTGATTTTTCTTCTGGAGCCCATGCCCTCTAGAACAGAATGGGATCCAAATATAGGGAGTATTGTTTTCATGCCCCAAATTAGTGAGTCATCCATTGGCTCTGTTTACATAATCTAAACTTCAGTGGGAAAATAGGTTTTTGGTATGAAGATTTGCCAATGAGGCATGATTGCTTAATTAATTTCACTGGCAAAGTGAACAAGCAAGAAATTAATTTTCTCTTAATTTGAGAAAAACTTTCCCAGTTACTTTCACCCTTCTGCAGCTTTTCCCAGCCTGATCCTGCCTGGATGTGCTAAATTTTAATTCCCAGAATTCCTTGTCACCATTCTCAATGGTAATTTATTTAGTTATTTATTCTAATAAATAACTTTATTAAATTTATTTAATAAATTTATTAGAATTTATAATTCCAATGTATCTGGTGGGGAAGGCTGGATCTCCACCAGGAAGCTACAAAATGCCATAAATTGTAGGTCGGGATGTTCCTCCTTGAAATCCTACAGGACTTTTTTTTTATTAATGTCAAAAAAAAAATGAATGAAAGGCTGATATTCTGCAAAACCAGAATATCAGATAATAAAAAATATCAGATAATAAAAAATATCAGATAATAAAAGAGCCAGTTTGGCCTAGTGGTTAAGGCAATGGGCTAGAAACTAGGAGTCTGTGAGTTCTAGTCCCGCCTGAGGCATGAAAACAGGCTGGGTGATCCTGGGCCAGTCACTTTCTCTCAGCCCAACTCACCTCACAGGGTTGTTGTTGTGGAGAAAATAGGAGAAGGAAGGAGTATTAGGTATGTTCCCCACCTTGCCTTGAATTATTTATAAAAATAAAAATAAAAAGTAAAGTAAAGTAAAAAAAACAAGGCTTTAGCTCTACCATCAAATTTCCAAAGACATCTCACTAGTATTTTAGAAAATAGAAAGGGTGGATGGTTAAAACACAGTGCTTTGTGCAGAAATATGTCCATCTGCCCAGAAAAAGAAAATGCAAAGGGGAAAGGAGGGAGGGAGGGAGGGAGGGAGGAAAGGAAGGAAAGGGGAGGGTGGGAAGGGGGAAGGAGGAAGGAAATTAGCCCTTGGGCTGAAGAAAAATTTGGTCAATTGATTTTTGCAGCTGGTCATGTTCACCACTGTAGCCAGTTTCTGCAGTGTTCAGCTGCAGTACTTATTTTATGAGAGTGTCCACAATATCTCCTTAAAACTCCAAATGTGTCCACCAGCTAAAAATGGTTGTCTGCCCTCTTTTAAAATTTCAGCCAAATTCAATAGATTGTTAACAACTTCTTTGAGACTTTGGAGCTGTCCAGCATCCACCAGAGTTAATATGGCTCAAAGGAACCACGATGGTTCTTTGGAGACTGTTAAAACTGAAAGCCGGTGCAGAGAAAGCCCCAGTAAACCTACAATCTGTACTGGAAAGGACTGTATTGCTGAGTGAATGGGTGTTATTTTCCTTGGTCATGTCCTCGTTTGAAATCTGCCCAAGACAGGCCCAAAGCAGGTGCTGAGATGCACCAATGACAATTAACTATTAATTACTATGCAGTCAAGAAGATAATTAACAGCCTGAATTTCCCATGAATCAGAAGCAGAGTTTCATCTGGCTCTTGTTTTAATCATGTTTCCCAACTTGGCACTTTCTAGATGTAATGAATTAATAAAGATTGTCTCATGCTCAGCTCCTGGTAACGTCCTGGATACTGTATGAATTTTGGGGGTGAAAAACATTCTTTCGATGAAAGAAAATCTGGAAAGAGGCCGAGGTAAACCCAGGGGTGTCTGTAGGGTATGGTCAAAAAGTCAAGAAAAACAGCTGTTTCAACCACACCACCACCTTCTTGACCATATCCTGCAGACCCCCCTTGGATTTGCCTCTGCCTTTTTCCAGATTTTCTTCTGACTTCTCAGTCTAGGTCAATGTGTCTCACCCTTGGCCCCTTTATGATGGGTGGACTTCAACTCCCAGAAGTCCCTAGCCGGCAAGATTTTCTATTACCACTGGCCACAGACTGGAAAGAGCTATCTTCCACACACACATCCCAACCATGATAATCACTGGTTGACTTTAGCTAGTCACTTTCTTCCCGCTGACTTGCCCCACTGCCAAATCTCAGGATTGTTGTGTGGATAATAAATGTGGGAGAGAACCATGGAGGAAAAGTGAGTTATGAAAAGCAGCTTGGTGATTCATCCTCCTTTACCTTTTAGCAAAGTGTTCAAGGACTTTTAGAACCCTGAGCTTGATTAACCATTCAGATTTTTTCCTGTACTGTTTTCTGGTGTTTGCTACAAATCACATATGTGGGATGGGCAGCTATATCAATCAATCAATCAATCAAATTCATTTTTACTTGTAGCTTATGCTTTTAATCTATCTCACTAAGAGAATGACAGTTACTGGGCAGTTTACACACATACAAAAGAAAAGACTGTATATCATTAGCCATGATGACATCATACATGTCATAAGATCATTCCACCAATGATGCAAATTTCATAATTTATATGATAACATGAAAGGGACGCGGTGGCGCTGCGGGTTACACCGCTGAGCTGCTGAGCTTGCTGATCAAAAGGTTGGCAGTTCAAATCCACGTGACGGGGTGAGCTCCCATTGCTAGTCCCAGCTCCTGCCCACCTAGCAGTTCGAAAACATGCCAATGTGAGTAGATTAATAGGTACAGCTTTGGCGGGCAGGTAATGGTGTTCCATTTAGTCATGCCGGCCACATGACCATGGAAGTGTCTTCGGACAAACGCCGGCTCTTCGGCTTTGAAACGGAGTTGAGCACCGCCCCCTAGAGCCAGACACGACTGGACTTAATGTCAAGGGAAACCTTTACCTTTACTATGATAACATGACATCATTCCCTGACAGCCCTGTGTGCACCGACCTTCTCTGGGGTCCAAACCCCTGCTGTGAAGAAGGGACACAGAAGTTATTCAGCTTATCAAAGAGTTACTTCTCCTTGCCCACTGAATGGTAATTACTAAGTCCTAATGGCCAGCCTGCTACTGAGAACGCTTGGCAATTAACACAAATAAATTAGCAGGACTTCCAGGTTTTGCCCGCAAAAGGGAAACCACAGAAGTCGCACCAGTTCAGGCCCTGTGATCTGAAAGCAAAAAATCCAGATGTATGTCCGAGATTCATGTCAGGCTGACCATTCATTCACTCTGTGGCTTAAGTCACAACCTCCAAACTGGGTGAGCCATGAAGTTTAGTCTCCTACTAAAGTTTGCTGTCCTAATTTTCAGGACTGCTGAATCCAGAAGGTTAAAGACATACAGTACATTTAAGGAAACAGTCGCTAAGAGACCCAGGCATCACATCTCTGCTTTGTCTCTCTTTGTTTTACATTTCCACTAGTAAAATAAGTTATTGCTATTACGGTTGGTCACACAGTCAGCCAGATGTTTAGACTGGATTTAGCATTTCTCTCCACCTAGCAAGTTCTTCCCAAGGGCCTGGGACTGGCAGGTGTTGTTCTTTAATAAGATTAATCTTCTGCAGGACGTAAGCTGTTCTAAGCTGCTATTATTATTATTATTGTTGTTATTATTATTATTACTACTACTACTACTACTACTATGCATAAGAGTGCCTCATCAAAAGAAGGGGATCTTTAAAGACAAATGTCTCAGGTAGATACTCATTATTTACTACACTTCTTACTCAGATGTTTCTGAAGCTGCTGGTGATGTTCAAGGCCATTTTTTCCCCCAATGGCTGGTTTCACACAATGCAGGCTGATGAAGCATGTTATGCACAAACAACTAAACCATGGTATAACATGATAGCTTGGTTCACACTACCTGCTAGAACAATGGCTACATTTCCCACAATCCTCTAGACCACAACTATCCAACCCAATTTTAGCCCAAGCTAGACTGTTGGATGAACCCAATCACTAGCTCATCTTTTGTGAGGTGGGCATCAGTACACACTGATCAAGGTCACCAGGCACAGGGAAAAACCGAATCTGTAGCTGGATTTACAAGACATGTTAAATTAAAATGTCTTTTGCTTCTTTCTGGCCTAATGTTGTACCAACCTAGACTTTGTGGTTGTAAATCATAGTTCAGTTTTAACATGTGCATGAACCCAGCCAATGGTAAGTTGTTCAACCAACAAATCATTGTTAAAGAAACCTTAGCTTCGCATGTTGTAGGTTTAAAGCCATTGCCTCTTTGAACCCTTAAGATAATTTAATAGCAACTAATGACTTTCCAGCAATCTTATATTCATTTATCTGGAAAATGATCAACTCAGCTTACAGGAGCCAACTTCAAAGTATTTCTTGTGTATCCTATTTTTCAGATTCGGGAATCCAGCCACCACTGCCTTGCTCACAAATTTTTTAAGTCAGACCAGTTGTAGGTCAGTTCAGACAACCTCTCAAAACATCCCTGTTTATCCATCAGTCTATCCATCCGCCCATTCATCCCTCTCTCAGCATGGGCATTCATTATATGCCATAGTGATTTCACATATGACATTCCTTCCCTCCCCCACCCCACCCCAATTTGGTCTGGTTTCTGGAAACCTTGACTTGTAATTGCCAAAAAGCCAGATGTTTCAGGCTGTGATGACACAGAAGCCATGGAGCTTGGCTAACATGCAAGCAGGTGATTCAAAGTTCAATTCATCCATTTTTGCTTAAAGGCGGCTTCTCACATGTTGTGTGAACTCAGCTACAGGTTTCTTTCTCTTATCTGTCCTGGGTGAGGAGCAAACTTCTTGGTCTAACACCCAGAATTCCTAACTAGCACAATAGTTTTCCACAGAAGCTGGGAATTTGGGGAGCTGTAGTCCCAACCCTTCTGGGGGGCATAAAGTGGAGAAGAGTGGCATATACAGAAGTTCCAGACTGATTTGCTACTTTTAGAGCTGGGAAATATTTTCTGTTAAACCCCACAGCCACATGGATGAAAATGACGTTCAAGTATCAGCCCCAGGAAGGAGGCAAGGGCAAGCCACTTCTGAAAAACCTGGCTAAGAAAACTGCAGGGACTTGTCCAGGCAGTCTCCGAGAATCAGACACAATTGACTGAATTTTAAAAAATAATAAATAGTCCCCTATCTTTATTCCAAGGGCTTTTCCAATCATTTCCTTGTTCAGGACTCCGATAGGTCTTTTTAAAAAGAAATCAGTAAAGGATGGTCCTGTATCCCATCCCACCCTCCATCACCCTGAGAGAAATAAAGATCCCAAGCTCAGCTATAATGAACTATACTGCAGGGGCCTCCCGTGGGTCCAAAAATCAAGATGGGGCTGCACCCACGTGAGCAGACTCCACTTCTTGTTAGGTGTGTTGCACACAATGCACAGAAAAAGAGCAGGTCGGCAGTCCCACGATGGTGGCTGCCCTCCTGCCTTTATCATCCCTGAGCCCCCACTATAATCTCTTGAATTAGTTGCGGTGGCTAGATTCAGACAACGGTGTACAAACCACAGTGGCTGAGTTCACTTATGGCTAAACCCCAACTAAACATACTGCGTATTTTCGGCTTGGGGGAAAACGGATCGATAACAGGAAAAGCAGATCTGGGCGGCTGGGGAAGCCCAGCGGGGCTGAGAATCCCTGTCTTCCTCATGCCAGCCGCCTGTCTAACTTCAACAGCGCTCTGCACGCGCCCAGAGAGTATTCGACCCAACTTCCAAGCTGAAACAGAACTGCCTAACGAGCCAGATCGTGGCTAATTCAAGACGTCGCGGTCTGGCATCCCCGGGGGGCCCTCCTCGCGCCTTTGCGAGGGTCCAGAAGCGCGGGGGCGGGGGGCGGGAAGACCTGCTGCTTTGCCCGCCCACCCACCCACCCACCCACCCGTCCGGCCTCGCGCTCGGGCTGGGAAGCGCGGAGACTCTGCCCGGCGCCCGTCCGCGGCAGGTGCATCCGGCGCCGCAGGGCTAGCGCTCTCAGCCTCCCAGCCCGGCGAGCCGCGGCGGCTGCGTTTCGGGGGCGGGCGCCGGGCGCACCGGGCGGGGCGGCTTTTGCACCCGCTCCCCGCGGGCCATAAATAGCGGCCGCCGCGGCTCCGCGGCTCACTGACTGCCTACCTTCGCCTGAGCCTCCTCCTTCGCAGCACCCGAGCCCAAGGCGCCCTCATGGATTCCCAAGACTGCTCGTGCTCCAGCGGTGCGGCTCCGCCTCGCCTCCCCTCGCTCCTTCCCCCGCTTGCGGAGAGAGGGGCCCCGGCTCCCCTCCCTCTTCTCGCGGGCCCCCCTTTCCTTCCCGGGGCTGCGTTCTCACGTTCAAGACGCGTGGCGATGGGGCGCTCGGCGGCTGGTGGCTTTCCTCCGCGCTCTTAGCCAGGGGAGACCCGCAAAGACGCTCCCCTGCTCTGCTTCCTCGGTCGCCTTCCAGAAGTTGGGGCCCTGCAGCGGAGCTGGAGCTGGGGGGATCGTGCAGAAGTGGCGTTCGCCCGGGGATCCTGGCTCGCGCGACGTGGAGCCTCCCGTCGAATCCTCCTGGCGTTGGCTTGGCGGCGCGGCTTGCCAAGGCTGGAAGGCCGTGGGGTCGCCGTGGGTGCCAAGCGCGTTGCTCTGGGCTGGTGTGCTTGGCAGCTGATCCTGTGTCTTTCCCCTTTTGCAGGTGGGGTGTGCTCGTGCGGGAACAACTGCCAGTGCAAAAACTGCAAATGCAAGTCCTGCAGAAAAAGTGAGTACGGCACTGCCGTTGGCTTCCTAAATGCTTTGTTTCCTCACCTCCTCCCAGCCTGCGGTCTTGTGTTTTTTACGTGTGCGCCGGCTGCGTTCACACAACATACTTACCAGTAGGTCAGCTGACCATCATTTACTCAGTTAACTTAATCTCCTGCATTGTATGGTGCCCGGAACAATTCCCACAACATACCAGGCTGTCAAAGACAGGTCCGACTGTTCCGTTCCTCATAGAAGACTTTTTGCCTTAGTTATGTTCCAAAGTTGTCTATCGCAGACACCCAGATTCGTAACCACCTGTTACTTAAGAAAACGGTCAGCTTTTCATTGCTGGTGGTGGACAATCTGCTTAATTTAGTTCCTGAATTAAAGCAACCGTTTTGGAGAGCACAGGATATGAAGAATCATAAACTCACCCAAGGGGGCTAAGCGTGCCAAGCTGCTGAAAGTCTAACTGAAGTTAAAACCAGGCTAGGACGTGGCACAAATGCAGGCGCTGGCTTTTTCCTGATTAAATGTCCTGTGAACTGCGAGTGCATACTGTGATGGCAAAAGTTCTGCTCTTCTCTTTACCACGAAGTGGGTGGCTCTGCTGTTCAGAACTCAAAAGATTTGCTGCCAGAATTAATGAGACAGGACATTCCTGGGAGCCAGGTTGGCGTCCTGCTGAAGTCACCAGGCTAGAAACCGGGAGACTGGGAGTTCTAGTCCCACCTTGGGCACAAAGCCAGCTGGGTGACCTTGGGCCGGTCACTCTCTCTCAGCCCAAGAGCCAATCAGGTGTGGTATGAGAGTTCTAGTCCTGCCTTGGGCACGAAGCCAGCTGGGTGACCTTGGGCCGGTCACTTTCTCAGCCCCAGGAAGGAGGCAAGGGCAAACCACTTCTGAAAAACCTTGCCAAGAAAACTACAGGGACTCATCCAGGCAGTTGGCAGGAGTCAGCCCTGATCTGAAGGCACCGAAAATACCCCATTCCTGTGGGAAAGGGGTAGAGGACATAACACCCAGCTATAGCAGAAGGAATAAGAATGCAATGCAGTTTTAATAATTGAGGGTTCTGCCATGCTTCAGATTCAATTCTAGAACAGGGCTGTAGAGCATGATCAGGGTAATGGAACACCTGCCTTCAACCCCTGAAGGCTTCTTTCAAAGAGTCAGAAAAAGGTGCTCTATTCATGCTCCGAAACACCTTTTGGCAGCTGCATTCAGAGTGTTGTCCAGTCCTATTAATTCACCCTCTTCCACCCCGGAGCCAGAATGTGGTTGTTCTAAGTCAGTGTTTCTCAACCGTGGGAACTTGAAGATCTGTGGACTTCAGCTCCCAGAATTCCCCAGCCAGCCAGGCTGGCTGGGGAATTCTGGGAGCTGAAGTCCACAGATCTTCAAGTTCCCACAGTTGAGAAACACTGCTCGAAGTCAACTCAGAGATAATTACACGTTACTTAATTTCTATGGTAAGGCTGTGCTTCTGGTAGAACTTAAATTGAAGCCTCCCAGATCCAACACACCATAAACTTCATGAGACGGATTTACGGTACGGGAGCACATCACACCCCCCCACGATTTGCCTAAACTTGGTTTGAGTAAACCACAACAGGATTGACTTGTGTAAGATACCACGCTGTATATCACCAGAGATGCAAGCCTTCGCCTGGAGTAAGGGTCACCCATTGGGCCCCTCAGGGCATGCCAAGGGCCACAGTCCAAAAGTGGGTGTGGTTGGGGTTAGGATTAGGGTTTTTCTTCTTTTATACTAGAGTAGGTGTTAAGTTACTGAAATGGTTTATACTTGTCTGGAGGGAGGGGCTGTGTCATCTTTTATATATCCTTTTCCCCCCTTTTCTTCTTTTTTCTTTCTTTTTCTCCCTTTTTGCACTTCTCTTTTTCTTCTTGTTCTTCTTTCTATTTTCTTTTTTAGTTTGTATTAGTCTTTTATTTACTGTATTTCTTTGTTAATCAGATTTAGATAGCCGCCCATCTCACAAGAAGGGACTCTGGGCGGCATGCAAAAATCAGTAAAAAGCAGTGCAGATATAAAACAGGTGTTTAAAAATATAAAAATCAGCACTGAACTAGAGATTAATTAAAACTAAAATCGATACAGACCCCAAGCAGAGAGAGAATGAGTCCATCCACCTCAATAGCGGAGCCATCTAGACAAGTCTCCGATTCCCTCATCTTTGCATTTGTAAACTCTAATAAAATTGTGTGTGTGTGTGTGTGTAGGTAGGTGTGGTTAGGATCCCAGTGGGATAACACTTTCAGGTTTGTTAAGGGATCAAACAGTGTAGAGCACTTTTGCAAACAGTAAGACACACTCAAAGAGAATCTCTGCAGCTCATGTTTGAACGGTGGAGTCCTTGGTGCTCTCTGAGCTTGGTGGTTTACCTGCAGATCTTTCACTGCCCAACTAGGAAGATGTTGCCTAGTGGCACTGGAGATGCCACACTGAAGGTGTTGCCTAGTCGGGCGACGAAACGTCTGCAAGGAAACAACGAGGCTCAGAGAGCACCAAGGACTCCACACGAAGACACACTTTTGTCCCATAAGCCGCCTAAATATTTTTTGTATTGCCCCACTCATCCTGGGACCTGTACAAGCTTAGCATTGGTGGTCTACCTTTGGTCTGTGAGACGTACCTTTTGCACCCCAGCATGTTTTGACTAACCGTAGTGCCCGGGTTCACAGCCCATGATGCCAAAATCGTACAATGTTGGTTCAAGCATCATGGAATTTGGGCTTCATGGCTGGGAATCCAGCATCTGCACCTCTTCGTTCAGATCTCTTCCTCCAGGTGAGCTGGGATGGGATATTGACATTTTCCATTCCCTTTTTAGGTTGCTGCTCCTGCTGCCCGGTGGGCTGTGCCAAGTGTGCCCAGGGCTGTATTTGCAAAGGGCCCCCTGCAACGAAATGCAGCTGCTGCAAGTGAAGCAGGGCTGGCTTTGGCAGCCTTGAAAATCTGTATATTTGCCTGCAGAAATGTAATTGTCGTGTCCTTTTATATTTTTGCTATTGTGTCTACTCACTGATACTTATGAACATAAACTACGCTGAAAGTAATAAAGCCAAGTGTGTATATAGGTCAGGGTTTCTCAACCTCGGGAACTTGAAGATGTGTGGACTTCAACTCCCAGAATTCCCCAGCCAACATGGCTGGCTGGGGAATTCTGGGAGTTGAAGTCTTCACATCAAGTTCCTGAGGTTGAGCAACACTGATGTAAGCAGTATTGTTGGTGTTTTGGTATTTGCTTTCTCAAAGTGACCAGCAGGGGGCGCTGGTGGGTGTAAGATGCTGAGCTCCAGTACAGAATCCACTCTGTATTATTGCTATATTTCAGATATCAGAATTTTAGGCAGCCGATTGCAAGATACTAACTCCAGTCTAAAAATAAAATGATTTTAAATACCTAAAAGGTGTCCACTGGCTTCATTCCTAGTAAACCACACTGTGAATTGGTTGCTTAGCTGCCTTCATGGATAGAAATATGGGGGGGATGCATTGAAAGAGCTGTTACTAAAAATGTAAAGCGAATAATTTCCAAACGGTGTCTTAGGACTCTGGAGTAGTTAGCAGGCTCCTACCTGTACATAGCCATGCAGATATGGGAGGGGGGTGCAATATTTTGGGGCTAGAGCACGTTTGGACTTTTGAGAACTGGACTGGGCTGCTGGTGTCAGGCAAGGGTGTCCATGGGAGGTCAGAAAAGTCAAGATGGTGGTCATGGCCATGCGATCGAAGCTCTGCCCCTTTTTTATGTGGGTTGTGATGCACATAAAGGGGTGGGGCTTCCAACACACAGTTGTAGCCACCACCTGGACTTTTTTGACCTACCTACCTGCAGATCCTGTTTATGTCAGGGATGTCATGCCCAGCCTAAGAATGACAGAGGATCAATCCAGCCAAACTTCAGTTCTTTATTTGCTCACACCGTAGAGACAGAATCTTGCCAGACTCAAGCTACTCTACCTAACCGAAGGGGAAATAACCTGGGAAGGCTCTAGGGCGTGGCTTCTCTGAACCTCTTAGTCTTACCACGTTTGAGCTCTGGGCTGTTTTCTCTTATCTTGCCCTCTTCCTTGGAATGTGCTCCCTTCTTCCTGAGAACCAGCTACATTACTGTAATCCATCACAGGGATGCCCATTAAAAACCCCATTCACCATTAGGTCAATTGGTGAATGGATTTCCAAGACAGTCCTTGAGGCCCACAGCTTATCTTGGTTTCCCCCCCACCCCAACCAGGTCAGGGGCTGCCCTTCCAAACTCCCATTTTTTGTCTCCTAAAAATGCCTGTGAGCAGTACGTCAGCCCAGAAGTGTGCGTGGGGAAAAGTGTGAGAATCTTCCACTCTATTTTCCAGTATGCCAGTTTCGTGGGTTTTTTTTTTAAATTATTGAACATTTTCTACAACAGACTGAAGACACAAGCCTAACCAAGGTTGAATTCTGAATTTTCAGTCAAATGTGTTGCCTCCGCTGGTCCCAGTCATGTCCAACTCCCAAATGATAGAACATTACAATATGAAAAAGGGCAGTGCTGAAGAATGTTCTATATACCAAACAGTTTATGTATTTTCACATACTAGGAAAAAAATGCTCATGTGTTTGAAAGCCATACTTCAATGATATATAGAATGAGGTCTACAAGGTGGATTCAGAATAGATAGGAACACCTGAGATCACATTGCTGATGTCCAGTGGATACTAGAAAAGACAGGGAAATTCTAAAAAGGTGCATATTGGTTGTACAAAGGCTTTTGATTGTGTAGACCACAACAGATTTTGGATAGCCCTTGAAAATACGGGTGTGTACCAAAACATCTCACCTGCCTCTTGAAAAAATTGTGATAACCAGGAAGTATCAGTTAGAATGGAAGATTGAGCAATTGAATGGTTCAAAATATATTGTCCCCTTATTCATTTAACTTTATTTAACTGAAAAATACTGGACAAGAAGAAATAGAAATAGCACTTCAAATTGCAGGGGGAAATGTCAGTAACAGCAGCAGTGCTGATGATATTAGCATTGGAGTTGGGCAGCTAATAAATTCAAACAAACAAACAAACAAACAAATGTTTGGATGGCCAGACAAGAAAAATTTAAGAAATCTTTGGTTTAAGGTGAAAAAAGAGTGCAAAAGCTGGCTTGGTGCTCAATATGAAAAAAAAATGGTTATGTCAACAGGGGAAGCCAACCCAGTGTAAACAGGCAGAGAAAAGTTCAAATAGTAAATGATTTTATCTTCCTAGGCATAAACATTCGCAGGGATGGTGACTGTAGCCATAAAATAAAGAGATGTCTGCCACTTAGGTGAAGGACTATGACAAATCTAAGTAAAATATGGAAATGCAGAGACATCACACTATCAATAAAGGTACGTATCGCCAAGGCAATGGCTTTACTATTTTTAACATCTAACTGTGAAAGCTGGACCATCAGAAAGGCTAACAAAGAAAACCTGATGCCTCTGAATTGTGATGCTTGAGAAAATTGTTAAGGATATGCTGAACTGCGAGAAGAACAAATCATTCAGTTTTAGATGAAGTAAAATCAGACTGCTCACTGGAAACACTAAGAATGAGCTAAAACTAAGATATTTGGGACACATACTGTAATCTAAAAGACAAGAGTTACTGGAGAAGACCTTGATACTTGGAAAAATTGGAGGCAAACAAAAAAGAGCATGTCAGAAGACAAGGTGGCCAGATACTATCACTAATGATACAAGCAGCACCTTATAAGACTTCAAAGAAATAACCAGTGATAGCCATTCCTGGAGAAATGATGTCCATCTGGTCACAAAGAGTCAGAATTTATTTTTTTATTTCATTAGATGAGATTACAATCAACTGAATATCCTCAAATTGCACTTCAACATTTCAGGTGGCCACCAAATGAGTAAATCTCAAATATAGCTTAATCCTTCCGATGGGCAACCTCATAAAGGGGTAGATGGTCTTTCAATTTCGATACTGACCTTGCTTGTTAAATACATGGTTTATGAATTTAACTCAGTTTCTTGCCTTTACATGACTTACAGGTTGTGGTCACACAACATACTTTGCTTTGTTACTGAACTGATCCATTTTCTGAGTTTGCGCAAGAGACTGAACCACAATCCAGCTTTACTTGAGGGGGTGGGATTTTGCATAACATCAACTAAGCCACTAAAAACTAACCAACCTGTTGTGCAAATTCAGCTATTACTTCTTTAACTAACCTGATTAAGTGCACTGTGCAACCCAATTATAAGTTAAGCACGCTGGGTTTGCCTGCTACTAGATTCCAGTATGTCTGGCTAGTTTGTGATCTGCTGTGTCATAAAACACCTCTTTCCTATCATCACTATTTTTTTTCAGCATATAAGGTTCATTCTGCTTTCAGCTCCAGGACCATAATCTCCTGGTTGGTTTCTCTCTGCTTTTTGGAAATAATCACCTCTGAGCTGGCAGAGCTTAGAAATGCCATACATCTAATTTGATTAGAAAGTAGAAAAGCAAGGTCTCCTTTGACATGAAAAGGTCCATGAAGTTTTCATGGCAACAGTATAGAAGTACTTTGCCTTACCTTCTTCCCAGGTGCTGTTTCTACAGCCATGGGATTCCAGGGTAGCCTCCCATCCAAGTATCAGCCAGGCTGTATAGCCTCCCCAAACGTGGGTTTCTAACAACATACAGTTGCTGTCTTGCATTCTCTTCAAAGATCTTTTCCTTGATATTCTTCACCACAGAGGAGACCTCCACCCCCATACAGCATCCCTCAAATTTGATTCCCAGGCTGCTGCATCCCAGATGCTTCTGACGGAATGAACATCTGAAAATCAAGGTTCTGGTGAAATTACCATGTAAGGCTTTTGCAGCAAAACCACAGAGTTTTATGGTACAATAAAAGTTATTGGGTTTTCAGGTGCCACAGAACTCTGTGTTGTTTATGTGAGAATCACAACCCTTAAAATATAGGAAAGATATGCAAGACCTTCCACCCTTCAGCCTTCCATTCTTCCGAGGTTGGTAAAATGAGTATCCGGCTTGCTGGGGAAGGTGACGACCGGGGAAGGCAACGGCAAATCACCCCGCCATAGTCTGCCAAGAAAACGTCACCAAAGCAGTGACCCCCCAAAGGGTCAGACATGACTCGGTGCTTGCACAGGGGACCTTTAGCCTTTCACCTTTCACATGCAAGACCTACCTAGCCAGAAAAGCTTGATACGAGCGATCAGATCTTGCAGGATTTCTGCCCTAGCTTTGATGCCCTCAAGAACAAAGAAAAGAGAACAAGGGGGAGTTCCCTCTCAAAACAGAATTACTTCTATAGATTTTGCAGAAAAGACGACACTGAAGATTCTTTCCTAATCTCAAAATGGCACACTTTTTTTTTTCAGATACTGAGAAGATTTGCTTATTAAGAGGTGGCCTTTGTGCTGAAGTAAGCCATGTTTTAACCTGGTGGGCCAAGTGGGTGGGTGGTTAGAGACTGTGCAGAAGCAGAGATTTCTCACTGAGGCTTTTCCCTTTTCCTGGCATCCTGCAAAGGGAAACTTGTTGAATTAGGACATTTGCCACATTGAGAAAAAATCTAACCTGTGATCCAAAAGATATCTGGCTCAGCTTGAGGTTCTTTCAGGTGAAGGGCTATTGTGGAAGTATCCCACCACATTCATGGACTTTTACAGATGTTCGTGTTTTCTATTATGTTTTTCACCACTTAGCTTGTCTTTTTTCATATCAGGAAAAAAAAATCTAAAGGAACAAAATAGTACTGCTACCCAGTGCCTTTTGAATGATAAAGCTGGGAGAACATTAGTTTGTATTTCTCTCCTTCTCATAGCCAAAATAGATGCATTTTCCAATAATCTCTGCTACCCACCCCCAGAGAGTATGTAGTGTAAATGTTTACACTTGCTCAGTGTAAATGTTGTCTATTGAAGCAACCACCTTCAGTAGGGTTGGCCAAACAGACCACGTCGGAACCGACAAACTAGATCATGGCTTAGCACAAGGAGTTAATCCAACCTCAGCAACCTTTCTTTATCTGCTCCCTACTAGATGCAAGGGACATTTAATTTCCATCATCCTCAATGGCTCGGCTACATACGGAAGCACCAGTCCCATTTCCCTGGAGCAGTGTTTGGCTGGCCGGGGAATTCTGGGAGTTGAAGTCCACCCATCTTCAAGCTACCAAGGTTGAGAAACACTGCCCTGGAGGGATCCAGTTTGCAGAAGGCTGCCCTAATGATAAACAGGGGAGCAGCTCCCTTCCTGCTGCAGAACTGACACCGTCTGGAGCAAAGGCAATTTATCTGGAATCTTCCCCACCCAGACCGTGCTGTAGATATGTGTGAATGGGACTATCCTGAGCACTACCCTGATCCATCCAATTCTGCGTCTTGTTATAATCAGCCTAAGTTATGGAAGACTGCGCACCTCCAGTTTCCTATTTGCTTCATGCATCACCCTAAGTCAGTGTTTCTCAACCTTGCCAACTTTAAGACATGTGGACTTCAACTCCCAGAATTGCTGGCTGGGGAATTCTGGGAGTTGAAGTCCACACTTCATAAAGTTACCGAGGTTGAGAAACACTGCCCTAAGTCACGGTTTGTTTAAACAAGGTTGTTAAAATAAAACCCAAGTGGCTGGCTTCACATAATCTACTAAACCAACCCCTGCTTCCGCTTATTAAGAAGTCCCTTATTATTATTATTTATTAATATTACTTAATAATAATGTTAAGAATTAATAATTCCTTTATTAAGGGAGTTCTGGGAGTTGAAGTCCGCCCATCTTAAAGTTGCCAAGTTTGAAAAACACCGATAATCCCAAGTCTGCGGGGATCATTCCTTTCCAGAGCAAACCCAGTGGCGCCGAGCGCCAGCGTGTGTCTTTTCAGCTCAGCTATGTGACTTCGTCAACACAAACTGCTGGATCTCCCCTCCGCCCAGTGGAAAAGAATCAACTCTTTTTCTGAAGTTTTTTTTCACACCAGAAGCAATACATCTGCCCCTGTGCTTGGAGGTGTTTTTTTTTTAAAAGACCATCCCTCTTCCAATTTCACACATAGGGATCGGGGAACCCTAAAGTCATCTTGGGGGCTTGAGGTCACCAGGAGAGAAAGACAGTGGGGTTACCTTTGGGGAAAATGTAAGCTCTCCATGCAGGAATGGTGATTTGTTTGGATTTTCATTCAGGAAGTTCTTCTCCTATCCACACACACATCTTCCCTCTTCCTCCCTCCCTTTCTTGGTTGCCAAAAAGGGTCTAAACTTTTAAGCCAGAATCTAATCCTTGTAGAGCAGATATACCAGAGTTTTCTGTGCTGGTGGTCCTTTCCTAATAAGAAGAGGCTGAGTCCCCACTCCCTCCTTGTTAGGCTGACCATATTTCCTTGAGACCAAAACGGGACGTTGGGATGGCAAAACGGGACAGGGCTGGGCGACGGGCTGGATGGGCAGGCAGGAACTTCTCCAGTTTTCTCGGGCTGGGAATCTTTGGATTCCTTCGTCTGCAAGAGGCAAGGCTGGGCTGGAGAGTCTGGTGAACAGTTGTCTCCGACAAGCCGTTCCTCCTCTGGCCGTGCTTTTACATTCTTTTCTTCCCGCCGTTTCAAGGCAGGAGCCAATCGGCTCGCCCTTTGATCACCGCCTATCAGCTGATCCTTTTTTCTTTTTAGGTTTCCTGCCGGGTTGAGCTCTGCGGCTTTTTTCCCGCCATTTCTGCTGAGCTCCCCCTCCTTCCACTCAAAGTCAGACTGCCTTCTGACAGGTTCGTGGGAACTTGTGATAGAAATGTGAATAATAAATAAATAAATAAACTTTCACATTTTTGAGTAAGGTTTTTAAGAAAACAAGACAAAATGGACATTTATATTAAAACGACGGGATGGTCTGGAAAGGTTAAAAAAACGGGACTGTCCCGTTCAAAATGGGATGTATGGTCAGCCTACTCCTTGTTCCCACCTTCTCCTTGAACAAATTATGAATCAGTTGCAAGAACTTTCTGTACCTTCTGGAGCAGCACATGCCGCACATTCTAGCTACCCATTGCACAATCAAATTCCTAGTAGTTATCCCCAAAATATTCCCCTCAAGCTGCAGGTTTAGCATGTTGGTTGACTACTGCCAATGTTCTTCATGCTTGTTCCGCAAGCCATGGAGCAAGGGTTTTGCTAAGCAGTTTTGATTTCAGGACAAGGTGTCTGCATTTAACAGCCATCCTCTTTCCTCTGAAAGCTTTGGTACAACTCTTTGCCACAAAAAAATCCTCTTCCTAAAATATGATTCATCATCCTTGTCGTAATATGGAAAGCATTTTCAGGAGACTCAAGGGTGTCCATAGAGTGGGAGTCAAAATAATCCAGATGGCCAAAACCGTGCGACGGAAGCCCCACCCCTTTTTACGTGCATAAAAAGTGGCTTTGGCCACACAGCTGTGGCTGCCATCTTGCCTTTTCTGACCTCCTCCCCATGGACACCCCTATTTCAGTGCTGGTTCTCTCTTTAAACCCTAATTTCTAATGTCAGAGCTTCACATTCTCAGCCCCTTCTACACACATTAGACTAAACCACAGTCTGGCTGGTTGGTTGTGGGCTTACTGTATGTTGTGAAGTCCACCTTCCTCAAACTGTTGCCTTCCACACACGTTGGACTACAATCCCCATCACCTCCAGGAAGTCTGAGGTTGATTGCCCCAATGCAGGTGGGCCCCATATAAAGATAACCCCAATGAGCTGAATCAATCTTTCTTACTTCCACAAAAGGGCTCCAGGATGGAGATGCCAAATTGGAAGACAAAGGGAGGAGACCTCCTGGATTCCTGCTCTGGCCCTACCTTTTTTCTTTTCTCTCTTAAAAACTCTCCTGGCTCATGGCACAATGACAGTGAACAACTGTATTATGATGTCCAAAGTTTGTATCAGCTGCAGGAAGTGTGTAATGGTATGTGGGAATGACCTTGGGAGATGGAGCAAAGAGACGCTGCCAAGGGAATGGTTGGATAAGAGTCAGCATAGCCCGCAGCTGCATAATGGGCAGAGAAAGAGGCTCAGAAGAGACCCTCCCTAGTTTCTTGAGCAGTAAAGGAGACGGAGGAGAGAACTATACTTTCAGACTTGCAAGACTGATGTCCACCTTGCGGGGTAAACCAGATAGAAATCACAACCAGATGAGCTAATTCTACTTTATTGTAAAGCTCCATTGACAGAATCTTGCCAGTCTGAAAGTTCAATCCTCCCGTCTCCTTTACTGCCAGAGAAACTAGGGAGGGTCCCTTCTGAGCCTTTTGCCCTGCCCACTGTCTAGCCATGGGCTGTGCTGTCTCTTATCTGACCGTTCCCTTGGCAGCGTCTCTTGGCCCAGTCTCCCAAGGTCTTTCCCACGTACCATTACATCACCCTCCCCTTCAGTCTCATCTCCCCCATCTCCTTTACAGCCTGAGAAACTAGGGAGGGTCCCTCCTAAGCCTCTTGCCCTGCCCAGTATGCAGCTGTGGGCTGTGCTGTCTCTTATCTGACCATTCCCTGGGCAGCATCTCTTGGCCCAGTCTCCCAAGGGCTTTCCCACATTCCATTACAGTGTTACTTTCCATTTTAATGTATGTGTGCTGGGGGGGGGGCAGTTCTTTGGCCCAATGCAACAGGCAGACTATGAATTGGTAGTACAAGTCAGGTAGCCTTTTAAATGAAATTGGGGGTCCATGTGTCCTCTTGGAAGCAGGACAGAAATGGTTTGCCATTTTTTCCTGAGGTTTTTGGTGTTGACTTTCCAGGATAGCTCTGCCTTCCCATCCGAGGTCTAACTAGGTCTGACTCTGCTTAGCTTTCAGAGGAGCTGAAGTAAACCCTTATCTCCTTTCCCCACCTTTCTTGCATAAAACCAAACGATACTGAGCAGTTTGCATAAAAAGGAAGTTAGGCAAGGCACAGACACGAAATTAAAAAACACATCTTAAGATAAATGCATAATATCCAGCTACTAAACCTGGAGTTGGAAGTAAGAGTTGTGACTGGGTGAGAAGAGAAAATAGACAATCTGGTCCTAAAACATGTAAAAAAAAGACCCTGAATATCATTTTATTTGTTAAGGGACAACGATTCAAATTTCCATAAAGTTTTATCCTGGGTTTATGCAATGTGCTTAACCAAATTAAAGACCAACAGCTGCATTCACACAATTTACTATGTTTGGTTAGTTGTAACATTGCTTAATACTTTAGTGCAGCCTTTCTCAACCTTTTGACCCTGGAGGAACCCTTGAAATATTTTTCAAGCCTCGCAGAACCCCTGCACATTCTGGCTCAAATAGAGGCCAGAAGTTACAAAATTATTATATTTGTTTCATGGGTAGGCCTATATCTATGCATTAACAGTGTTCCTAAACTAAAAATAAAGAATGAAACTTACCTCTTTAATGTCAAGTTGCCTGAATTTGAAATATTTTTTAAAATAAGTCGTGATCTCCCAGGGAACCCTTAGGGACCTCTCGCGGAACCCGAGGGTGCCGTCAGGGCCGCAACTAGGGTCTGTGTCACCCGGGGCAAACATGGATTCCGTGCCCATTTTGGCGCCCCCCCCCCAGCGCTCATTTTGGCTCCCCACCAACGCGGCGCCTGGGACACATGCCCCGGTTGCCCCCCCAGTTGTGGCCCTGGGTGCCACGAAACTCTGGTTGAGAAACCCTGCTTTAGTGGCTTAGCAGATTGTGAGGACCCAGCATGCTTTCAATAACTATTGCACCAATCCAGAAAGGGGGTAACTCAGTAACCAAGTTAAGTGTGCTGTGCAAGCACACTTAAGGTTTTAATAGCGGTTTAACTATTGGTGTTGTCATTTTGAATGCCGTATGAAATGGAGTGATTTCATCTCCCCACACGGCTCAGTGATTCCCCCAAGGAAGAGGGGCATGTAAATAAAATAAGTAAAACACAGGGAGTCCAATCTGAAAATTAAAGCGATATCCTTCTGGAATTCAGGACGCCTAGTCTGTAACAAACGTGCCCTGTGTGCGGTTGTTCTTCGCTCCAACTTCTTACAGTTTTGTTTGCTGACTCACCCTTGACTCAGCATCAACCCACGTGGCTCTTTTGCACACTGCACTGTTTCCGGAGGTGGGCGTTGTGTGTTTGTATTGTCATGTGCAAAAAGGGGAGGGCTTAAAGGCTGCACACCGCTCTACCGGTTGCAGCATCCACTTTGAATGAGAAAAGGGAATATTTGCACCCTGCTGTAATGTAACAGCATGACCTGGAAAGATGGCAATGGGCACACTGTATTTCTGGCCAGCAAGACTGAGGTGTCAGTTCTTCTGTCACCAAACCAAATCAATTCATCAATCAGTCCATCTATTCATCATCTCAAGGCTTTTTCCTTTTTCTTGGCAAAAATACTCCAGGCCCAGTAGACCCCCAACTCCTCAAAATTAATCAGATTCCAACTTTTGGGGAGATAAAATATCCTGGGACAGGGCTGAATTCCTTTGAGAAACTACCAAAGTAGTATTATTCCTGATATTAGCGACTAGATTTAAAAGACGTATAATTTATCCTTTTTTTTTTAAAGGCAACTTTACCTACTTGTCAAAAACTATGTATGTTTGGCACCAACTTCATGACATGGTTCAACAAGAGAGTATTATTATTTATGCTCTTTAATTTAGAAACGTTGAATTATTGTTTCATATTCGAGGGGTATGCAAAATGCATGGATAGTTTGTCATGTTGTTTTTTCCCCTTTTCATTTAGTTTGATATTGCTTTCTCTTGTGGCTTTTTAGGGTTTTTTGTTTGTTTCTTTTCCATGTTGTTTGTGTATGTCTTCTTTTTAAAAAACTTGTAAAATAAATCAATTAATAAAAGCAACACAGGCATGGTTTGGCACTGTTTTTTTCCGGGATTTCTTTTTTTAAATGTTTAAATGGTCTAAAATAATAATTTAAAAATGTTTTAAAAATCTGAGGCCACAGCCTCAGATTCCCTGGTGGTCTCCCATCCAAGCCCTTATTACTGTAAGTCCAACCCTGCTCAGCTTTCTTGAGACCATCTAAGGCTGGCTAGCTTAGGTGGGGTACTGAGGGGAAATGATTAAATCCATGATGCAGAGAAGCAATATTAGATTTAATTTTAATTAGGAACCAGCAAGTCCTAATTAAATTAAATTACTGTCTAGGAGCAGTGAGGTTCATCCATGCTCAGCATGGAAGCTCCCTGAATGATTTGGTCCAACTTACCTCACAGGGTTGTTGCGATCAAGAAAAAAAACCAGAGACCTCAAGAACAAAGCCAGGATTGATAATCTTAATCCACAAATAAAATAAGATGAATTTAAACTTTGCTCTGGTCTGAACAGGGAAGCCCTCCTGCCTGGATCCTGCCATAAAACTCCGGGCGAGATGGACATTCCCAATGTGGTGCGGGGGGGGGGGGGCAGGAATCTTCCCCATGGACCTGGCAGAAGGCTCCATTCAACCTGGTGAGAGGTTACACGGGAGGAAACACCCACGCGGGGTACTGCTTTTCCAATCCAGGATACCTGGTCCCAAGTCAACGCCGCACAAGTCGCGGGCCACCCGTGTCCTTCCAGCGGCGGAGAGTGGGGAGCCAGGGCAGGCGTGGGTGGGGGCGCGACCCCGCAACGGCTGCCTGGAGGTCGCTCAGACCCCCCTCGGAACCAGTGACACCCCCCCCCCAGCGCCTACATTCGCTCCACTGGGGTAAACTGGTTTTAGCTGTGGGGTGGCTCTGCGTGGCGTGCGAAGGCAGCCCGCCTCTGCTTCCCCCACCGCCTTTGGCCGCGGGTCGCCCGGGGCCACCTGTTCGCCGTCGCTTCCCGTGGGGCACGCAGCTCCTCGGCGGGCAGGCGGGCGCCCAAGGGCGCCCGCTTGCAAGCAAGGGGCGAGTTCCGGGCTTTGCGCGCGGCGCGGAACGGCCCTTTGCGCCCATCTCCCCGCCCCCGCGGCGGCCCGTGCGCAGGGGAGAGGGAGGGGGCGGGCGCTTTGCACGCGCCTCGCTGACCTCGCGGCCGGAATAAAAAGCCGGCGGCAGGGCAGCCCTGGAGCGTCCGTGTCTCTTCTGCCTCCTGCTGCCCGCGCTTTTCTCTCCCCGGGATGGATCCTCAGGATTGCGGCTGCGCCACCGGTAAGCCTCGCTCCCGACTCCTGCTTTCCCACGAGCGCTGGACCCCGATGCGGGGCGCCTGCGGGCGGCGGGGGGGTTGCATTGCCTGGGACTAGTCACCGCCGTTTAGAAACCAGGTTTTGCAGGGGAACCGGCTGGGTTCAGTGAGTAAGCCACGATTCAGCGCAGGCGATGCGCGCTTAATGCCGCGGAACTAACCCTTTTTCTCCGCGGTTTCTTTGCTCTGGCTGGAAAGCCCCGGGGAATGAGCCTCGCCAGACCGCCACCGGGTGGGAAGGAAGAACTGACGTTTCTCAGCATCCTTCACGCTCCAAGAGAGACCATTCGCTTCTCCCAGGGGCCCGGGAACGATTTCTGGGCGTCGCTGCCGTCTCGAACTGGGGTTTTAGCCCCCTCTCCCCCAACTCACGGGCAGGAGCTTGTATATTCAGGGCAGCTGCCGGATACTAGGCGGGCAATGCGCGCTATAAGCTGTGTTGTAGTGTGTTTAGTTCTGGCTACCACCCATTGGTAGTCTCTATATTAAACCATGGTTAAATCATGGCTTAACATTGAGTTATGCAACTACAAGGGGCCTTCTCTCTGTTTCTCTGGCTCCTGGGACAGGCACACGGATCTAATTTTGAAAAGCTGCTTTGGGTGCACTGTTGAAGCTCCAGAGCCAGGGAGAGAAAGAAAAAAGCTTCCCAGTCCTGGTTTAAGATGCTACTGTGCCCAGAAATTTCCTTTTTCTGTACCACGCTGCTGTAGTTACATTTACCAAACTGGCACTTTTCTACACTGCAACGTTACATACTTCTTGCCAAAATATTTACAGCCCTTTAACACAATCTAAGGCTTCAAACGTTTTTGCTTTAAGAGCTATTTGCAACTCCATCTTGTTAGGGACACTTACTCAAATTTCTAATTTTTCAAAGGAAAAAAAAATCTCAGATGCCTCCAGGCAGGATAAAACAATGCATATTTCCCTAGTCTCCTTGCAGTTCAGCTGTTCTCGGTGGGAAATTGGTTTTCCTGTTTCTAAGTTAGCCGCAACTTGGCCTTTTCTGCAAGTGCATGACTAAAACTCACTGGGAAATGAAGAGAGGTTGCCCTGAATCTGTCTGTCCTCTTTCCAAATAATTCCTTTGAGGAAATAACTTGATTTTCTACAAGTCTATCCACTTCTCTGGTCGCCCTGACTTAGTCTCCTGAAAGCTGGGTGAAATCTCAGGGGCTTCCCTAGAAAGTCAGCTTGGGTCCTTGAATGAAACTAGCAACTTCCCCCTGCCCCAACCCAAAGCAGCTCACGTTGTTTTACTGAGGTGTGATCCACACTACATCTTAATGGCAAGCTTGAGCTGTTACAAGTCTTAAGAGCTTAGCATACTCCATAATGCTAATTCTTAACATTCAGAAGGAAAATTTCATTTCGGTTTTAATCTGTAAGACAAAGGGAATGGATAATGCATGCTTAATATATGTGCAGCATCCAAGGGAAAGAGGAATGTTAAAATTGTCCTGGAAAGCTGGCAAAAAAGATCATTGGGAAGAGTTTTAAAAACCATTCCTGTATATGGAGATAACCCATTCTTAGTGAAAGGGGTTGAATCACAGGCATGTTTTGGGGGTTAGTGATGTGTCCCCTCAAGCAGTGACATTTATTTCTTCTTTCCCCTTCCTGTTACATTGCAGGTGGCTCTTGTTCATGTGATGGAGCCTGCAAATGCAAAAATTGCAAATGTACTTCATGCAAAAAAAGTAAGTCTTATTTTCCAGAAAATCAGGTTGGGATTAAAATCCAATGGTCACGATTTTGCAAAGAGGGGACATTGTAAGTCATCTGATTTGACACAAGACTTGCAATGTAATCCCAAGCAACTCCCATGGAGTCAATGGGACTATCCTGAATAAATGTGCATGGGTTTGGGTAGCATGGGTGCTCTTGAAGGTGTTAATGTTTCAATTCATATAATTGATCTGTGGAGTACTCAGTTAGAATATGCAATTACTGTGTAGTTTAGGTTTAATACTACGCATTTATTCTACAGAGTTATTCTGAGCAAGGATGATGTCTTGTCTTGGATCAACCTAAGGAGGTTTTATGGATATTGACGTTGTAATAAAATATTTCTTGGTTGAACATTTTATTGGGGTGTGTAAATGGGGCAAAATCTGGCTGTCAGTTGGAAAGTCAGTCTAATCCAGATTGGATGTGAGAACCAAATCAGTTCAGTTTCAGACTTCCAGTCTGATCTAGAAAACCAATTCTATGCCTACACCAAGCATCTGAATTGATTTGGAAGCATCTATCTTTATCTGGTTGCCCAATTTGGAAAAACCAATTCAGAGGCTTGAGTTTTTGCACACCCGTGCAATCTGTACTAAGCTTGCAAGCGCCTGACATCAAAAGATAAAGTGGGAAGGCTTCTGACAGATCTTTAAAAACCATGCAAAGTAATTCCAAGTTTGCAGGCATGAAAGCTTTTGTGAACCACAGTAACCTCTTTCACAGTGTGGATTTGTATTCCAAGTGGTTTCCATCTGCTAAGCTATTCATGATTGGAACTCAATTCCCAAAGCTGTCCTGTGCCTTTGTGCAGACTCGCTGTGCCTTGCCAATTTCTTCTCTGCCCTGCTTAAGATTTTGCTCTACCCATTTTCTCCCATTACTTAACCTCCTATTATTCTGAATCCTTCCAGGCTGCTGTTCCTGCTGCCCTGCGAGCTGCAGCAAATGCAGTAAAGGCTGTGTCTGCAAAGACCCTTCTTTGAACAAATGCAGCTGCTGTCCTTGAACATTTGCAGCCCTTCCCTGTAAATATGCTAAATCTGCTGTTAAGTACAGATGATTGTTCAGGCTACAGTGAATCTCTTGTAATGGCTTCCAGCCAGAGAGCATGAAAATAAAGCTGACTTCAGACAAATAAAGCCTGTTGGGTTTTGATTGTGGGAGTGGGCTTCTCCAAGTTATTAATCTGGTCTGAGCTGTCGATCGGAAGGTTGGCGGTTCGAAACCGCGCGGCGGGGTGAGCTCCCGTTGCTAGTCCCAGCTCCTGCTCACCTAGCAGTTCGAAAACATGCAAATGTGAGTAGATCAATAGGTACCGCTTCGGCGGGAAGGTAACGGCGTTCCGAGTCGTCATGCTGGCCACATGACCCGGAAGTGTCTATGACAATGCCGGCTCCAAGGCTTAGAAACGGAGATGAGCACCGCCCCCTAGAGTCGGACACGACTGGACTTTACGTCAAGGGAAACCTTTACCTAAAGGATGTCATGACCTCGTTGCAAGGCACAAAGAGCCTCACAACGTAGATCATGATCATTAAGAAATAGAGGAAGGAGATAATCAAACTAGGGATTAACACAAGCACCCAAAAGCACCCACACCCATGGACCCATAGGCAGCTGAAAAGAAGGACGTCGGAGGAACAAAGATAAGCCGCACCTGGTGCCCCGGAGGACACAACCGACGCTGGGAGACAGAGGAAGACACCGGGAAAACGCCCAGGCAGCCATCAAGGGTCCCATCAAGAGGGATCGGGACAATGCAGGGTGGGGGAGCCCGGGGCACTACAAGAGGGTATAAAAGGGGCACCTCCGCACCACCACCCCCGTTCCCATTTTTCGTTCTGTCAGCTATCCTTCCAATAAACCAGAAATCCTTAATACCCATTAAGTGAGTCTGTGTCTTATTGCGGAGCGAGGCTGACCCTGACAAAGGAGGTCATTCCCTGCAATACAACTCTCTGGAGAGTCTTCAGAATAGATCATGGGGGGTTTGTTAAACATTATGACCTAGATCATTTGCAAAGTGGCTTGCTTGCTTTTGAATCCACACCACGTGTGGACTTAATCTATGAAAATAAGGCCAGCCAAGTGTTATAGAAGTTTTCTTTGCAGTTTGAAAAGGAAAGTTGAAAGCCATAAATTAGTGCACTAGCATTTCTTTCTTTTTTTTGGTAATTATAACTGTCCCGTCTTTGCAAACACATTTAAATTTCCCATCTCGGTTCAAATGTGAGTTGTGGAATCACCCATTGCCTCTGTCAGATTAGGTTTCTTTCCCCAGTAGAGAATTGTTATGGGGTAGCAAGCCATGGTATTTTTTATTTCCCTTTCCTGTGAAGGCGGGGAAATGATTTTTAGGGTCTCAAAATTCAGGAAGCATCTCAGAGAAGAGCTTTTTGGGAAAGCCATCATTTCCCCCTTTGCAAATTTCTGCCGAAACAAAGCATCTGATAAAGCGAGCTGAGCTCATGAAACCTTACACCTTTCAATACAATTTGTTAGTCACAAAAGGCACTACCAGAGGCCTTCAGATTTTTTTGCTGAAATAAAGCAACTGATCTGAAATTGGGGAAATAGCAGAACTGCATTCTTGGTTGAACAGCTGAAATAAAAAAGGTTATGGCTTTGCTAGAAAGGGGGTGATGGGGAAGGGAGAAAAAATTGCATTCAGAGGAAATAGGTTAGAGGGAAGATTCTGGGACTCCGAAAAACAGGTAGTCCTCACTTAATAACCATTTGTTTAGTGACCGTTTGGAACGATGGTGCTGAAAAAATGACTTACAACCAGTGCTCACACTTAGAACCATCGCAGGGTCCCTGCAGTCACGTGATCACAATTTGGGTGCTTGGCAGCTGGTTTGCATTTATGAAGGTCGCAGCATGCTGTGGTCACGTGATTGCCATTTTTGACCTGCCTGCCTGGCTTCTGGCAAGCAAAATCAATGGGGAACCACATGATTTGCAATGGCTACATGGTTTGCTTAATGACCATGGTGATTCACTTAAAGTCCACCACATGAAAGGTCATAAAATCAGGTCAGATTCACTTAATGACTGTTTCACTTGGCAACTGAAATTCTGGTCCCAATTGTGGTCATTAAGTGAGGACTATCTGTAGAAGTGAAGAAGATCCCAGTAGTGTGAACAACTCTGGTGAAACTGTTAGCTCTGCTGAGACCACCATCTGATTCCCAAATGGCTGCTTGGGGATTGGACTGCTTAACTTTGGCTTTTCAATTGCACAAGACCAAATAAAAATTAACTTCAAACAGTACTACAGTCATTGACCAGCGACCCAATAGGATAAACAAAACCTAAAATGTTTTAAGAGCCAGTTTGGTGTCGTGGTTAAGGCATCAGGCTAGAAACCGGGAGACCGTGAATTCTAGTTCTGCCTTAGGCACGAAGCCAGCTGGGTTTCCTTGGGCCAGTCCCTCTCTCAGCCCTAGGAAGGAGGCAATGGCAAACCACTTCCAAAAAACATGCCAAGAAAACTGCAGGGACTTTTCCAGGCAGTCTCTGAGAATCAGATGTGATTGACCGGATTAAAAAAAAAATGTTTTAAAAGATTCCACAGCCTTTGTGTATCAGCAAAATTACTGGTAGCTAGAGGTTGGCGTTCTGTTCCATGATGGAGACCAAATTTATTTATTTTATATCCCGCCTTTATTATTTTTATAAATAACTCAAGGCGGGGAACATACCTAATACTCCTTCCTCCTCCTATTTCCCCCCACAACAACAACCCTGTGAGGTGGGTTGGGCTGAGAGAGAGGGACCGGCCCAAGGTCACCCAGCCGGCTTTCACGCCTAAGGCGGGACTAGAACTCTCCTACTACGCCTGATTGGCTCTTGGGCTGAGAGAGAGGGACTGGCCCAAGGTCACCCAGCCGGCTTTCACGCCTACGGCGGGACTAGAACTCTCCTACTACGCCTGATTGGCTCTTGGGCTGAGAGAGAGGGACTGGCCCAAGGTCACCCAGCCGGCTTTCACGCCTACGGCGGGACTAGAACTCTCCTACTACGCCTGATTGGCTCTTGGGCTGAGAGAGAGGGACTGGCCCAAGGTCACCCAGCCGGCTTTCACGCCTAAGGCGGGACTAGAACTCTCCTACTACGCCTGATTGGCTCTTGGGCTGAGAGAGAGGGACTGGCCCAAGGTCACCCAGCCGGCTTTCATGCCCAAGGCGGGACTAGAACTCACAGTCTCCTGGTTTCTAGCCTGTTGCCTTAACCACTAGACCAAACTGGCTCTCAAATAGCTTAGCATCCATTTTGAGTGAGATGGGTGGTAACGGAATTCAAAATACAAATAAATAAATATCCAAACTCTCCAGCATATTGGCTCTGCTTTGAACAAATGATGAGCTTGAAAAAGAACTCTTGTCATGGGAAACGTGGCCCCCGCAGGGCAGAGGGAAGTGTGCATTCATTGACTGGATTTATGTCCCACCTCCTCTTCAGAAGCCCAAGGTGCCTTACATCCTCACGTTTTTCTCTGACAACCCTGTGAGTTAGTCTGGGCTGAAATTCTTTGGCCCGAAGTCCTCCCCTGAGCTTCCATGGATGAAGGTGGACTTCAACCAAGCTCCCTCTGATGCCAGCCCAGCACCTCAACTATTATCCACCTATAATCTCTATTCAGTTCAATGGTTGGGATGATGCCTGGACCTCTCAACTACCCCCACGCTTAAACCCATGTTTGCACAACCTGCTGAGGTTCAGGTTCCTTGAACAACTGTATGAATGTCAGAGGAACAAGGAGGACTTGGCAGATGAACTATAACGCTCACGAGCCCCAGGTGGGTGTAGCCATCAACGCATGAAGAGAACACCAGGTTGGGGGAACGCTGATTTACAGGCTACAGCAGTGTTTCTCATTCTCAGCAACTTTAAGATGGCTGGGGAATTCTGGGAGATGAAGTCCAGACATCTTAAAGTTGCTAAGGTTGAGAAACACTGGGCCAGAGGACAACTGACAATTGTGTGTCTATAGATCTGTGGAGATCATCTGGCCTGGACTGGGGATGACGGGAATGGTGGGAAACCTCCTTGGGGAAGGCAGAATTTGTCAACAACTTCAAATGCAAATTAATCTACCTGGGATTTTCTTTACTCCCGCCCAGCTCTAGAAGGCTCACTTTCTTCTTCCTTCCCACCCTCTCTCCCTTGAGAAGAGGAAGGCAGCACTTGTTCTTAGGTGAACAGGTGGAAACTCGAAGAGCGTGGGATGGCCCACCTTGGTTTCATCAACCTACTTTGAAACTTGTTCCAAAAAAAAAAGAAAGAGAGATTGGCAACTTGAGTTGGAGGCAAACTGGAGGAGCTGCAGGGGGTGGGACCTATGTAATCTTGGAGAGACAAGGTGGCTGAACACCACAGAGACAGACAGGTACATTTTCTCTCAGGGGCAGGGATGGCCCTGCATGGATCCAAAGGTGAGACAATAAGCCTACAGGTAGAAATCTGTTCCTGTAGCTCAGTGTTTCTCAAGCTCAGCCACTTTAAGATGTGTGGACTTCAACTCCCAGAATTCCCTAGTCGCTGAGGTTGAGAAACACTAATTTAGACAGTGCCAATTTGGGAAAGAACATCTTTGAGTCCCCACCTGATTTAGGTTTCACCTGCCGGATAACTGGGAAATGGATCTAAAGTCTGGCTGGGGGATTCTGGGCGCTGAAGTCCACACATCTTAAAGTGACTGAGATTAAGAAGCACTGCAGTTTCTTTCACCTCAGCCTTGCAATAAAACTCCCACCACCTCCATTGGCCAGGCTGCCTGCAAACAGTAAAACTATAGAAACTCTGCCCAGCGTTTGAGGGAGAGGGAGAGGGAGAGGGAGGGGGGAGAACTCCCTTTGGAAAGCTGAATCTCCAAGTTCATACACAGATGGTCTATGGATTTCAGTATTCCCTGCACTGAAATTGACCAAGGAGAGATGCAGAGAAACCTATCTAATTATATTCAGTTTCTAGGCCACCTAACTGCAAACATTCAAGGTGGCTACAAAACTGTCCAAAATCCACCCTAAAACCAATAAAAAAGAAACTAATAATAACAATGAAAGAACAAAGCACTGCCTTGGGGGAATACAAGATGCATTAAAAAACAAACAAACTCTAATGCAGATTCAAAATTGCCCCTTTCCGAGATTGGCTGGAAAAACTGGCTTTTAGAATTTCCTTGAAAGGCAGGAGGGTTGCAGCCCTATGGAGCTTGGGGGGGTGGAGGGGTTGCTTCTCTAAAGTAAGTAAGTAAATAAATAAAATAAAGTAAATAAAGTAAAATAAATAAAATGTTTGTGCCAACCCTGATAACAAAAATGGGCCGAAGGCAACCTTTCAGAGCCATGATGGCCACTGATAGAAATGGAACCCAAAGGCTCTTATCAAAAAATGGTAGTTTTTAGAACAAGTTAAATGAAAAATCCCATTGCAACAAAAGAGACACTTCTCTTCATTTTTCCTGGTTCCTTATTCCATCTGTCTTCAGAATCCTCCTCCTTCATCACTGGGAATGCTGGCAGGGTGTAATGGAATGTGGGAAAGGCCTTGGGAGACGGGGCCAAGAGATGCTGCCAAGGGAATGGTCAGATAAGAGGGAGCACAGCCCACAGCTGGATAGTGGGCAGGGCAAGAGGCTCAGAAGGGACCCTACCTAGTTTCTCGGGTTGTAAAGGTGACAGTGGGAGAATTGACCTTTCAGACTTGCAAGATTCTGTTAATATAGCTTTACAATAAAGTAGAATTAGCATATCTGGTCATGTTTCCTGTCTGGTCTACCTGGGAAGGCTGACACACGCTGCCCAACAAAATGCCTCTGAGCATTGGCTTTATTTACAACAGTGTTTCTCAATCTCAGAGCCTTTAAGGTGGGTGGACTTCAATGCCCAGAATTCCCCAGTCAGCATGGGGAATTCTGGGAGTTGAAGTCTACAAATCCTTAAAGGCTCTGAGATTGAGAAACACCGATTTAAGAGAACGTTTCCAGGCTCTACATAGATCCCACAAGATTGTGGTGTTAGAAAGCAAAACTGGTGAGTTGCTGGATTAATGTCCCCACTCAGACACTGGATGGCTCCAATAGAAGAGAATATCTCTAGCTCAGGGTTGAACTGTGGAGTCCTTGGTGCTCTCTGAGCTTGGTGGGTGGCTTGCAGACATTTCATGACCCAACTAGGGAACACCATCAGTGCGTGGGAGTGTGGGGTTTGTTGCCTGTTTATTACCAGTTTTGCCACACCCCCACCCAGACTGGCAGGGCAAGCTACTGTATGTAATGGATTTTACAGTATTAAGTAACAATGATAGCTGACCCACTTATATTCATTCATTCATCTCCATCTTACTGGATTATCACTTAAGGAGCTTACAATTCTATTCCTTGTGGAATGAACATTTAAGTTTTTAGTAATGGATAATTTGTTTAATAGTTTATTTACCAAATAGCTCTGGGTATTTTAGAATTGTTAAAGTCCCGTTTCATTTCATTTCATTTCATTTCATTATGGCCCATATCTTTTAATCCTAATTATTTTAGCACTACATTTAAATTTGGTCACTGACCGTAATAATAAAGTCAGATTGCAAGGGTGTTTTTTTTTTCTTTACTTGAAACAATATGCAAACCATCCCAAGCATCTGCGTAGGACAGGTTTCTCAACCTTGGCAACGTTAAGATGTGTGGACTTCAACTCCCAGAATTCCCCAGCCAGGCTGGGCAATTCTGGGAGTTGAAGTCCACACATCTTAACGTTGCCAAGGTTGAGAAACACTGGCCTAGAATATGACGTATAGCTTTTTTTCTCAAGAAGCTGCACCCACCTTCAAATATTAGTGCTTTCCAACACATTTTTCTGAACGGTCTCCTCATTCCTACGGCCCAAAGACAGTACGGCCCTTATTTATGAGCAGTGCCCAGCTAGGGCACGCAGCGTCATGGAAACGTGCTGGCGTCATCTTGCCAAGGTAAGCAGAATATGGCTTTGGGCTGAAATACATTTCTCATTGTTGGCTCCGTGGCTGCAGTCAGCAACTTACAGAATGTGAAGAATAATGCTCCAGCAGGATTCAAGACTTTTTTTTGCCCAGGGCGAAAGGGAGGGAGCCCGCGTTTGTAGGATGCTGCTGCATTTCCCCCTCAAGTTCTCCTGGAATTTGATGAAAGGGAAGATGCTTTGAACATCTTTTCAAAGGAGAAGAGATTTTTGCATGCATTTTCTTGGGTGGTATTCTAACACTTGATCGGTTCCCAAGGGCCTGGGGGGTGAGAATATCCTGTATTTCCCTGCACCATTATTTCTTTGGCAGCGTGCAGCCTTCCTGCCTTCTTACCCTTCCATTCAATGCTGGGGGAAGGATTGAAAAGGAATTTCTACTGAGAGGCACTTTCTCAATCCTGTCCTTGAGAAGCGCTCAAGAATTCTTTCTCCCCCCTGGAGAAATTTGAAGCGATCGTCTCTTCTCCCCCATCCCTGAATTTTCACATTGCCAGGGAGGTCTCAGATCTCCATATCCCAAATGTCCCTAAATTATTCCGAGTCTATGCTTCTTTCTTTCAAAGCAGCCGGCTGAGTTTATCTGGGCTTGGAAGCTAAGCAAAAGAGGGGTATCTGGATGGGGAAACAACAGGCTATCCCATGGCCAGAAGAGAAGTCAAAACTCATCCTGAAAGGAGGGTTTTCTATGATCAAAAAGGATGTGGATGGACTTTTTCAAATAAAGTCATTCCTTTAAAGAGTTTCTCCCTGGTTTTAAAATTAAGATAGGTGTGTGAAATTCAGTGGGGATTTAATGCCCAAACCTGGTCTTTTATTTCAAATAATTTTTAAGAAGTCCTGAAAAACAGTGTCCTGTCCTTGGACCTGGTAGGACAGATGCACATGATCGTAGAAAGGTGATTGGGTTGTTGTCTGTTGGACAGATACGAAAATGACGAAATGGGGGATTTTGAGTAAACCTCGGGAAACCCTTTTGGCATTATGAGGATAGAGGAACAGACGGACTGACTTAAAAAGTAGACAGGTTTTTGAGCAAAGGCTGGCATAAATCCTGTCTGGACGTGGCACCACCTAGCGGCTGTCTTTAGCCTGGCAAGCTTTTGCTCACACTGGCTTCCAAACCCTTTGTGACCACCACCTCCATTGCATTCCAAAGTTATTGCTGCTCATAATGATGTCACGGCACCATTATCCTGCTGAACTTCCAGAAGGCTCTCCTTCATTTGCTTGATCTTGCAGACTGGTCTCACTCAGACTTTCTCAACTTTTTGACCCTGGAGGAATCCTTGAAATATTTTTCAGGCCTTGGAGAACCCCTGCACATCCAGGCGAGTTCAGCTGAGGAAGCGGTTCTGTTTCATTTTATGGATTGAGATCCGGACTGTCTGCATTTGTGAGAGACCGAAGCTAGTGCAGCACCTTCATCCTGGGGCTGATAAAAATTGAGATCAACTTTATCAGATAGAGGTCTTCATTTCTCCTCTTTCCTTTTCGGCCTTCTTCTAAGTCTCTGATGCTGTTAAATCGGGGACTTGGTGAATGAACCAGTGGTGCTCATTCTGGGAAGGGATCTCTAGTGTAGTGTTCGTCAAACTTGGCAACTTTTAAGACGTGTGGACTTCAACTCCCAGAATTCCCCAGCCATCACATGATTGCCATTTGCGTGCTTTCCAACTGGCTTGTGACAAGTTAATGGAGAATGTGAAAGTAAAATCACAGGTCGCAGTCACATTTCACTTAACAACCACTGTGACTTGCTTAATGACTGAACAGGAAATGACATCGTATGTCTGTTGCAGTCATGATATTTTGCTTAGCAACCTTGGTGCTTAGTGATGGTCCCAATTGTGGTTGCTAAGCGAGGACTGCCTGTAAAGCAAGGGTGTGGGAGAAGGATTTGGAGACCCTTTGTGGGTATCACCACCACATCCGGTGTCCATGCCTCACTGCACACACACTAAGCCCAGCCCAAGTACAACCAAACTGTGTGTGAATCCAGTCTTAGAATAGGCAATGACAACTTCTCTCCCTCCCAGTCTTTTGATTCTGGTTAACTTGATCCATTAATTCCAACGGGTCTCTCTAAAACTAGGTTTAGATATTGCACTAAAACCCATGGTTTATCCGATAACACACAATTGGCAGACCCACAAAACAATAATCTCTGCTTTGTATCCAACTGGCTGAGGGAAGGAACCAAATGTTTTGAAAGAGGAATTGATAGGGAAGAGATTCAGTATCTGTGCACGGATACTGTCGGACACTTGGCCATGTTACGAGCTGGAAGAAAAAAATCAACCTTTAGACATCTCCTTCCCAAAGCTTTTATTTTTATTATGTATCAACAAGCATCCGTTGTGTAACATGGACTTCCATCACACTGAAGATCTTTCATTCAAGACTCAGGAGAGATGAGAACAGGGAACAAGATGAAAACACGGTTGGTGGGGTGAATTTTTTTTTGTTTTTTTGCATTTGTTAAGAGTCAGGTTCCCAACACACTCAAGAATTGGCAGGAAAAAAACAACCCAGTTTTTCTTCTCAAGCTACATTTCTTACACCTAAGACCAATATTTCCTTAGAGAATGCTGAAGGCGATTTAGAAGAGTGTTCCTCACCTCAGCAACTTTAAGAGGTGTGGACTTCAACTCTCAGAATTCCTCAGCCACCATGGGAGTTGAAGTCGATGCATGCTGGCTGGGGAATTCTGGGAGCTGAAGTCCATACCTCTTAAAGTTGCTGAGGTGGAGGAACCCTGGGGTGTTTCCAAGCAGTCAACAATGATCAATTTATGGTCAGCATATGTTTCTGGATCGCAATATTCAGGTGGGACTGGAGGTCGCTCAACTTCTTCTTCAACGCAGATAAGGCCGAGAGGACAATGGTTTCCGGGCGCAGAGAACCGCAGGACTCCACGTTGTAATAAAACCTGAGTGAGGATAAAAAGGTTGGAGGGGTTGAACTGAACCGGAGGTTCAAACCTAGCCCTTTGGGTTCGCAATCTATGGTTTTATTAGTTTATTTATTGCACTCACGTGCACTGAACCAGCAATTTAGTGGGCTCCTGGCCATTTATGCATTATCATGGGGTTCAGCACCATTATTCATGGTGTTCCACAAACCATGACTAAAGCAAAACATGGGTTAAGACGATGTGTGGACAAAGCACTGTATTGACTTCAGGGGAGGTAAGAGAATGCCATCACCCTAGGACAGTGCTTCTCAACCATGGCAACTTTCAGATGTGTGGACTTCAACTCCCAGAATTCCCCAGCCAGCGTGGGAGGAATTCTCCAGCATGGGAGGAAAGCATGCTGGCTGGGGAATTCTGGGAAACCCTGCCCTAGGAGCTGCTTAAACTAGTCTTGTCCAACCAGCTGTGCTCCAGCTGGATAAAGTCAGGTTTAGGTACCCCATCCCTCACCTTTCTGGCTTCCCATTTGGATCGTAGGGTGCCTGGGCTTCATCTTCATCAATTTCAGAGTATTCGCTTTTTGGCCTAAAAGGAGACAGAAACACAGAATTGATGTCGCACGGGGCCTCCTTCCTGGGAAGATCAAACGGAGCCGTGGACGTCCAAAGCTCTGTAAGTCCACTTGCATTGAGTAAACCAGGGTCGAGGACCAAAGACACAACAAAAATCTTGAGCAGGTCTGTGTAATATGACGACTAGGGAAGCCTTCTCAGCATGGTGCTCTCCAGAAGTTTTCAACTTCAGCTCCTATTAAGTAGCACAACTGTGTTTTGAGCAATCAGTGTTTGGTACAGCACGTCTGAAGCGTAGAGCAGCAGGTGAAGGAAGATTTTGAAAGGAAGACACCAGCTTTCAAACCCAAGAGTTCAGCAATTGGGGTCAATTACACTGATTGCTCCTTCTGCAAGGATAAAGCGGGGTTGAAATCAATGGATATAATACTTGTTTCTATTGTTTTCATTTTAGCCAGCCAAATAAAATACTACATAAACAGATGCAGGTAAACCCGGATGGATGCCAGATAAACTTCTTGAGGAGTATTAAAAAAAAAAGACACTTAGGCTAATTTGTTATGTCTTCAGAGTTACGCAGCAAAACCTTTAAAGTCAATTAATTTTACATTTTTTCCCCAATTCTTCCAATACTGTTTGAGGCTGGACAAGACAACTTCCTGATTATGCTGTATGCAAGTACATGGTATTGTGCTGTTTAGATTCCACAGTGGATTTTTTTTTAAGTTTCGGCATCGACGTTTCTATAACTTTTTACATGGAAGGAACTGCTCTCTGCATATGGACCAGTATGATGTTAAATATTTCCTCACTATTTGTTGGTCTGGGACCATAAACAAACAATTTTTCTATTTCTCTGCAAGAAAGGAGGTTAATTTTAAACATGGACTGGAGAAACTCTGGATGGTGGTTGATTAACGAGTGGTCTGTGCACTCCTAGTTTTTGACTTTTCATTCTTCTGTGTGGTACAGCCTCATCCCGAATGGATGAGTCCACAGCCGTAATTCACCATCCAGAAAGCTTCACCAGGTCCATTATCAACTCTTCTTGGAAGAGAAGCAACCCATTTCCTAAGTAACAAAATGACCCTGAAATGCCGCTGAGTTTTAAAAGCACTTTGCTGCACTCTGCCCAAGCACGTGTGCGCAATACCTTAACTTCACAGCTAAGTATTTATTCAGATGATCCAGAAAGCTCGTTCGTCAGAAAAACAAATTAAGGCCCTTGAACTGTGGTGCTAGAGAACATCTGGGATTGCAAGAGGAACACATCATTCACACTCATAATAGTTGAGCTCCAACTTTCCTTTTGGGATTCATGGACAGGCAACTAGAAAAAAGTCATGGAGCTTAAGGTTTTTATATGTGGTAACTGCAGCAAGACTATGATATTCTCAAAGGTGGAAAGGTTTGATCCTACCCCCAATGGAGGAATGGCTGGCGAAGATGATGGAACTTGCTGAGATGGCTAAATTGATTTCTTTGATCAGAAATATCTACATTTATGGTTGACTGGAACCCCCTTATAGGGTTTTTGCATAAAGGGAACAACATGCACTTGCGATTTGTGGTTTTGATGATTAGGAAAAAAAAACCAGCTAACAAAACAAAGTGAACTTTTTTTTGTAATCCTACAGTAAGAGTTGATTTTGTAATTGTACTTTTATTTGATGCAGAGGAAATTGGAAACAACTTCTTTTTATTCCTTTTTGCACTCTTTCCCCCCCCCCCCATTAGTTTTTGTGGCAGTTTTTATGTTCTTTGTAAAACTTGCAATAAAATTTATATATAAAAAAAAGAACAGCCACGCTGCTCACTGGAAGTGGAAAAAATGAAGATATTTTGGATGTGTAATGAAAAGGTAAGCACCACCAGAGAAGTCCCTGCTGCTTGAAAAAATCAAAGGCCATCAAAAAAGAGGATGTCAGAAGACAAGGTGGCGAGACATGGCCGACAGACAGTCGTGGTGAAATGATGTCTTTCAGGTCACAAAAGTCAGAAGCCTTTGAACGAGTTAACAACAGTAATGAAGCATTTACAGCAGCCTTTCTCAACCTTTTGACCCTGGAGGAACCCTTGAAATATTTTTCAGGCCTGGGGGAACCCTTGCACATTCAGGCTCCAATATAGGCCAGAAGGCACAAAATTATTATATTTGTTTCATGGGTAGGCCTGTATCTATGCATTAACGGTGTTCTTAAACTAAAAATAAAGAATGAAACTTGCCTCTTGAATGTGAAGTTGCCCAAATTTAAAATATTTTTTTAAATAAATTGTGATCTCCCAGGGAGCCCCTCGTGACCTCTCGCAGAACCTGAGGGTGCCACGGAACCCTGGTTGAGAAACCTAGGTGTACAGAAACATACCATTCCTCGGGCTTGGGGTAGACGGTGTGTCGCAGGGCGTTGTCTGGATCGTATTCAAAGGCCACTCCTGCTGTGGGGTTCCACTTGGCATGCTCCTTGCCAAAACCCTTCTTAGCATAGGCCCGGAGCCTTAGTTCCTGGCCCTTCCGTAGCTTGACAATCAGGATGTCTGAAAACAAAACCACAGTGCGCAGGGATGAACGGGGGAAACTCAGCTGGACTGGAGGCACTGCTCATCAGAATCACCTCACGTAACGACCGTGAGACTCAGTTAATGACAGCAACCTGGACTACAGGGATCGCCGTCGCTAAGCGACATGGTCGCACTTTACGACCACATTGCTTAGAGATGGAAATTCCAGTCCCGATTGCTGTTGTAAGGTGAGGACTACCTGTAGCTTCAGTCTGGTGTACAATAAAGGTTCTTCACATACCATGCTGCTTTGGGTGTCAGGGGGTGTCAGGGCCAGTCTGACCCAGCTAAAATTGGCTTTTTTGAAATTTGCTGTCCAAAGGAAACAAGGTGCACTACAGCAGAGAGTAGATGCAACTTCATGGTTGGATTTATACAACATGCTAAACCTGAGCAGCTAAACACAATTGCTTTTGTAATTTGGGGGGGAATTTTGGCAAAACACTGTTTGGTTGAGGTGGGATGAAAATATAATAAGCAAACACACATTGTTTGAATTCACAGCACATTCTGTGCCAAAAGACATATTATGGCTTCAAGCTGCAGCCTGATTCACACAACATGCCAAAGACAGTGGCTGGATTCCCCCGACAGGCTGAAGCACAAACTCCCCAACCCATTTCAGCCTAGCAGGTTGGGTGAATTCAAGCTTTTGGGAACCCAGGAGTTCAGTGGCTTTCAGCTTTAGGGCTACAGGTGACACGCTCTTTCTGAGGTTCCCAGTTATTGATCAAGCTCTATCATCCTCATCATCACCACCACCACCACCACCACCACCATCACCTATCCAGACTTATTACGACCACCCAATTCCAGTGGACTCTTATTATCAATGATAGCTGTGATATCTGCCACTCAAGTGATGGCACATAGATCAGCCACTATGCAACTTCTCCCTAAAGGACCATCTACTTGGGAACATACCATCCGGTTCAACGTAGTCAGTGGGGTCATTGTCCCTTCTCCTGGATGTCACCTGCAGAGGGCAAAGGAAGGTTGGTCAACGAATGAAGGAGTCTCCTCTTCAAGACAGTGTTGGTAGTTCAACCTACAAAGTCTGATTATAGTTATAGACCAGCGTTTCTCAACCTTGGTGACTTTAAGATGTATGGACTTCAGCTCCCAGAAGTTCCCAGCCAGCATGGAACAAAATGTCTGCAAGCAAACCACCAAGCTCAGAGAGCACCAATGACTCCATAACCCCTGCAACAATCACATTGCCTTCCTGGAATCCCTGCCATGCCTGTGTCTTGACCTGACCCCCATGTTGAGACAGAGAGCAGGACACTGACCGGTATAACTTGGGAGTTGTTGGAGATAAGGTCCCGAGATGTGACGTGCCGCGTCTGGTCTTCATTGCATCGGACATCAAGAGAGAATTCCACTGAGCACTCGGGACAAAACTCATCACACCCACAGTCCTGATGAAAAGGGAAGACAGGAAGGATGGAGTGGTCCCTCTGGAGCTCAAGTCTCCCAGGGGACTGTCAGCCCTCTAAAGTAGGCCGAACTTGGACACCAAAGACACGCAAGCTAAAACTACTTTTGTTATAAAGTCACGGCAACAGAATCTTGCAAGCCTGAATGCGCTTCCCCTCTCCCTGCCTTTATCTTCTAGGAAGGGTCATGTCTGAGCTGCTTTCTCAAATTACGTATCTGCCCAGACACAGATTTTCTTATCTGACCGCTGTCTTGGTTACAGCTCTTCCTCCTGTTCCTGCAGATTATTCCTTCTGCCCATTACAGGGATCAGTGTTGTGACGTGTAGAGGGAGATGACCTAGACACTGGCTCTGTGGCCTAGACAAAAGGGACTAAAGCATGGTTGAAGTCCCGAATTTCCAGATAACAACTCACTTGGAAGTGGCTCAGGCAGATGCTCTAATGGTACGTGGGAAAGGCCTTGGGAGGCAGGGCCAAGAGATGCTGCCAAGGGAACGGTCAGATAAGAGACAGCAGAGCCCACAGCTGGATAGTGGGCAGGGCAAGAGGCTCAGAAGGGACCCTCCCTAGTTTCTTGGACTGTAAAGGAGACAGTGGGAGAACTGAACTTTCAGACTGGCAAGATTCTGTCAATGTAGCCTTACAATAAAATAGAATTAGCTCAACTGGCTGTTTCCTGTCTGGTCTACCTGGGAAGGCTGATGTCAATCTCGCAAGTCTGAAAGGACAATTCTCTCCCCGCACCCCTGCAAACAAACCTAGTTTTGGGCAGAATAATTGCCCAGCTACACCTAAGCAGCCTACTCCATCCTGAACTGACCAATTGGAGAAGATTCTCCAAGACTTTGGTCATGCCCCAGTTCTGTGCGATGAGGAGGGTGAGGTCAGAAATGGCTCTTTTTCCATCATGTTTCTGGAAAGGCCTCTTCTTGGCAGGTAGACCTACTCCCTTGGGCATGGTCTCTTGGAAGTCTATAAAAACCAGCCAGACTATTCACCACTGGTTAATGGTTTTGGTTGCTTTTCGATGGTGATTTATCGCTGTTGTTACGTCTTGGCATCATGTTGTGTTGGAATTTTTGTACTGTGGGCATTTTATTATATTGCAGGTTGTATTGTAAGCCAACCTGAGTCCAGGAGGAGTTGGTGGAGGAGAAGCTTAATAAATAATCACAATAGCAAGAAAGCAACTTAGAGCAAAAGAAGTCACTGGGAGTTGAGCGGCACATAAATTTAATTTATTATTACTATTACTATTGGGTAATCTACAATTAGATTCAGTCAAAGACTGGTGGAAACTTAATAAGAGATAATAACTTGATAATGAGAGCCAGTTTGGTCTAGTGGTTAAGGTGCTGGGCTAGAAACCAGGAGACTGAGAGTTCTAGTCCCGCCTTGGGCATGAAAGCCGGCTGGGTGACCTTGGGCCAGTCCCTCTCTCTCAGCCCAAGAGCCAATCAGGTGTGGTAGGAGAGTTCTAGTCCCACCTTAGGCACGAAAGCTGGCTGGGTGACCTTTGGCCAGTCCCTCTCTCTCAGCCCAAGAGCCAATCAGGTGTGGTAGGAGAGTTCTAGTCCCGCCTTAGGCACGAAAGCTGGCTGGGTGCCCTTGGGCCAGTCCCTCTCTCTCAGCCCAAGAGCCAATCAGGGCTGTTGTTGTGGGGAAAATAGGAGGAGGGAGGAGTATTTGGTATGTTCGTTGCCCTGAGTTATTTATAAAAATAATAAAGGCGGGATATTGAATGGATGAATGGATGAATGAATGAATGAATGAATGAATAAATAAATAAATAAATTCCTAACGAAGGACCTAAGAATTATTAAGGTAGCATCTGAGGATATAGGCAGTTCCAAGCAGGGTATTTTTTTTTGTAAAATTAGGATGTTCAGGCCCAATAAATTCAAAATTTCCAAATATTAGGGGAGTCCTTTAGTTATTGCTCCAAAGGCTCCAATCACAATTGGTATAACAATGGATTTCTTTTGGTATAACAATGGATTATTATTATTATTATTATTATTATTATTATTATTATTTTAGCATTTGCAACACAAGAGCCTTGTAAGAGGCTATTCTGTGGAGGAGAAGAATCACAGCAGGAATGTTGACCCTCCATCTCTATCTCCACTCTCATAGTGATCCTCCAGAAATCTAGTTGATTGCTGGCATGGACTCACCCTGGAACACTGCAGCTTATCCACAACACCATCGCTGGTAAGGGGGATCAGACCTATGGGAAGAGAAATTAATTGATGACGAACAACGCATGATAATAAATCTCAGGCACAGAGATGAGATGGAAGACAGTCAATTGGAAGGAGCAACTGTCGTTTTGTGCTTATATTCCAGACCACACGGAATAGCATCAGCACACAATATCCTAGTTAGGGGGTGGGGGGGGCACAGAACGAGAGAAGTAGAAGAGGGAAACTTCAAAATGGCATAAACAACAGGGTAAGCCAAAAAGTGGACTTAACAAAACATGGTTGTTGCATTCACCTAACATGTTATGCACTGGAATAACTGAGGGAAAAAAATAGGGAAACAGAAAGACCTTGAAACAGAGATCAAGGGAAGGTGAAAAAAGAAAGCCGCAGTGATGCCAACAGTGGTTGGTATACTTGGTGCCATCCCAAGGATCTGGAAAAGCATCTGGACACAATAGAAACGGACAGAATCTTAACTCATCCATTACAGAAAGTTTCATTAGTTGGAACAGCACATTTATTATGACAGTATCTTTAGTTATCCTAGATCCTTGGGCAGGATCCGATAGTCAAAAGCTCTAATCCAGTCAGAACTATCTGGCAGAGTGTGTGCAAATAGCAATAATTGTAATTTAATCTGGAGAATCCCTTTAGATACTTTTCCTTCTGCTTCCCTTCTGTACTCACCTAATCTGTGTGCAATGAACTCGTCATGCAGCACTGATGAGTTGGCATCAATCTGAACCCAGTCTATAGCTGAAAACAAAATAACAGTGAAGTGAACATATTCTCCTCCAGACACATTATGCAAAGACCCAGCAGCTCTCTGGAAAAGGCTCTGTTGCTGGGAAAGGTGGTAGGAAAGAGAAGAGGATGCCCAGCAGCAAGGGGGACGGACTCAGTTACAACGGCAACGAGGGCATTGTTGGAAGGCCTGAAGGACCAGGTTAGGGACAGACTGTCTGGAGAAAATCCATCCATATGGTTGCTAGGAGTCAAAGATGACTTGAGGGCATCTAGTCAATCAAAACCTATTTTGAGCCAACAATTGCAGGTTGTATATAAATGGCAACACCCCCCCCCCCCCGAGCAGCCTTTCTCAACCTTTTGACCCTGGAGGAACCCTCGAAATATTTTTCAGGCCTCGGGGAACCCCTGCCAGAAGTTACAAAATTATTCTATTCGTTTCATGGGTAGGCCTAGATGTATGTATTAACAGAGTTCTTAAGCTAAAAATAAAGAAAGAAACTTACCTCTTTAGTGTGAAGTTGCCCAAATTTGAAACAATTTTTTAAATACGTCGTGATCTCCCCAGGAACCCCTAGGGACCTCTCGTGGAACCCGAGGGTGCCACGGAACCCTGACCGAGAAACCCTGGCCTAGAGCAAGTGGAAGAATGTCTGTACCTTGGTAGAATGTGGACCAAAGATGGGAAAATGGATGGAAAAGTTTCAAGACACGTACCATGTACTGGTAGAACGGTGGCCTGTTTTGTGAAATGAACGTTTGCCCAAAGAAGGGAGAACGGCTGTGAATAAAAGCACGCTTCTGCCCACTTTGTAATGTGGAAATGGAATTGGGTGTGTCAGGAGAAAAGGTGAATGCAGCAGGAATGGGCTGTTTAGTGTGCGTGAAACAATAATGGCTAGGATCACCCACGAATGAATGCCGGCTGAACGTACGAGCAGGTGACCAGCACAAAAGAGCACATTGTGGCGGTCTGGTCACAAAAGAGAGAGTGAATGAGGACAGAACTGCAAAAGAGCAATCGACTAGGTCGAGAGGACAAAGAAGAGAAAGTCTGAGAAAGCTGTGGTTGGGCGGAGTTGATGAGATCCAGGAAAAACAGAGCATTGAGAAGACTGCAGAACAAAAGGCCACGTGTGAAGCTGTGGATGGATGCAGCCAAAGCGAATGCTGTTGATGCAAAGCAGTTTTAGCTATGTTCCTTTTCTGTTTTTTAAATGTCATCCTTTTAATTTCTATGGCTCACTATTTCTTACTCCTTTATTGTGCTGTGCGTTACGCTGCTCACCCCAAAGGGAAATAGCATGACAGGTGTATATCTATGTATGTAGGTATGGGAGAAAATGCTCATACAGGTAGTCCTCACTTAACGACCATTCATTTAGTGATGGTTTGGACTTACGACAGTGCTGAAAAAACTGACTTGTGACTGGTCCTTGCACTTACGACCATCGCAGCATCCCCACGGCCACATGATCACAATTTGGGTGCTTGGCAACTGGGTCCGTTGCAGTGTCCTGTGGTCATGTGATCACCATTTCTGACTTTCCCAGCCAGCTTCTGGCAAGCAAAATCAATGGGGAACCAAGTGATTTGCTTAACAACCACGTAGTTTGCTTAATGGCCATGGTGATTTGCTTAACAACTGTCACAAAAAAGTTGTAAAATCAAGTTGGATTTGCTTAATGACTGCTTCGCTTAGCAACCGAAATTCTGGTCCCAATTGTGGCCATTAAGCGAGGACTACCTGTACATCACTGCTTCTCCTAAGCACTATGCTCAAATCTTGCTAACTTAGCGTAGCACTTTCCCCATCTAGCACACTCCTGTCAATTCAAAGGAGACCTGCATGCAAGTAATCTGCACAGACATAGGAAGATCAAGTTCACACAGCTGCACAATGAGTTTTCTTCCCAAATTAATGCAAAGAGAAAGCAAACGAATGAGAGAATGTAACAAACGCCGGGGACATTACCTATGATGGGAACTTCTGCTATGAACACTCTCCTGATGGAATTTGCGACTCTGGAATTAAAAAAAGCACAGTATTTACAGCACCTAAATGGCATTACCTGAATTGTATTTCTGAGTATTATAACATTATATCGCAACATTGCAGAATATCGTCATTATATAATAATTTCGTATTTCAGAGGTGTCAAAAAAAGCCATCTTCTTTCTCAGCCTGCAGACTAATTACAATTTGTAATTACAATTACAAACTAGAGAGCCAGTTTGGCATAGTGGTGAAGGTGCTGGCCTAGAAACCAGGAGACGGTGAGTTCTAGGCCTCCCTTAGGCATGAAAGCCAGCTGGGTGATTCTGGGCCAGTCCTTCTCTCTGAGCTCAACCCACCTCACAGGGTTGTTGTTGTGGGGGAAAATAGGAGGCATCTACTTTTTAATCTATTCACTATTTTTCTTTCATTTATTTTTTCTCTAAACGTTGTATTGCTTTTACCTAGTCAAAAGTCTCTTTAATAAAAATTATACATATACGTATATCTACACTGAAACCCTGTGAGTAAAATAAACCATCCAACCAATCGACTGCCCGAGCAATTCCCCCCGAGCCCCAAATCAGCCAAACACGTGTCAGCCCCCTGTGCGAACGCTGCCGGACTCCACGCCGTTTCACCCCGGAGCAGAGAGAGCTGTGCTTAGGAGCGCTGCTCTGGCCCTGTTTGAGGCGTAAGACAAGACCCGGTTGGCTCTTAAGGGGAAGACCGGGAGTTCTTGCAGCGTTTTCAATTTCTTTCTTTCTTTAGTGGATTTATTTCCTTATTTATTTACAGGGCTTACGCGGCCACCTATCTCATAGAATGGCTCTAGGCAGCTCACAACAATCCATAAAACACAGTAAGCCCAGGAGTTCTTGCAGCGTTTCCTATTTATTTATTGATCCCACTCATTTAGCATTTCCTATCTATCTATCTATTTATTTACCTCCTTACAGGACTTATATGGCCACCTATCTCGTACAGTGACTCTAGACCTCTCACAACAGTCCATTTTTTTAAAAAACCGTTCAGTTGTGTTGGGTTCTCGGAGACTGCCTGGACATGGTCCTGCAGTTTTCTTGGCCAGGTTTTTCAAAGGTGGTTGGCCATTGCCTCCTTCCTGGGGCTGAGAGAGAGAGAAGTCACGGTCTCCCGGTTTCCAGCCTGGTGCCTTCACCATACAGCAAACCATAAAACATGGTTAAAACCATACCCTTCTCCCAGGCATCAGACCAAATGGCCTCCCAGCTAAACGCCCGCCCCCAGCCCGATGCTTGGGGGAAGAGCCAGGTCTTCACAGCCCTCGGCAGGCTAAAAGGGTAGGGGTCCCTCTGATCGCCGGAGGGAGGCTGTTCCAAAGGACGGGGGTCCCAGCAGGACCCCCCGAGGTCCCATCAAGTGGCAACGTTTAAGGGAGGGGGCCCGGTGCGCACCCACCCTATCTGGCCTAGTGGGACGGGCAGGTACGCCCAGGGAGAGGCGGTCCATCAAGTCACCTGGCCCCGTGCCACGGAGGACCTTAAAGGTGAGGACTAGCGCCTTGAATTGCCCCCGGAGAGCACCTGGAAGCCAGGGCGGCTCGGAGGAACGGCGGGACCCCCCCCCCCAACCGCGCCTCCCCAATCCGCCCTCGGGCTAAAGCCGCCTTGCCTTCCCTTCCCTTCCGCGGAGGAAGGAGCCGGGCGGGCGCCTGTACGCGCCGCAGCCGCAGCGAGGGCCCGGCGGAGCGGCTGGCTCGCTTCTTTCCCCACGCGCGGGGGGCGCCCGCCTGCCCGGGCCCAGAGAGCCGCTCCCCGGGGAAGGGGCGCCCCGCACGGCCCGCGCCCGCTGCTCACGCCAGGTCGGTGTTCTCGATGATGAACTTGACGTTGTCGTCGCTCAGCTCCGTGATGCGCACCGTGGGCTGGTTGGCGTACGGCATGGCCGGGCAGGGGCGCCTCTGCTGCCGCCGCCGCCGCCGCCGCCGCGCCTCCTCGCCAGGGCCGGCCGGCCGGCCTGGCGCGCGCCTGCCGCCCAGCGGCCGGGAGGACCCGGCGCAGCACGCCCGGCCCACCCCGGGGCGCCCTTTCGCCGGCTCGCCCCGGGCGCCAGGGTGCGCGCCGCTTCAGCCGGGCCTTGCCGGTGGCTCTCGCGCCTGGGTGAATCCCCAGCTGGGGTTAGTTAGGAAATGCGTTTCTGTCTTAATTCAGTCGACGGGTGGCCTGGGTCCCCCCGACGCCCTAAGCTTGGGGTGAGAACGGGCAGAAAGTGGGGAGAAGGGAAACCTGCTGTAGAATATGCCAGTGTTTCTCAGCCTTGGCAACTGGAAGAGGGGTGGACTTCATCTCCCAGAATTCCCCAGCCAGCTGGCTGGCTGGGGAGTTCTGGGAGATGAAGTCCACCCCTCTTCCAGTTGCCAAGGCTGAGAAACACTGGAATAGCTGGCTGGGGAGTTCTGGGAGATGAAGTCCACCCCTCTTCCAGTTGCCAAGGCTGAGAAACACTGGAATAGCTGGCTGGGGAGTTCTGGGAGATGAAGTCCACCCCTCTTCCAGTTGCCAAGGTTGAGAAACACTGGAAAATGTCTATAACTGCTGTGAAAATCGGAAGTGGCTTCTTTTGCTGTTTTCTTTCACTCCCCCTACCCCTCTTTATGGCATTAACCTTTTTTTTTTCTTTCTCTTTCCTAGCTCTTTCGTCATATTGTTTTGTGTTTACCGTTTTTAACTTTCTAAAACATTCTTCAATAACAATTATAAAAAGAGAAGAAAATGTATTTATTTATTCCATTGGTGCAGCTGCCCATCGCCCTTAGAGGACTCGGGGAGGCTCCCAAGAAGGAAGGACCCCAGCGACCCAACACAATACAAGCATGAAGAAAGGTAACACACATACAACCTTATGAAACGCGCCACCAAAATGCAATTGCTGTTTGCAGAACTTGTGGGGTCCTGACAGAGAAGACTTCTGAAGGCTTCAGGGGGTGTCTTGGTTCCTCCTGTGCCTGGGTTCCCCCCAAGATGCTGAACCCCAACCTACTAAGTGGCCAATTTTAGTGCAGTTCAGTGTTGAAAGAGGATTCAGGGTTGTGGGAATCCTGCCTAGAGTGGTTTGCAAACCATGGTTTATCATGTAGTAGAGTCAACGATCCCTGCCACTTGGATTTGCCCAACACACCAATCTACAAACAAACCCATGTGGTTAGTTTAGGCATCTATTTCCTGAGGTGTAAACCCGTGTTTCCCAAGCTTGGCAACTTTAAGATGTGTGGACTTCAACTCCCAGAATTCCCCAGCAAGATGGCTGGGGAATTCTGGGAGTCGAAGTCCACACATCTTAAAGTTGCCAAGCTTGAGAAACACTGGATAAACCACGGATAAGCATGTCATTGGATAAAATTTGATAAATTAAATAAATAATAATAATAAATATGAAGTATTATTATTGTTGTTTTGTAGTTAATTAAATGGGTTATGTACACCTACTCTGGGTGGCTTTTTCTTGGCAAAAATGCTTTAATGGTTCCCACTGTCGTCTTTGGGGATTCTTTTTGGATTTCCCACTCTCAGCCACCCTTCTGGGATTTCCCGGTGGTCTCCCATTCAAGGACTAATCAAGCCCAAATTGTTTCCACCTGCTGGGTATTAAAACAAAGGCTACCATTTGTGGCCTAGCAATGATTGTACGGACACATCCTCATTTTTCTTGGCCACATTTCTTGGCTTTTTTTTTTTTAACTCTTGTACAGGTTGGGACTTCCTGGTGGTCTTCCTACCAGTTTACCACCCGGCTCCCCCCCCTCCCCGCGCTTAGATTTTCCGTGGCCAGCCAGTGTTCGAAAGCTGTAGGCCCTCCTGTCTCCATGGCAACGAAGCCTGGCTAGTGGTGATTTAGGGAGGTGTCCCATGGCCGCCACCCAGATTTCATTCCCATTCCATGTGGTGGGAAGGAAAACGCGGAGAGAGAGGAAAGAAAGAACGAAAGAAAAGCAAGTATTTCCCACGTGGGCAACTCTCATTTTTATTTCATATTATTTGTGCACTGCATTTCCGACACGACCCCGCCCTCTCAAGCGCCATGAGGGCGGGGGCGGGGCCAGCTTTGCGCGCCGTCACAAGGGCTGCTGGGAGAAACCTGACTCTCCACCAATCGTTGCGCGCGGCGGGGAGCGGCACGCCGTCGACGTGACAGCGGCGCCGGCGGAACGAGGGAGACGGTAAGTGTGGCCGCGCTGAGGCGGAATTTGCGGCTTCTTTCGCGAGCCGGCTGGATAATCTCCCCCGTGCTTTCCGGAATGCGGCGCCGGAGCTCGAAGTGCCCCCGTGGGTCCGTTTTCCTTCCAGCTGTCCGCAAGCAGCGGTTTTCTTTAAACCCTTTGGACTTCAACTCCCAGAATTCTCTAAGTGGTGAGGCCAATGGCTGAGTGGTGTAGGGAATTCTGGGGGTTGAAGTCTCAATGTATATGGAGGTGGAAGAGGGTATGGGTTAGAGATTTTGCCTACCCGTGAAGATACGAGCTCCGCTTCTAACTTTGCTGGGCCACGACCAACAGGTGTCTGACCCTCCAGAGGCTTGTTTCCCTTACGAGTCTTGGGGCAGGAAAGTGACAGCCCTTTCTCCTTGCTGCATCTGGTAGAGCATCTCTCCTGGCTTTTCTGTCCCGTGGCTAACTAGCCTTTAGAACAGTGTTTCTCAGCCCTGGAAAGTTTACGACAGGTGAACTTCAACTCCCAGAACTTCCGAGCCAGCATTGCTGGGGAATTCTGGGAGTTGAGGTCCACACATCTTAAAGTTGCCAAGCTTGGGAAACACTAATTTAGAAGAAGAGCACTCTGACTGGAAGGGCTATTCAGCTATTACTGATTATTACAGTATTATATTAGAGCCAGTTTGGTGTAGTGGTCAAGGCAAAAGGTCAGAAACCGGGAGGCCGGGAGTTCTAGTCCCTCCTTAGGCACAAAGCCAGCTGGGGAACCTTGGGTCAGTCACACACTCCCAGCCCTAGGAAGGAGGCAATGGCAAACCACTTCTGAAAACCTTGCCAAGAAAATTGCAGGGACTTGTCCAGGCAGTCTCCAAGAATCGGACACAATTGAACAAATTAGAACAACAAAACAGTATTATATGGGAGCTAGTCCCATTAAATTCAGCGGTCCTCCTTTCTGAGCAACATCTGTCGGTTTGTGCGATAGAACCATTAAGTGTACTGTAATTGGTAGACCTCTGCTCCTTGGATCTCAACAAATTCTTACTTAAGCTGCTAGCTCTGTTTGTTTATACCTCACCTTGATTTGTACAAACAAATCAGGGCACTGTGTATAATGCTCCTGCTGCTATCTTCCCTACAACAACAACCCTGGGAGGTCAGTCAGGCTGAGAGAGAAGGCCTGGCCCAAAGTGGCGCCAACTTTACTATCTGGCTTTTCCAGCTTAAAAAGATCAGGTAATTGGTGGTGAATAAACCTTTTCTTGACTCTGAAGAGTGGGACTCAGGACAAGTAAGAATTAGTTGGGAGGGTAGAAGAATTACATGTTCTTGGAATGTGTATCTTTTCTAGTTAGTCTTCATCGGTTTCTTCTGGCTAAATGGGTGTGTGATTTCGCTGTTCGGTTTCAGTCCTAAACGTCTGCAGAATGAGCAGGGCTACGCTGCAGATCCGCAGTCCTCTGTACACTTACTGTTCACTTCTGAACACTTACCTGCTTCTAAGAACATAAGAAAGGCTGGATCAGGGCTAAGCTGCTCCAGCTCAGCATTCTTTTCCCATAGTGGTAAAGCAGAGCCTTGAGGCCTAGAGGTTGCGTTTACACAACAAGTGGAGTCATGACTGATGGAATTACTCCAGTTTCCTGGGTTAACACAATAAAGCGATCCATAAATGAACTATGCAGATTAGGTTTGCATAATAGTTAGCCTTAAATGTGGTTGGCTAATTTGTGGTTTCGTACCTTGTGGGGAATACAGTATACTGAACACGCTAAAGCAATTCAGGTTTTGAACTAGGCCTGGGGAGATAGGTAAAGTTCATCCGTACAATTTGAAGTTTCCCAGTATGATTTTGAGATAGTCATCGTTTACGCTAACCAACTTCAGGATCTGGGATTTTTTGGGGTGGGGGGAAATCAAGGAATTCATACAATGTACAGTATGTAATATTGCTGTCCTCGAGGACATATGTCATAGAAATTGAACTAATAATGATGGTCTCTTTTGTTCTCCCTTCCATGTATGTTTTATTATTTTGGTTGTGCTTCTGCTTCTTTGGAATTCTTTAGTATCCTTTTTTTTAGAATAGCCCATTGTTTTAAGTTTATTAGCAATTTTGGTTTTCCTTTAAAATAACATGTAAGTTTTTAATAAACCACTGCATATATAGAGTTTAAGTTTGAGAAATATGTTAGCAAATCCTATTATGGTGGTAATTTTGTCCTTATTCTCCTGATCCCTCCAATCATATTGTGCTTTTCAACATGTATTTTTTTAAAGAAATCCTACCTTTCCAATGTAAGAGTTGAGGCAGCAAACAATATCAAAAAATGCAAAATTAAAATAATTAAACCTGAAAAACCAAAAAGGTGATCTGTCAGAAAGATACACCTGAAGGCAGCATATAAAAATGGCTAATGAAACAAAATTGTCTTCCCAATATGGTGGAACTTCAAGCATAAATGGATTAATCAGTGACTACTTTATCTTGTCTGGAACGGGTTCAGTGTGGCATATTCCTTTTCTCTGTGGGAGTATCTCAAAGTGTATTAAGCCACTAATTCAATTCTATTCTGTTGCATGTTATGTTACATTACCAAAAATGATAGTCCTTCCCCCCCATCCCTCCTGCTTTCTTCTACTGAACTTCATAAATAATTTTTGCTTAAAAAGGTTTTGTATGCAGTGATGAATTTCAGACAGCTGGAGTAAACAATTCTTTTTCCAATATTTTCATGCCAGTCCTCTCCATGAGAGCTTGCTTGTTTCTGCTCAGATGCCTTTAGTGTCTAACAGTGAATCCCGCACTGTTAATTGGGAAGCTTTTAACATTTGTTTTAGAGCACACTGTTTGAATTTTCTTGGACCATAAGGACTATAGGTTTGCAGATGCAGCTCTTATAATGCTTGAAGATCTCTGTAATTAGGAGATGCGTAGCTTCAGAAAATATTACATAGCACCAATGGACTGTTTTTCTTCTTCCTGTGCACAGGGCTATGCATTCAAGCCACACAGGGCGTTCTTTCTTTCTTTTACTTCTTGGGCTTGTTTGCATTGCAAATATGCATTGACCACTGGCAATTATACATGTTTACCAGGTAGACCTGCATTGCAGAGCTGGATTCTGATGAATCCTAAATTGTGTGGGCAATGCATAGTGCTTATTAGAATGTATACATTCCTTTTTCATCACAGCAAACTGGTTGGCTGCTGTGCATCTTCTCTGTTTTGCTGCGACAGTTCTTTAAGTTGGGAAGTTTGGTATTTCACATGCAACCCACTTCCCAAATATGGATTTGTAAGACCTGTGGCACTATAACTAACATAAACCTTTTGTGAATGACAGGCATGATTCATTTCTTTGTTGGGTTTCATTCAAGAACAGAAGGCAGCAAACTTCGCACTCCCTCCTCGCATTTTCCCCTGCAATAACACTGTGAGTTGGACTGGGCTGAAAGAGAGTGACCTGTTCAAAGTCACCCAGTGAGCTTTCATGGTTGAGTCTGTGGTTGGGTCTTTCACGGGTGAGCTTCTGTGGTTGGGTCTACTGAACACTAGTCTTAACACCTTAACTGCCACAGCATGTCATCTTTCACCTTAACTACAGTGTAACCTCAGTCAGTATAAGCATGCCATGGCTTTATATTGTCTAACTAGTTTTTCCTGTTTCACTGGAGTTTGAGCAGGACCTCCAGAACTGGACCCTCATGCTTTCCCCATATTCAGCTTATTCATGCATTTCTTTTCTGTCTGTCTTTGATGCTCCTTTCCCCCCAGCAATGATTGAGGACTTTGATCTCATACTTGTGTGCCTTTTTCTTTTCTTCCAACATCCTTTTCAGGGTCCAGAACTTTACCAGAGTTGAAAGTACAATGGATTGTGTTGTCTCTCCACATTTGCTTTTACAGATCCTTCACTGGCCCAATAAGAAATAATTTTATCTGACCCATTGTTTCTTTCCATCTCCTTTCTTTTGGCTTAAATTCCAGAAGTGAGTGTGCTAATTAGTAAATAGAACTCAGCTATCTTTCCATTTTCATTTTCAAGAGAGCTGCAATGGATAATTTTGTTCTGGAGGATAATTTGTGGCTTAATTCAGCGACCATTACTGACAGATCATCAAGTTTTTTTTAAAAATGATCTTGCTTACCTGGATTTTGGATTGCTGTTTGATTGGGATTCAAATCCCTCCTCTCTCTCTGATCTGCGCTGCTGCACTTTCCACAGATATCCTGGCCTCATGACTCTGCTAATCTTCCCCATGCTGAGCAGCCACATTAAGAGTCTGTCTGCAGTCTCTTGAATGCAGTAAACTTTCCCCATGTGAAGATTCCATGTCTGTGCACTGATGGTGTGGAAAATATTTGAAAGCTGTCATTTTCAAAGAAAGGCTGTATTTCTTGATCAGTTGGGGGATAAATAGCCATTAGACGACAGAAGCGTGTTCACCAGAAACAATGGAAATTGTGCTCCAATACATTTGCTACTGTTTTTGAATGTTTGATCATTGAATCTGACACTTCTTCACCAGAATCTCCTTCCCCAATTCACTTCTGTCCATTCAAGTCAGCATTAAATCTAAAATGCTATATAATTTGGTACTATGGTGAAGGAGGTTATAATGCTCCTGTTTTTATTTTTATTTTAGTCCTATGTGGGTCTCATACTGATGCATATCAGTATTTTTAAGCCCTACGTAAAATGCATTTTAATATTTCCACATAAAGAAGCCCAGCTGTTTGGACCTTTCCTAACAAATGGATTCTGCTCTTTGATGGGGAGCTGAGACACTTTCAGGTTTTTAATAACATTTATAGTACAGCCATGCAGGCTTGGGCAGTGATTGTTACCCTTACCTAAAGAGTAACATCATTCCCATTTTTACAGGTTGGAAACTAAGGCTAATAATGATACGTGCTACATATAACCAGGTAGATGATATCCAAATCAAGATTTGCACCTTATCTTGTGTTTCAGCATTTTGTTTCTTCCACTGACTTTGCTAGATCAGATGCCTTGAATGAAAACATCCCCAATGTCTGCTGCGTTGATTCCGGTAGCTCCTGATAAACTTGACCTCTTATTCACATCCCATCTTAGCTAGATGTAATTATATACAGTCCTGGGAATATGTTCACCAAACTATGCACAGGTTTATAGTTTAGCTTCTTGGAAGACAGTATGTTACCCTAACATCAAAGAGCCAGTTCAGAAGACACTGTGGTATAGCCCCCCACATAATAAAGTCCTGCTGGATCAGGTCAGGACTTATTGTCGATGGGCATTAGATTTCTCACAGCATCCAGCTGGTGCTCACAAGCAGCAAATCCGGACACACCCTTCTTCCACCATTGTTCCCCTATAATTTATATTTGGAGGGAAGTTGCTACAAACCTGAAAAATTAACACTGTATCTCAAGATTCTGACTTCAGAATGTACAGGAGAAATAGTTTATGTGAAATGTATCCCTTCTAAACTGATCCTCTATGAAGATGTTTGACTGTATTGTACCTTTCTAGCAAATTTTTATTTTGAGAGTACCTGACATACAATACTGAACTCACAAAGAGTTACTTTAAAATACGAGATTGCCTGCTTCCAAATTGGATTAATCTCCAAAACAAAATAAATCTGTTCTATTTATTTATACTGACTTAATCACTTTTCTGTTTCGTTGAGTATGTGTAGCCCGAGCAAGCATCTTAGCATTCTTCGTTTTTAATACGTTTTTAGCCAAAATCTTTGAATGTATTTATCCTACTACCCTGACACTGTCAATTTAATTTTGAATATTTGCACACTGATTTCCTTGTGCTAGTTAATGACTACAATAAAGTTTTTCATTTTATTTCATTTATATTTACAAATTAATTTTACTGTTTTTTTCTCACTGAATCATGTTTACATTCTATAAGTAACGCAGAAGGTTGGATAATTGTAGGATGTGCATAAAATGTTCTGAGGATGTTGATTGTATTGCTGTATCCCATTTTAATTTTGTTTTGTTTTCAAATATAACTGGGGGCGGAGGGGCATTCTGAAATACTAATTTATATCAAAAGTGGGTAACTCAGACTCTTCTGCTCAAGATTATTCTGCTGAAATTTGGTTACAAAGTGCTAAAGAGTGACAACATAATTTTCTGCTAGTTTTCATCAGGCAACAAAATAAAATTTTATACTGTTGTAGAGCTTTTAGATAGGCTCAACACTCCTAAAAGTTGAAGAATAGCTAATTTAAACAGACAAAATGGAGGAAGACAACGATGACCACTCTTTGAATCCTTCTCTCCTAGAAACGTTTTTTTTAAATCCTGACTCCAGCCCCGAACATGGTGTGCTGTTGAGTTAATTTATAATCGTATTTTTATGGAACTGACCTTGCTTGCTAGGAGCACAATGCCTTTTTTTTAAAAAAGATTAATTCAATGTATCCTGTCCCAACTTGGTGTTTTTCATATGTGCTTGGATTAAAGCTCCTGTACTGTGCTTGTTTATTCCACTTCTTATATGCCAAATAATATACTGTTGCCTCAAGGTGGTATATAATGATAGTCCACAGTTAAAATACCCACAATATCGCGCTTGCCAACTTTTATCTTTATGTTTTACAGTATTGCAAATCGAGCAGCATGCAAGTTTAATAAATTATTTTTTGAATTATTATTAAAAGCCCACAATAAAAATTATAGTGTAAAGGCATAAAAAAGAGCACACTCAGCCAATTAATAAAGATAAAGGCAATATGGGTGACTTGTAGTCCCAATTCATTTGAGGGATGACTAGTTGAGGATGGTTAGCTTTGGATATGCTAAATAATTGCTCTGATTTTCTTTGTTTTCTGTCTCTTGCTCTCAGTTGGATAAGCATATAGGCAGCTGAGTAGCCACCCTGTGTCTCGCAACTTCCCCTGAATTTTCTCTGACATTTGCTGGCTTAATCATTCCAGCTTGAACTGCCATTTGTATGATTTGGCTTCCCGGGGGTGCCTTTTTAAAAGTGAGCAAGAAAGTGCCCTTGCAGAAGCAACCCTCAGAGCATGCTTTGCTGTGCCTTCTTTTTTTTTTTTTTTCCCCAGCATTGTCAGTGTACATGAAGTTTGCTGCTGTTGTGCTGATGTGTTTCCAGCATGGTAGTTAATGGAAAAAAGTGAACCAGATCAAAGCAGCATCTGCCATTCTTGCAGTCGTAGCCAGACGCGCTGCTGCTGCTGCTTCTCAAATTGGCAGGCACAGCCTTATCTGCGCGGGAGTGTGACTGCTTTGGTCCCTGTCTGCCAGCAGAGGCTGTTCTTCTTTGCCAGAGGGGAAACGGCTTGCAAGGAGATGCCGAAGCAGCATCCTTACTGCATTGCAGGGCATGAAAATGCTTTTTCTCCATGGCTGTGCTCCCTTCCTGGCACATGCTGTTTATTGGCTTATCCAAGGCTGCTGGTGGTTAGTGCTAAGAGTATGCTGGCTTGTGTTGAGGGAAGATTCATGTGCTCTCTGTTGTTTTGAGCCAACCTGATACTTTGCAGTTTAATGTGTGTGTGACATTCTGGGGAAAAAATACTAGGTTTTGCCTTTCCCTAACAAAATACCTATCATGATGAACAGTGGGCTCACCATGAGAGGCCATGTATGTTCCCACAAAGTCCAGCACCCAGTAAGCAGATTGCAGATTTCTGTAGTCCTTGCCAGGGAGGGCCATGCTACCCAGAGATACAGAGCAATTTTTACATTTATTGCAGTAATATCCCTTGTGTTTAGCAGATGACTTTCTGACCACTCCTATGGCTTGATGTTATACCAGTGAGCTTTTGGCTTCTATGTTCCTGGCCATATATCCGTGTTTTGCAATTCTGCTTCAGAGAGCTGAAGCAAATTACCATTTGCTGATTTTGGAGTCTGAGATACAAATACACTGTAATTCATTTCACACACCACCCTGGTTTGTTTAAGCAGTATTTGCTAAAAAAAAACCAACCCAGTATAGCTATACAGCACACTAAAACCAGACCAATCCAAACCAATCATGTTATGGCTTAATGCACATTTGTTATGAGCCATGGTTTGCACAGTCATGGTTAATTGAATAAAATTGAATAAACCACAGATTCACATGATACATAAAACCATAAATGGCTCAGCTCATATAGTGTACTAAATCGAAACAAATCATCTTATAGTTTAGTATAATGTGCAACCTCAACCCTATATCAAAGTTAAATGAGGGAGGAGTGGGTATGCAAGCACGCAGAGCTTAGATAACACCCAGTGGTGGCTTATATGTTGTGTATCTGCTTGGCTGATCGATAGCGGGGCAAAAGTATTGAGAAGTTTTCTGCCCATACCGACCTCAACTGTTGAGACACCATCCCAGGTCATTCCCATTTCTTGTTCATTTTTGAATGTGAAGGAACGTTGGGAAAGGGAGTTTTATGCAAGTCTCTTACCATTTTGTCTGACTTGTCAAATATGCTCTCAGTTCCTATTCTATTAGTGAAATGTTTTCCTTAACACAATGGAGGAGAGGCTGGCTCAAATGCCTTGAGAATTCTTCAGAATTGCCAAATTAGTCAAACTTCGCATGACAATAAACTATCACAGAGAAGACAGCTGATCGGAAGTGAAAAGTAAATCTACAGTATGAGTCTGGCTTGGTGAATATAAAAGCCTCGTAAATTTGGCTTTTAAAGCACTTAGCAGATTGCTGCTTGTTTTGGCACAACTTCTCTGAGAGTACTCTGAAATGACTCCTACGCAGGAATAGTTGTGAAAAGTGTTAATGCTGGAATGGAAGCCCCTTGCGGATTTTCTGGAAGAAATTGTGATCGGATTACTAAATTTCTGGCCAATCCTTGCCTGCTGGTCTTTCCTCAAAAATCACAACAGTTTTAAGCATAACTGAACTAGCTCTATAGCTGAGGTATGGAGCTTTCGAAATGAGAACCAAGACTAGTATGTGTCTTTCTTCTGCAGAAGCGGTCTGCAAAATTTCTGACCTTCCTGGATTCTTCAGACATGGATGCCTAGAAGCCAATATGAAAAATCCACCTGTCCTGCCTGGTACCAGGTCCCCTCATGTAGAGTAAACTCATCGGCCCCTAGACTTGGGCCCTAAAATAAGAGGCAGGGCCTCATGTTATATCATGCCATATTGGCCTTTAATCTTGGTCTAGTCTTGAATTTGTGTCCTTTTGTAACATGCCACTGCGTCTTAGTTTGGTTTTATGTGGCATCTTTCATACACTTGTATGAAGACCGTTAGCAGGGGATATTTACGAAAGAGAGACCATGGGGTATTTTGAAAAATTAACGATTTAAATGAAAAACGGTGTTTCACTTTGAGCAGCAAGTGGTTTGGGGATGCATGCCTGAAACCTGCCCTTGTATAATATTCCCTCTAAATTTCCAAGAGCGTGATAAGGTGGCCTTCTCTTCGCATTGACTCCTGAGCAGTTCCATTACTAATTTTTAGTTATCCTTCCATTAACCTTTTATTGATGCTAAATCTCTAGGACTGCCGTTCACCGATATATGGCTGCATGCCAGAAAGCAGACTTGCCGGTAAAATTCCTTGCAGTCTAGCAGATAGTTTGATTGATGAAGCCGGTCATGGTCTCCATCGTTTCTGTTCTGTTTCCAGGTGACCATCAGAAACGGTAGATTAGGCAAGTGATTGCCTTTTCAGTCTGACTTGATGATGAGCTTTACTCTTCCTGCTTGCTTCTTCAGGATTTCCACCTAGCGATCAGGCGCGCAGATGGATGCAGAAGGGTTTGGCGAGCTTCTGCAGCAGGCAGAGCAGCTTGCAGCGGAGACAGAAGGCATTGCAGAACTTCCTCACGTTGAACGCAATCTCCAGGAGATCCAACAGGCAGGGGAGCGCTTGCGTTCCCGGACACTAACCCGCACCTCACAAGAGACAGCAGACGTCAAGGCGTAAGTCCCTGAGTTGCTTGAAACCTCTGTCGGTGGCTGCTGGAGCGGCATTGCTGGGGAGTAAACCCCAGTGCGTGTGGGACTACGATGCATAGAGTTCCGCTGTAGGATGGCACAAAGGTCTTCAGCTTCATCATGAAAAGCCCTGTGCTGTCTGGTCTCTACTACGGCTGGATGGGAATGGCCTTTCGAAATTCACCCAGTTCACGTGCAGAAACATTTTATGGATGAGTTTTCCAGTGGAAACAAAAGGCCCCAGCCATGTCCTAACAGCCAGGAACCACGCTGAGACAAGGAATAGGTCTCTAGTGTTTTATTACTGCTACATAAACAGAAAACCCTAACAAACTGAAGAAGCGTGGGAAAAACCCAGACAGATAAACCCCAAAAGTCAAGGTGGGCCCGATCTGTGTCTCTTTGAATGGCTACCTAATTCCTCAGTACTATGCATGCGCTTTACAGCCTGGATAGAGGCCCCTTCCTGCTCGCCATCAGTACTCATGACATCCCACTTCCCAAGGGGAGACCTTGGCTTCAGAGCTGGTACTGAAAATGGCCAGTACGAAGATGCCTTTGGCCCCGTTTGATCTCCTCTTTGGGGATTTGATGGGAGTGTAGGGAGTCAGGGATGTTGCAGGCTTCCAGAGAAAGGATGGTAGAGAGAGACTGAGGGCTCTCCCCACAGCAACATACATAGTCATCAGACTCCTCCTTTTTGGGGTACGTGATGGTATGTGAAATACAAGAGAAGTGTAAGATAATAATGAACAAAAGAAATTAAGAGCAAGTGATAAGAGAAAAGGACATTGAATCTAGTTTGCAGTGTGGCACAGCAGTTCAGGTGTTGGGCTGGCACTGAGGAAACTCCGATTCAAGTCTGCCCTCAGCCATGGAAGTTCCTTGGATGACTGAGGGCTAGTCCCTCTTTCTTTGCCCAGCCTGCTTCTCAGGGTGGTGGTTGTGGGGAAAAATAGGAGGAAGGACTAGCAATGAAAAAGGAAGCTATAGACCAACCAAATAAATAATAAACACCTCTCCTTACTCTTCTACCTTTATAAACCAGCCTTGCTTCCCTCGCACCAGACTCCACATCCTACATTGACTTTTGTTCTTCAAAGTTCTCACCTCTTTTTTTTTTTTTCTCATCAGCTCTATCCAACCACAACTTTTTTTGGTTTTATTCTTCCTCTCAGTCCATTCATTCTTTCATGCTCTATGTATTTGTTGCAATTTAATCTTAATTCACTCTTTCTACATGACTAAACTACCTCGATGTACTTCTTTCATACTGGGTACTGATTTTTGCAATCAATCCGTCACCCATTCATTCTGGAACACATCTCTTCTTGTCTTACCACACATATTTCTTAAGTATACCATTTCTTCTGTGTTCAACTTAATTTTATGTTTTTCCTGTCATCCCCAACTCTCATTTCCATATGATTATTACTATTTATCTCAGTTTATATCCCTTCTTTCTGCCTGTAAGGCATTTTACCATTCATCGATAAAAAAAGCACCAAATTTTTCCCATGGGAATTCCTTGGAAATTCTCTCCTCCGCTGAAATAATTTCTAAAGCAGATTTTCCTTCATCAGATTGAATGAGAATAGTTAGAAGAAAAATGCCAGAGAAAATGGCTGTTGATACATTGACGCACATGTGGGTGTCAAATTCAGATGTGGTCATTTTTTTTGGAACTTGTGCATGCTGTCAGTCAGCAGATACTGAAAAATATTTTAAAAGTCTATCAACACTGTTCTCCTTGATTGATGGCTTTGTCGCTTGATGGGCCATTTGACCAAAAGTTGTCCCATGTTTGTTTGAACAAGTTTTGCGTAAGTTCTAAGATCAGAAGTTAGTAGTGTGCTATTCAGGTCTCTGGAATTAGATTCTATTTTGAAATGGCTGTGTTGCCTTGTTCTGGTATCTCTGTGCTTTTCATCCTCTGTTTTCATCTTTCTTCCAGATCAGTTCTTCTGGGGTCCAGAGGGCTTGATATATCCCACATATCTCAGCGGTTGGAGAGCCTTAGTGCTGCGACAACATTTGAACCTCTAGAGCCTGTAAAAGACACAGATATACAGGTCAGGGCCACGTGTAACAAAAATGGTGTTAAGTTAATCAAAGAAGCACATGTATTTGGCAGTGCTTTATGTATGCATGCACTAGGACGTGTTCACAGTTTCTCATTCAGAGAAAGAATGCAAGGAATGGGGAGAAGGCGCTCATTTGCTAATGAACAATTATTAGCAAACGAGGGCCTTCTCCTCATTGCTTGCATTCTTTCTCTGAATGAGAAGCTGTGAATATTTCCTAGTAAAGGCAAGAGTAAAGGCTTGCATTCTGCATTTAACGTTTAAGTGGCTTGATGTTTCAGATATTGGAATACTCTTCTGTGCATGTAATTGTTTTCAGTGGAGGTGCTGTTGAAAGACTGTTCTATACATTGGCTTGTTTACTCACTAAAATAGCTGGTACATATTCAAAGGGCAACACTGCAGTAATCTCAATTTACAGACTTTCTGTGTTTACTTTAGTTGTTTCTTCTAGCTAAATTTTAAGGGAAGGGCTCTAACGCGGTAATAAACTGCGTATTTCCTTACAACGTAGCCTGAGTTTGATTCCTGGGAACGCTGAGAAAGAATTCTGTCTGCAACCCAGTAAATTTGCTGTCGTTCAGCAACTGGCTTACTTATTTCATTGGCTCACAGTGTGCTTTCTTTCATTTTGAAAGAAGTGAAACCAGTTCTTGTGCTTTGTGAACTAGAGGTTATGGGGTAGTGTGATTTGTGTGGTGCAAAAAAACACTGAACTTAATGGACAACTGGTTTAACTTGATCTAAGGCAGTGTCCTGTATTCCTCTGTTCTGCTATGACAATCCAGTTCCCGCTCCCTAATTTTCAGCATAAAATCTGAGTATTTCATGGGCTGAATTTTGAATATGACTAAAGTACAACCTGTTCTGCTTGTAACATTATGTTCCTTGCTTTGCTGAATCTGACCTTTTCCTTTCTTTTCCTATCTATCCCAGTGGTATATAATGGTAGGTGAGGTGGTTTTATCAGATGGGATTCTAGCCTTTCAGTGCAAGGTGAGCAGTATCATATCCAGGACATCCTTACTTATTTTTGCTTTCCTATATATCAGCAGTGCACAGCCTTGTTTTAAAAATTTAATACAATAACATTATATTTATCCTTATGTAGTTAACTGTTTCATCTTCAGTCATGTTTAGAATTTTTACATTCTAGAAATTGACAATTTTTTTGTGGGGTTCTGAGGGTCTGCAGTTTCAGCTGTGTAGGCTGCAATTTGTGTACTTTTGCTATAGGAACAAGAATTTGAACCCACAAACAATACCTATGTGTTCACTGTCTTTCAACCTTGTTGCCGTTGTGATAATTAGTTGGGTGTCTTTTCTCTGAAACTGTTTTTTTTTAATCTTCAGATTTTAGTGCTGATTAAGGAGGGGCATGCCAATTTACGTCTTAATTTTGTGAATTATTTAGTAGCAATAACACTTAGGTGACAGTTAGAATAAGAGGAAATATATGTCTCCCATTGGATCTTGTAATTGATTCCGGCCCTGGAATGTGTGATTCATGTTATGTTTGGAAAAGAGAATTATCCTCGTTGTATTAGATCAGGATTCATCAGGTCCCCTTCTGGAAGAATTGTAAGGAAGATAGGGATCTTCCTTGAGGGTCTTCTCTGGAAGCCTAAGAGTGGGCATTTTTGAGAGGTTCTTTGGGGATTGTGTGAACATATGTAGAATACTCATAAAATGGCTGCTACAGCAGACATGGTTATTTCATTTATCAGAAGGCAGAAGTGAGAGTGGTCTTCCCTATCTCTCCTTGGTGCCCTTTAGATGTTCTCTCTTCCACCCCCAGGCCCCCCAGCTTAGCTTTGACTCTTTTTCAGACAGACACTCTTTTTTATTTCCTAAGGACACTAGTGGGATTTTGTAAATGAAGATCTTGCTGGAGGTCAGCACTGTGTAGTATATTATTTATCTATTTTATTTATTTATCATATTTTTATGACCGCCCATCTCCCCTGCGCAGGGGACTCTGGGCGGTTCACAATAAAAGCAATTTAAAATTCGATAAAATCATAAATAATACCAGTGGTCAATAAATATATATAAATATATATTAGCTTTCCATTACAGGTAGTCCTTGTTTAGTGATCATAATTGGGACCAGCAACTTGGTCATTAAGCGACGGGGTCGCTAAGTGAAACCACGACTGTGCTTATGATCTTACTTCAGCTTTCCTTTGCTTTACAGGCCTGCAAAGGTTGTAAATGTGAGGATTGGTCACAAAGTTACTTTTTCATCATCATCATAACTGCGAATGGTTACTAAACAAGGACTACTTGTACTTTTTTTAAAATTAAAAATGTTTTTAAAAAAATCCAAGGAGGCTGGTCTGCACATTGACACATCAGGCCAGTCCCTAATTGTGAAGATGAAGTACATGCATCCAAGTATCGTCACTAATATCAGCTTTTGAATTGTCATGTCTATCTCCTCTGTTTCCTTGAAGGTGATTCATTATTTCCATTAAGCAAATATTAAAGAAGCCAACATGTATTTTTTTTTTAAAGCTATTTGCCTCTTGGAAATTGTTTGTTAGTTATTGAGAAGGGAAACAAAGGACCTTTTTCACTTATGAAGTTACTGACAGTAAATGCCATCATGGAACCTAAAGGTTTCATGCAGTATTTCCCAGTCTTGATAACTTCTGGATGTTATACCTCAAGCCCCAAATTCTGCAATCAGCACGGCTGTTGATGAGAATTCTGGCTTCTCCTTGTCCTCAGAGGCTCCACTGTCCAGGACTTGACGCAGGGTCACCAGTTTCTGCCATACATAAAATAATGCATTTTAGGCAGACACACTTTTGAGATTTTAGATGGGAAATGTAGGCAGAAATAAACTGATAAATATATGCTAATATTGAACTGAGTTACGATGGCTGTGTAGCTTACCAGTTTACTGAAAAACAAGAGGGAGTTACCTGCAGGCTCACAGTGGGGAAAATCTATAGATACAGAAAAAAACCTCCAGAAAAAAATGTACAGAGCCCCTCCCCCACCCCCAGCACAGTGCAATTTGAACATGTTTCCTGGGTACACAAAGCTGAATGCTTGTTGGCAATGTGGAAAAAGAATGGAAAACCATCAGCAACAGAGGGTGTGGAGTGCCTAAAAAAAGACATGGCTTGCTGAAAGGTTGAACAAGAATTTATTATTAAATGTATATTCTGCTTTTCTCTGCTGATAAATGCTCAGAGCAGCTTTCAGTAATAAAAACTCATTAATTCTTCACATTCTCAGCCTTGTGATAATGCAAATAGAACCTATGCTTTCTCCAGGGATATTTCAATCTCTGAATGCTTTGAATTTTGTTTTAAAGGCTTGCTGAACAAAAACAATTGGGGAAAAAAAAGATTGCTGAAGCAAGTTTTGCAAATTTGAGATTTTAAGCTTCTAGCTTGCCCCTGATGCTTCTGGAATCTGTAGCGTTAATGAAGAAGAATGCAGTAGTGATTAATGAAGAAAAATACTGCAGTTGTTGGCTACATATTATCTCTTAGCCTTTCCACAGTAATTGTTTTTGCTTGCTTTGGGTTTCATGCACTGGCTAAAGGAGTACATTAAGCATTTTTGTTGTGTGCATTATATCTGAGATCCAGTTTGCTCTGGCTGATTAAAGAGGCACAAGACTTTTGGTGGCAACTAGAAGTGGGTTAAACCGAAAGACTGTTCCATCACTTTGTGCTGATTGCCCAAGATCAGCTTCGTATGTTCTCTGGTGATAGAACTGATTTTGCTACCACTAGGATGCTTAGCCCAACTACCGGATGATTATAAAGCAGTCCTATGCTGTCCAAGAATCATGGGATTTGTAGTGTGAACCATATGGAAGCTATTGGATTGGGAAAGGCTGATCTAAGACCTCATTCGGATGAAATGCTGAAATACAGCTTGGTTTTGGGAAGCCGGTTTGCTTCTCCTCCACTGCCATTGTAAGGAGTTGAGAAACTTTTATTTTAATGTCCAAATCCAAACAAAAGGTGTTAAATTTTAACTATACTTTGTTGAAACAAGATAGCTTTAAACTGTAACTTATGAAGCTTGGGTTGTTGGAGCAAACTGTAATTTAGGCATTGTATGCCTTGTTAATCTATGGCTAATCTAAAGTGGAAGCAAAAGGTTGAGAATATTTGGAGCGTTCTGCTTCCATTCAGATTAATCATAATTTAGCATGCTTTTTGGAAGGCTGATTGAGCCCCATAATCTTGAGGAAGACCTTACCTGATGAGATTCTAGGAAATGCATTGGAATTAACCTCTAGAAGGGCTTCTGATTCACTCTCAGTTCTAGCAAGCTCTGACACTGAAGGCACACACTTAGAGGCCCAGGTTCTAATTCTCCCTTAAGCATGGAAGCCAGCTGGGTGACCTTGGGCCAGTCACTCTTCTTAGCCCTAATCACCATCAAGCTCTGTGACAAAACAGCTAAGGAACAAAACTCCTTGTTGCATTTTATACCGATAGCTTCGCTGTAAAAACTAGGTGAGCGCAGTGCAAGACAAGGAGACCTGGCACTAAGCAGGACAAATGCTAAGAACAAGAACCTCCAGTGAAAGAGGGCCTTCAAAGCCTGGAGAAGTCTGGAGGATGTCTTTGAGAATAATGCACTTCTCCTAATCACTTACACAGAGGTGGACTTGTTCAGACCAGCCTTTAAAAACCTTCAGTTGAAATTGAGTATCTGTTTCCACTTCCAGGAGGTTGGTGTAATCTTGCATCCTGGTTTTCAAGCGTGCTTCTAAAACGTATTACTTGTACTGTAGAATTTGGATGTGGAAAAGCATTCCAAGTAGCAGAGCAAAGAGGCCTTAGCTTTCGCATACTAATGTTTTTTGTCTTGTAATGTTAACTTGATTTTGTACTGTCATCTCTGCTAAATGTTGTGTATTAATCTGTACTGGAAACCATTCCCACTTAATCTTCCTAGCATTCATGATGACACATCCCGTAAACGTGAACGCATCTGTAATAATACGAACAGAGATGTTTTCTGGAGCTGCTTTAGTGATAACAGTGAATCAGCAGTCTTTTCTACTTTGAAGTCTTTAGCTTTAGTATTGCCAATAAGATGATGGGTCTTAATGGCATTATGTAAGATTGGATACCCTGATCTATGCGTTTGGGGGTTATTTCTCTGTAGTTAAATTTGCAAGGAAGCCGCTCTGTTCTCAGAAAGAACCTCTGAACTACAAAATTCTCAAGTATTGTTTTAAACATGCATTCTATTTATTCTCATTCAGTAGAAAGATTGTTTCTGGGGGGGAAAAAAACCCCTAGCTTTCAAACAGTTCTGGTAGGAAATAGTGACCAGATTAATGCATCGCTCTTAGACATGGTTTGTTGAATAAATCATAATTGGCTGGGGTCACACGACATGCTGAGCCATAAAAGCTTGGTTTACAAAGCATGATTGGGTTCACACATTATACCAAGCCACAAACAAGCAAACCATGGCTTGCTTTAGAATCATCTGTGCATCATCATTTCAAGCAGTGGAGAGTAGTCAGTGGTAAGTGTGTATCTGGTTATATATGAGATGGCCAGATACCTGCAAACTGAATCTGGTACACAAGGCAGCACTGTTGCCCCTTGGAAGGACCACAACATTCATTGTGGTAAAACTTTGCTTTTCAAATGCAGTTTCATTGTAATTAACAGAACACATAGCCCTGCACAAATGTTCAGGAAGCACACTGGAAGCCAGTGCCTGATCCCTCCCAGTTCAGTGCCCCTCCATCTGTTAATTGTTTAAGGATCTCTGATTTGTTCCTCTCTTAAAAGGGAGACAATTGAGCAATACATTTCAGCAAGCTGGCCCACTCCTGATAAGCCAGAATTATTATTTTCTGGCTTAGAATGATTTCCAAACCAGATCTCTGCTTGCACCGCAATTTATTTTGCTCTCTGGCTGTCTTTTGCCCACTCTAGGAGCAAAGGAGCAGTGCCAGTTTTGTTCTTGCAGAGAGTTTGGGAAGGATATTTGTTCCTCAACTTATCAGAGCTGTCTGAGAGCTAACACTCACATCCCAAAAGAAGTCAGGGGCAGGAACCTGGAGATTGATTTGCAGGAGTTCTCCCCTGGAACAGTTTGCTGCCTCTGAGTTTAGATGTGCTCCTGAGTGGGTGATGTTTCAGAAAATGATGAAAACAGCCCTCTTTAAGGGAGCGTTCAGACTTTTTTACATTATTTATAGTTTCTAGTTGTTCTATTTATTATTATTGGTTTTATGGATGGATTTTATTAATAGTTTTTCTCACATATTGTAAGTTAGAATTGGAAATGTAGGTGTATATATTCTGCTCAATCGTGCTGGATTCTCAAAGACTGCCTGGACAACTCCCTGCAGTTTTCTTGGCAAGGTTTTTCAGAAGTGGTTTGCCATTGCCTCCTTCCTAGGGCTGGGAGAGAGGGACTGGCCCAAGGTCACCCAGCTAGGTTTGTGCCTAAGGTGGGACTAGGAGTCACGGTCTCCCGGTTTCTAGCCTGATGCCTTAACCACTACACCAAACTGGCTCTCTAGGTGGCATATACATTTCAGTAAATAGATGATACATAAATAAATACCTGTGGTGGGGAGAAAAAGGGTTCAGCCTTGCAGGTAGCAGTGTTGAAAAGCAGTTTTAATTCCCATGCAACCAACCACCCTCTCCCCTTTCTCCATTTCAAGCATAATATAGATTGTTCTACCAGGCCAGCATTTCCGGCTGGGCTATTTTTCAAGGCCATGGAAGGACCAAGTGTTGATCCTGAAAGAGAGAAGTCTGTGTGGCAGCCAATTTAGCTGTCTTAGCAACATCTCAGTCCATCCAGGTTCCTCAATATCACCTTTGGCATTATCCTGACATAATTCGGGCGTGCTTTTGACATATTGTTTATGCAGGTTTTTTTTCCTAAAGTGATTTTTAAAAAAACATAGCTCTTATGGTGTCCAAAGTTCTTTACTGCTATTGAGAGGCATATCTGCAGCATGGAAAGGTTCCAAGGTTTAGAGTTTGGGGAAGAATCCCTCTGCTCTATATAATGATCTGGCCTTGGACTTCCCTGCTGATTTACTCAGGGAGATGTTTCAATCTGAATAATGTAGTAGCACCTTCAAAACTTTAAGCAGTTTGTTCATGAACACTTATGCCCTTGTTTAGTCTTCAAAGTGCTACCAGACTCCATGTCTACTTTTTTAATTGATTAACTTGGATTTTCCCTCCTAGCTCCACTATGAAAGGTTTCAGTCTGAATTACTTTTGAATAGATTCCTTCATAACTAAATATGGTGATCTTCTGGTCCCTTGATGATTTTACCTTTCTCCCCAAGTGATTGTTCAAGCATCATATCTCTTCCTGGGACTAAGAGATTCTTCTTGAAAGAGGTTCCATACTTCTCTTTTGAAAAAAATATTGAACTTTTAGATATTTCCCATATTGATAACCACAGATGATTAAAGAAGGTGGTTCTGATTCTTTTACTTTAGGTTCTTTTGGAAGTCAGTATGCAGGGATGGGATCTTTGGTACACAGGTTGTTTAAAAAAATCAAAGAGATTAAGGAATCAACAATACAATCTGAAAATGTGGTTCACTCTCATGTTATTCCTTTGCAGAAATTTTCTGACAGTGTTGTTTGGCCAGCCTTGTAATTTTCCAGTATCGATGGTTCAATAATTGCTCCTCATTGACTTTGGATTATCCAAGTGATAAATTAAATTTTTAGTCCTAATGCTCTGAGACAGACTCATTCCATTTTGGCCAAGCTGGTGTGTTTATTAAGGCATCAACAGGCTCTGATTTAAATTCCAGTCTTGTTTAGTCCCTTGGTAAGAAAGCCAGTGTTTGGAAATGCCAGTTGATGAAACTGTGGCACCAAACAGTGCTGTTGTCTTACTCGTAAATGCTAATGCTTTTTATTGGGTGGCGGAATGTACGTGCTCAACTTGTTTGAAAGAAAAGCAGCAGCAGTGCCTTCACAGAGAGCCGGCCAAAATTTTGTAGCCATAGCCTCACTACTGCAGGAGGACACAGGGATCGATGTATGCCGCTAGTTTCCTGCTCTTCAGCTTTTCCTGAGAAGAGCTCAGTCTTTCCTATCTGAGCATCCTCAAAGTATGTTGGACTATAACTCCTATCCCTCCCACTCAGATTATTGGAATTATAGGCCTTGTAGTCCAGCACATCTGAAGGGGCCCAGATTAGGGATGGCCACTAAGGTCTTAAATAGTTGCACTAAGCTTTGGCAAGCCCTCTAGCTCACATTCAGATGTGCTGGACTACAAGGCCTGTAATTCCAGTCGTCTGCAGGCCAGTACTAGAATTGGATTACCACCCCAGGAAATAGCTGCTAGTTCCCAGAATGTAAGGATTGGGCCTGAAGCCACTAATTGACACCCTGCAGTTATCTGAAAAGAAGCCAAATGAAGTTAAGATGATCACTGCCCAACGGAAGGGCAGTTAGGAAAAAAAAATTATAAACCTAGACAAAACATTTTTGCAATGCTCTGTTTTTCCCAGCTTGTTATCTGAAAGTTGCCAACTGCAGCTGAAACCAGTCCTGGCAATTCTCCCCTCCCATAACGCGACCATTTGTATATGTGCATATCTGTGTGTGTGACTGCTGGAAGCTCCGTGCCAAAAAATGAATTTGTATTAATTGAACTGATGCAAGTCAACTGAAATTAATTGCCTATAAAAGGATATAGGTGCCTGGACTTGTGCAGTATTGAAACACAATGCCCGTCACTGACCCTCCAGCCCATGCTCCTATGTGCACCCCCTCTCCATCTTGCTTATGCTGGCTAATCTTCGAAGGCACCCATACTTTCAGGAGGAAGCTCTGCAGTCATTTTTTACTTCTTGCCCATTCCTTTTGTTTTAATAGCCTTTTCTATTCTTATCAGGGACTCTCCAAGTGACAGAAAATTACCCGGAGGGGAGAAAACTTCCTTCAAGAACTACTCTGACATTAAAATTTCTTGATACTGTACAGACAGGCTGAGCTCCCAGGCTGCCTTCTCAAAGACAGGACAATTGATGGAGCAGAGAGCTCAGAAGGCCAAATCTGGGAAAACTGGGCTCAGTAGCAATTCAGGCCAGCAGAAATAAGTTATTCTCCCATATCCCAGACAGAATGGCTGATGGCAGCTTATTTTACTTCTGGTATTCCTGAGAGGAAGACCTTTCTTTGTTGTCTTTAAAAGTAGGGAGAGGGAAAAAACATGCATTGAATTTTTATCCTGCTTTTCCATCAAACACTGTGTTTGAGACCATAGGTGTCCAGCACAAATTGTGATGATGTGAAAATAACGAAATACGTGTACTGCAACATCACAATTGGGTATAAGTATATCCACAGCACTCATACCAGCTTCATTGTCAAAGGCCCTTTGGAAGGAAGGGAACCTGCTTAGAAGCCACCATCACAAAGGCTTTCTCTTGCGTTTTCATCACAGCATGCCTGGCTGGGCATAACTATAAAGCTTTATTCTTCTAGAACAGCCTTTCTCAACCTTTTGACCCTGGGGGAACCCTTGAAATATTTTCCAGGCCTTGGGGGACCCCTGCACATCCAGGCTCAAATACAGGCCAGAAATTACAAAGTTGTTATATTCGTTTCATGGGTAGGCCTATATATGTGGATTAATAGTGTTCTTAAGCTAAAAATAAAGAATGAAACTTACCTTTATAATGTGAAGTTGCCCAGATTTGAAATAATTTTTAAAATAAATCATGATCTCCCAGGGAACCCCTAGTGATCTCTTGTGGAACCCTAATTGAGAAACCCTGTTCTAGAAATTTAGCCTTGTATTGAGCCCAGGAAGTTCTAGGACTTATTGCGAGATAGACTGTTTTATTGCAAATAAGAAATAAGTCATATGTAGGGTTACCAGATGTCTGGCAAAGGGAGGCACAGACGTAAAATGAAACAGTGTCTGGCTTTTTGAGTATCTAACAAGCTTTCCGTTCCTGAGCAGCTTTTTTCCCTAGGGCAGGCTTCCCTAATAAGTGGTAACTGCAAGTTAAGAAGCTTTGCTTGGTGACCATAATTAGTTGATTAGGGTTTCTGCCTGAAACTGACAAGACCACAGTGCTGGAGGCTTTTGCCTCCTAACTGGCTCTAGCACATTCCTACCTTGAAAAACCAGTCTTTCTGGTGCTGGAAAAAGTAATTTGATATACATGTAGGCCTAAGTACTCTTTCCTTTTTGCAGTCTTTCACTGTGATTTTTGTTGTGGATGCCATGAAAGTTAGACAGTATGTCCTCCTTTCCCCCCATTTGTCCTCCTTTGCCTGTTCTGATATCTGGTAATTCTAGTCATGTTTACCAGAAGATCTGCTCCATGTTTACACAGTAGTTCTTTCTGCTGTGAGCAGTGCTGGTTCTCTTTCCACCCGGGTTCAGCTTTCCAAAAGCAGAGCTAGGCTGACAGCTTTTTGAAATGCAAGGTAGGGATAGGACTCCGCATTTGTCCAAAAAGTAGGCTTTTGCACACTGAGGTACTTCATTAGGATTTAATGTAATGTTCTTGGCTGACAAGACAACCAGTTTTTTTCAGAGTGATATGTCTCAAGTTTCTTCACCTTGAAATCTTTTTTTTAAAAAAAGAGCTTCTATTTGCTGTCCAGCCAGACGTGTTAAACAGTAGTTCTCTGCTTCTGAATATTTTTGATGGCTGAAGCCATTGTAGGTCATGTCTTCAATAGCTCTTGATACTGTACCTTTGTTCCAGGACAGTTATCCAGCAAAGCAACAACAGTGATACTTCACTGTATTTCTAATTTATAAATTCTAAAATGGAAGAACTGTATGTTGTTCTGGATTCATTTTAACTGTTCTTAATTAGTACATTACAGATAGTCCTTGTGACTGTTCAGTGACATTCAGTGACTGTTTGAAATTATGATGGTGCTGAAAAGTGAAACTTAGAGCTGGTCCTCGAAATTGAGATCATTGCAATGTCCCCACAGTCATGTGATCAAGATTCAGGAGTTTGACAACCAGCTCACATTTATGATGGTCGCAGCGTCCCACAGTCACGTGATCGACATTTGTGACCTTCACTGCCGGCTTCTGACAAGCAAAGTCAGTGGGGAAGTCGGTAGGAAGTCGCAAGCTACGGTCGTGTGACATTGTGTTTAACAACCTGCTGTGATTTGCTTAATGACTGAGCTGGAAGTGATGTCGTAAGATGTCGCAGTCACATGACATCACCCTTAATGAACGTGCCACTTAGCGACGGAGTTGCTGGTTAGTGCGGTCTGTAAGTGAGGACTTCCTGTACCTCTGGTTCCCTCTAGTGTCCAGTGTTCAAATTCCCATCTTACTATGTTTTCTTTGAAGAATTCAAAACAACAGCATTTTCCCACAGGAAGGATTCTTATAATTTCAGAATCTTTTTTCAAATCCATCTGGACCCTTAGTCCATTTATAACTTTTCAAAATCAGCATTCTTATCACCTTTTTGCTGTTCATTAAAAAAAAGATATATATTTTTATGTCCTTAAACTTATCTTTAAAACTTATTTCGCTAAAGATTAAAGGGAACTCACCTGGTGCGTATTATAGAGCTTGTCTATCAAAAGGTTCTTAATAGTTGAAAAGCAGTTAAGCAATTTCCAAAAATGATTAAGAAAGGAGGCTCAGCAGAACTTTGTCTCCATTATATAGGCTACATTGCAGCTGTGAGGTTGGTGGAAATCCTTTGACTCCCAGCCGCTCAACTCATGAGCCAACTGCAGAAACCTCAGTTCCTGCAGTTTGCTCATGAGGAGCAGGAAAATCTCTTTCCTGAGAGATTTCGCTGGCTGGAATTCACCTTCTAGCTGCTGATCTCACCGCAATGCCATCTTCACTCCTTTGGGGATGTCTAGTTCACCATGAATCCTCACTGGAAGTTTGGGACTGCTGGGATTGTCGCTAAGCAATGCAGTCAGGTGATGTTGCGCTTTAAGCCCACATTGCATTACTTTGTGACAGCAATCCTGGTCCCAATTGCCATCGTAACCTGAGGACTACCTGTATGTGCATAGGTAAAGGTAAAGGTTTCCCTTGACGTAAAGTCCAGTCGTGTCCGACTCTAGGGGGCGGTGCTCATCTCCGTTTCTAAGCCTTTAGAGCCGGCATTGTCCATAGGACACTTCCGGGTCATGTGGCCAGCATGACTCACGGAATGCCGTTACCTTCCCGCCGAAGCGGTACCTATTGATCTAGCAATGGGAACTCACCCCGCCACGCGGTTTCGAACCGCCGACCTTCCGATCGACAGCTCAGCGGTTTAACCCGCAACGCCACCGCATCCCTATGTGCATACTTGGGGACAAATAAGTTTTCTGTCTTAGTCTTATTCAGGGAGGATGTAGGCTTGATTTCAGTAAGTCAACAAAGGGCTCTTCCACACAACACCCTTTCTACTCTACAGTTCCTCCCAAGCAGTTTGAAGCCAACCTGCCTTAATCTTTCCTCTTGCTGACCTTGAAATGTTGAGAACACTAGGAGCCAGTCAGTGTTCTCCTTTCAGCTGCTGACCAATGGAAATGTGCACTACATTTATTGGTGGAGCGCTGTGTCCAACCTACTTCTGATCCTGGAGCATCAAAAGTCCTATCGCCTCCTCTCTGCCAAAAAAAAAAAAAAAAAGGAAATGAAACAAATGCTTATGGCCTCCTCTGACTTTAACACATGTTTCACTACTTGTGGTGTTCATTTATCTAGTTACTTACACACACAAAAATCTGAGTGCTCATATGGGATGAAGCTGCATGGCTACCAAACCACCATTTCTCCTGCCTTAAGGATTCCTTTGGGAGTCATGAAGATTATGTGATATCCTGTTATCAGTTTTGCAACTAGGCACTTTTCTCAATGCCTGTTTCAGCGGAGCGGAGCTCCTTATTACTATAATGGCAGTCTCGATGACAGGCTTTCATGTTACCTACAGTAATTCCTTTTTAACCTTTCTGTCCTGTGCCAGACAACATTTTCACTGGTCAGACTCAGGTAAAGTATGAGTGATTCCACCACATCTTGTACAATGAGAGAAAGTCTATACGTCAAGGCCCGGATAGAGAAAACATTGTACATGTCTTATTTGAGTGCCAATCATATGCCCCAACCACAGCCCAGTATTTATAACCCTTACTTGACGAAACGGCCTTTTGGGACCTTAAACAACAGATTGTCCTACCTCCTTCAGGGCACTAATAAATATGTAGCCACAGAACTGCCAAGTTTATAGTCCAAGCTCTTCAGCTGAGAGCTCTCTAGAACAGATCAACGTCACATGTAAAGGTGATGCCTTGATCTGAATATACTTTGTTCTATACTTTGGCATATTTGTATCTATTTTATCCTTTTGTTAGTTGACACTGCATCTTGATACAATCAATTGACTAATCAATAAATTAACTAACTAACTAGCTTAATACTGGCCAGACTCATTGTTTTGCAAATTGATCATTCTTTGTGTGTTGTACATGCATGTAATGACTGGAGGGAGGGTGCTAGGTTCCAAACAAGTACATACTTTTTAAGATGCAGGATTTGAAATTCATAAGGCCACTTTTACATCATCCATCAGCACCATTTTTACTGCACTGGAGTAACTAAAATCTGCTCCATATAAAGGGGATGCTTTGGATGCCTGCTGGTCCCATGTCAAAGAAAGGGGAGAAACAGACAGTTGTCTTGTCAGTTTCATCTCTGCTTCCTTCTTGTGGCTCCTGAGGAAGAGCTGCAAACCCTCCTGCAAGCATTCTCCTTAAAGGACCTGCTAAGGCAGCTGAAGCTTGGGATTTGGGAAGAATCAAGAGTTTCCTCCAGTGGAAAAAGAAATCTAAAAACTCTTCAGGGCTTCACTCTTGCCATAAGATTCCTTCGTGGTTTGGGTTATACTGTACCTAAGCTGGAAGTAACTATCTCAGTACCAGTCTCAGCCAATGCTGTGGGATCACTAAAGCTGTTTTTGAACGTGTACAACGTCCCTGTATAGAAGCGCCTAATGTAAACAGAGCTGTGTTCTTAGGACTTGATTGAATTTGTGTATATCACTTTTTAAAAAACCGTTTTCACACCCCTCAGATTTGGAAATGGCACAGAAACCATGTGTTTTTGCATTTTAGTTTAAGCAGCAGTTTGTTTGTTTTTTTAATAAAAGGGGGCTTCTTGAATTACATGCTTAACCATTTGTCTTTTTTTGTCTACTTGTTGAGCTGCCATGTTACTTCGCTTTTTTTTAAAATACTGTTGTGTTTTTACTCTTTGGCTTGTAGTGTCCATAGGGCACTTGATAAAAAAATGTCCTTTGCAGCAATTAAAGCATTTTGTGGACTAGGAAAATAAATCTGTCTTGATGCCTGTGAAAATAAGTTGAATTTCAGTTTTCCATAGCATTTCTGTTGCTTTGTTTGAAACTCAGGTGGGGTTTTAATGGAGAACAGATTTCAACCGTGAATCATATCTTACAGTAATACTGAAGCATTGATTGTTGCCTTACTCATAGGCATTAACACAAAACTATTTCCTTACTTGTGCCTTGAGCATCCATTAACGTTTTGGCTTTGGGCCAGTATAAGTTGCAGTTTTATAGTTTATATTGTACATTGGCTATCTATCCCAGAGTACTAATGTAGGTTTAATTTTAAAAGTAGATGAAGCCTGCAGTTTCTTTTGTTTTAATATTTATTGCTCTGCCAATATGGGGAAAGAGGGCTCTTTAATGTACTTTACTCAGGGTTGTCCTGTGAAAATAGGCTATCGAGTGGAAGATCAAGGCATCCTATTCCATGCGGTGCAGACCTCCCCAACCCAGGGCTCTCCAGCTATGCACATATATACGGTACATGCATACTCTTGTTCCTTGGGTAAGCAACGTTGTGCAGAGCTTAGAAAAGGTGAAATAGATTGTAAACAAAAGAGATTAAAAGCATGAAATAAAAAGGGAGATCTAACTAACTTTAGTTTGCACCAATCGCATTCTACCTTTCCGTTGTACAGGAGAACCATAACAGCATCCTTCCAGTTCCCAGCCCAGTCTTCGACAACTTGCATAGCCCTTCCATGAGCAAACCACATCCACATTTTAACTATTCAGACCATGGACCGTTGCAGCCTCGTTGTTTTTCAATATTGTCATGGCATTCATGTCTGTTACGATTTTTTCTTGGACGGTAACATTTGTAGCTTTAGGGCTGGTTTTGTCAAGTATCACCGTCTTCCAATTCAGGTCTCTCAAATACTTCTTCTAGTGTTCCCTCACTTCAGTTTCATCCCAAATCATTTATTTTTAGTTCTTTTCACCCTACCGGAGGCGCCTCATTTAGCCTCTTCACCCACGTTGGAATTTTTTTTTAAAATTTCCATCAAAATAACTCTACAAATCTTAATTATTCCTTGCTCTTTTTGACTACATACTTTGCAACAATCTTTTTCTTTTCTAGGCATCATCCAACACCTTCCATCATTTTTTTGCAGCAATAATTCTCAAAGGTGTTTTTCCCCTGTCCACAGGCTCTTTCACATCATGATTTCACCAAGCATCCTTTTTCATCTTTCTTATGGCTATGCCCATATCTATCAGGAGAAACCGGATCCTTAGAGTATGCTTTTTTATGGTGTAAATTTATGTCTGCATGCCAAGCTACTCCAGCCTTTATTTAAAAAATAGCCTGGCAAAACAGATGGATTTTTACGTATGGAACATCTCCTCGCAGACAGAAACCTTAAATGTATTTATTTAATTGCAGAATTTTGCTTTTTACCAACCAGGATGTGCCACATCAGTGTTAATGCAGTGAGATAACGACCTAGTCTGATACTGGCAGCAGCTACATACTTTTGTTGCATTTATTATTTTTCCACTTGCAACCAAGGACTTCTGCATCCACTTCCTTTCATTACTTTGGAAGATTAATCTGCCTTCTAATACTTTTTCATAGAAGACTCATTTTTTCCTCCTGCAGTCAGCTTACTTTTATTCTTGTGACTTTCACTTCTTTGCTTTTCTTTCATATCCATTTTTTCCCACAAGTCTGCTCTTGACGCTGCCCTCGCAAAATGGCCTCATCATGCTTGTACCCTTCACCATTCTTCTTGTTATAAACAAACAACTCAATCACGCTTTTAGGTTTATATTCATTCTTTTGTTGTGGATTTGTATGAATAGACTTATACTTAAGCCAGATATTTGAAACAACTTTCTAAGAAGCTTTAAGTCAAACTTCTAGTTCCTTCTAGGTATCAAAATAGCCTAGTCACTTTCCTGTAGTCTCTCAGACTGAAAATGCTACATAATAATAAACCTCCACACTCTGCTGATCTTCATCATGATGAAGAGTTTTGTCAACTCTAAGAATAATTCATGGAAAACCTTATTCATTCTTAATTAGAAGTTGAACCCTGTTTCTAGCCTTAGTTTGGATTTGGCTGTAAGAGGAAATTGGAAGAGGTGGAGGAAATGTGGACATTTCTAAATGTAATTTGAGGGATTGGGAGAGTGACATCTGTCTTGGCCCTTACATAGAACTCAGTTTCCTTGTCTGTAAGGTACAAATCATAGTTGTCTGTCTTCCCACAATGATAAAGCATTTTCCATTGTAATGAGATTAACGCTGCAGTCCTCATCTTATTTGAATTGTAAAATTATGTGTTTCACTGACTCATTATCAGTTGCCTTTATGCTGGCTTTTCAGAATGACTTACAAGTAGCAGTAAAGATTTTTGAATACTGAAAAGTTGGGATTGTCACCATCTTGCCAAGAGTCTTAGGGTTATGGGATTTCTTTTACAACATTCTAAGGCTTATCTTCATCCACTCCAATTTTTCTTTAATTTTTAAGATTTTATGTCTCTCACTTTGAAAGAAAGTTAATAACCTGCTTGTGGATTTATTTTCAATGGAACCTAAAACAGTTGCTTAGGTTCCCTCTTTGGAAGTTATTTAGCTGCCACATTAAATGAGAATCACCAACATGTAACTAACAAAGAATGCTATAGCATAAGGCAATTTATAGTTTTCATCAGCTACACATTTTTGGTATTTCATTACATTCACCACAGTTTCTTTTCCAATCTTTTCCCCTGCCACTGAATTCAGTCCTCAGTGTGTTGTACTTTTTCCTGATTTTTTTCTCATTGCCCTGAAATTGGTGACACCTCCCTTTTACTTCCAGTAAGCCACCTAACTCAACACTTCAGTGTATAGCAGGGGATGACAGCATTTTCAGTTGCTCATTTCCACTCAATGGCATAGGAACTAAATAAATATTGTCATCTTAGCTTCCAAGATCTAGTGTGATCTTGCATAGGAACCTTACCAGATTTCAGTATTCTTATTTTATCAGATTTTAGCATTCTGCTTAAAATCTTGCAAAACACAGGGGAAATATGCAAATCTTGTGAGATTTGCTGGTTAGTGGCCTTTTGGCCAGTTGAAACAATTTTTATAAGAATTTTAAAAAATCGTACTTAATTTTGCGACCTTGCGTTTACCTTGAGCCTGTGGATGCTATGTTGTTGATCCTCCTATAATATGATTAAAAGTGTGTTTAAAAATGAGATACTTGTACTTTTAAAACAATTAAAGATTAACATATTCTAGGCAATGATCACTTTTGGTGATTAAATTCTTTTATATGTGTGCAATAAATATTTAAATGAAAAAAGGCAGTGTTTTACTTCAGAAGACTGAATTTCTTTTTGGACTGCTTGTAGATGTGATATTTCTTGAATAAAGCATGGAATATAATTTTGTCATCACAGCATATCAGCTGGACAGCACTAACGATAACAGTTCAGAAAAGAAAGCAACTCTTAAAATAACCACAGTGGCAATAATTAAAAAAAAACCTGAATCTGTGCAGCATTGATTTAAACAATACACATAAACTTTCTTAACCCAAAATTGGAACTAAACGGGGGAAAAAAACCCTTAATACACAATAGACTGCACACCGTGCAAAATTGAACTCTCTTTCACAAAAGTAACATGGGATTTTCTATAATTAACCTACTTATAGGCTGGGAGTGCACAATATGCTTAATTTAGTGGTGATTGTTATTAATTTTATTTATACACTGCTCTTCCTCCCAAAGGGAGCCTGAATTGACCCATTTTCAGGATTCCCACAATATGTTCAACCATAGATTAACCTAAATGGGCTAGGTTTATACAATATATTAAACCACAAAAAGGGAACCAAGGTCAATGCTAGTCAAGCTTAGCATGCTTATATATTCATTTGTTAAGAGTTATGAAGTGGTTTTTCTACAGGAACTGTTGTGTCTTTAACTTGCTTAAGCATGTTGCATGAATCAGCCATAGTGTTTGGTAGCCCTGTCTCGTACGTAGTTCTTCCTTCTTCCCAACTCTTGTCTGAATCCCTTCGAGACCTTCACGTCCCAGATAAAATTGCAAGCGCTTCTTCAAACCTCCTATTTCCCCCTGCCTCCCCCCACCAATCTTTTAAAATTATTCTTCAATAGTTGTGTACCTGCATATCTCTCCTTGAGTAGATTCAAGGAGAAGGAAAGTTTGCAACCAGGAGAGCATGTCAGTTCTGTGGAACCATCACATAATATGATTGTGATGCTCTTAGAGTGGATGGAAGTTATTTGGAATATTGGAAAACAGGTCGTGCAAGGAGGATTCAGGATGGTTGCTGCCATCAAATGCAGTGATGGACATCAGCTTAGAAGGAAATTGGATAAATTTATGGGGGGGGTCAAGCTATTGATGGCTCCTATTTTTAACAATTGTAAACCGTCTGGAGAAAACAAGGTACTTTAAATATGAGTTGTTAGAGAGCAACAGAGGAAGAAGGGTCTTTCTTTCATGGTCTTGCTTCCTAAATGTGTCTGGTTGGACACTGTGTAATACAGGGTGTTAGTCTAATAAGGCCCTTGGCTTAGTCCAACTTGGTTTTCCCTTCCTGCAATGACAGAGTACCTTTTGGAGTCAGTATTAAGTGGGTATGGGTGGGCTTCCATAGGATCCATCAATGGCAATTGCTCTCTTCCACTGTTAATTATACAGTATCCCAGCCTTCCCCAAACCCTTTAGTTGCATTGGGCTTCCACTCTTCTCATTCCCAGATGGCATGGCTTAAAAGCATTGTTGGCTCGGAATTATAGGGATTGAAGTCCAATATTTGGAGGGCATTGGGTTGGGGTATGCTGCCACAGCATATAACATGCCAACATATTTCAGCATGGCATAGATTTTAGAAGCTGAAAAAAGGGGGCATTATCATACAGCGTAATAATTTATGCGGTGACCGTGACTATTTATAGACCTAAATAATTACTGTGCCAATTTGGGTCACTCTGCTCTACTTCTTTAGTTATTTGCTGTTGTAAGAGATAATAAACTGACTACAGGAGGGTGAATTAATAGGTATCTCATAGACCTCAGAGGGACAAGAATTTGATTGCATTCCTCAACCCCTTTTTCTGATTAAAATGGATTTCTATTACAGGGGTAGGCATTATTTTATTTTATTTTATTTTATTTTCTATCCCACCTTTATTATTTTTATAAATAACTCAAGGCGGCAAACATACCTAATATTCCTTCCTCCTCCTATTTTCCCCACAACAACCCTGTGAGGTGAGTTGGGCTGAGAGAGAGGTGACTGGCCCAGAGTCACCAACCCTTAGGCCAGTGTTTCTCAACCTTAGCCATTTTAAGGCAGGTGGACAACTTCCAGAATTCCCCAGGCAGCATGCTGCCTGGGGAATTCTGGGAGTTGAAGTCTACCCATCTTAAAATGGCCAAGATTAAGAAACACTGCTTTCAGCATATCCACCCTCCCTTATAGAAACTGATACGTGCCCTTTCCAGCTCAGGTTTACCAAGGTTGGTGGCTTAAGCCTGGAATATGAAAAAGGCGGAAGTACAGCAGGTAGACAGTACTGCTCTGTTGCCTAGCCAGGGCAGAAAGCCAAAGTACTAGAACTTACACCAGGCCTGGCTGATTCTTCTACTACTCAGCCTCAGGTGGCTCATTAGACTATGTCTAAAATCTTTGACACTCAAGGGCAGATATCCAAGTGACAAAACTGACAGGTTAATTTTGGAGGGCAGAAGAGGAGAACCAGGGTGTGAAGACCTTGTGTCTCCTGAGGCAAGAGGTTTAAAACGTCCAGCCTTCCACCTCATGGGCTCAGCTGTGCCACCGCCGTCTTGTGTACAAACACACAGATCTCCATATGGGTTAACACAATCCAGTGCATTGTTGGACCGTGTCTGAGGGATTATTTCAGTGGTAGATTAAGACCATTAACATGCTCTTGCTACCAGTCAGAAGAGTGGAAGGGAGGCTGGCTGGTCTGTCAGCTTCTGCTGCTGTGTGTAGACTCTACCTGACAAGTAATTTGTCATCAATGCTAAGGGAAGTCTTTATAACTATGCTTTAGTGCAGGCCCACCTCTTTGTTTCCCTCAGAAGCAGAGTCCTGAAGAGATGGAGCCACAGCCATCTAAAGTATGTATGTCTGTATTTAACATATTACGCATTAACCAACTCCCATCCATCAACTGTGATGGCTTGGGATGATGGGACTGAAGCAGAACACATATGGAAGGCAGCAGTTTGGGGAAGGCTTAGCTGCCTAAAACACACTGCAGTTTAAGTACACATTAAAACGTAATGTTCCTTTTCGTTGCTTTACCATATTGTAACGAGGCTTATCTTTATTCTGTTCTCTCAGTATCTGTGATGATGCGCCTTAAGATGCTTTTAAGACCGTGCATTGTTAAAGAGGATAGTTGGAATGAAAGTCTGTTCGGCAGTGGAAGTAACATTTGGGGTGTGTGTCATGTGTCTTGTTCTCCACATTAAAAGGATTTAGAATTTGAGCTTCAGGTTTGAATTTCATCCAAAATATCTAACTGCTTGCTTAGCATTGCTTAAAGAGAGATCCCAATTCAATTAGAGGACTTAGCAATTTCATTTGGAATATTGGTATCAGTTGGATTTTATAACTACTGGGATTTAAAAATTGTATGCTGCTTGTAATAAAATACTGTTTACTGAGACAGTTGTGTATGCCTGTGTGTGAGAGAGGAAGTGAGAGTGTGAGTGCATGGAGCCGCAGCAGCAGCATGCAAAAGCCCCTCACTCAAAAGACATAACCTATCGGAACAGTCCGACAACCGTTTTAATGTTTCAGTCACTTGATTTCTACAGGGAGTGCCTAGCCTTGCAGTGAGCCTACATTTTTTTCAAGAGAGATCCTAGTTTGGACATTTCTACCTCTGCAGATATTCTGGAAAAAGTTTATCGACCAGGCTAATTATCTGTATTAAAATACGCCAACGTACTGTAGATGGCATTAAATATTTTCACAGGGGATGTTTGCAGTGAGATTTGATTGGTGGTGCTACGTGTTAGACTTCCCATTTGATCTTATTCTGCATCTGCTAGCTGAGCAATCCCTACTGCATCGTGCTGTGTAGGACACCTCATGGTGAATGTGGCCAGTTGTATCTTGCTTCCTTCTGATGTTGAAGAAACCTGTCCCCCACCAGTATCCTGGTTTGTTTTTAGCCACCCTTGGCAAAAATACTTCTGAGACAAAATGGGACAAAATCTTTCATTGCGTTGGGTGGGAGTAGTCTAGACATTTTGTAAATGCCACACTGTATCGCTGGTTGAATGAAGGATCCAGATTTTAGTTTTCTTTCCTCCCTCCCTCCCCAAAACGCCAGTCTACAGCAGTTACATTTCAAGCCCTCCCATAATTTCCTGCAAGCCAGCCATTTAGTTTGGAGCTGATATTTTTAAAAGTGATCCATCTTCACTTTGTGTAGTTGCAGGAAAGGTTTTGCATATTCACAGCACCTCTTAATTTGGGAGGAAAAAATTCTGCCACCTGACAATTTGCTAGTAAGGCCAATCCTTTAAGAACAATGCCCTTTGGATAATGGACACTTGTTACTCTTTGTTTGATTACATCTCAATTATGACTTGATTGCAAGAGCACAGTTAATATCCTGGGTCGTTTGTTAAAAGGCTTCTAATTAAAACAGGTTCTTGCTTTTGCCTTGTGTGTATAAAAGCCGGCATTCTGTGAGATTGCTGAACTGTGAGCAAGTTCCATTCAGCTTGGGAAATGATACCATTAATTGGTGAGTGGGGTTTTCATGGCAGAGCCGGCAGAGCCCAAGCAAGTGCCAGTCTTTTCAGAGGCTTCCCACGATTCCCTGCTGCTGACAAAAGGGGAAAGCTCTCTCCTTTGATAGGGCTTGTTTATGCTGCAGTCCCCTGCACCACAGTCCTAAAAAATGTTGGTTTCCAGCATTGTCCTTGCCTTTAGACCCGGTCATCATGTCTTGCATGTTTTGCCAGAGACAGAGGGAATGCTCTCCATTCTGATTACGCAGCAATAGACTACTGTAAGCTTGCAAGAAAAAAAAGGCTCCGGGTGCTGATATTGATGTTAACTAGGCTATTTCTCCCCCCCTCGCCCCCGTGCCTCTTGCTTATTCCTCACCTTTTGCATTTAGTGCTGGAACTTCTTTGAACTTTCAACCCAAACGGACTTTGATTAATTTGATTAATTCATTTGGGTTTACAGTGGCTTAAGCAGAAATGTGTTTGGGTTAGCTTTCTGCATTCCAGAACACGTTGCTTATAATAGCTATGTGATGTGGGTGGATTCTTACGTTCCTGCATCTCTAGGTTGTGTTTATGAGCTTGCTGGATTATATGGTCACTGGTCTTTCTGAGCTGGCAATTTGTTTCCCTAGTTTATTAGACATAACTTCTGTGTGGGTTGATTGCTGTTGAAAAGTGTGTTTTATAATTGTGCATGACAACTGCATATTGTTTTTCAGCAGTTCCCGCTCCAGATTTTTTACATGGAGATTTTTTTTAGTTGATCTGTTTTTTTCTTTAAACAGATGCTTAGTCCAGTTTCCATACCAATGGTTGTCTAGTCTGCTGCTCTCCCTCCTGTCTCCCAAGGTCATTCCCACATGCCATTACAGTTCTCCACAGTGACCAATCAGGTGCTTCTGAGATACTGAATTAACAGGGCTTGAAAATTGGAGTCTTCCTGGCATGCTCCTACCTTGGCAATAATAATGTGGAACTGAGTCAAGCTGCTTCCCTTGGTAGCTCAGCGCTATCTGTACCAGTTCATGTTGCTGTCCAGGAATTTGAGTAGAGAGTACCCTGTCCTGATTTTAGAGTTTGAACCTGGGATATATGATAGAAACATAGGAGGCTACCTTGTGCCAGGAGAAATGGTTGGTCCATCCAGCTCTTTTGGTCAGGGCTGTACCACCTGTGATTCCAGGGCTACATGTGGCTCGCAAATAATTCACCAAATCCTCTTCAAAATCTGCTGCTTGCAATTTTTAATTGGAAAAAACAAGGAAATGATTAAATATGGGAGTAATCCATACTAATTGTATTTAATGCATTGCATTTTTATTTTAAGTGCAATTTAAATCAAATTTAGTTTGTATTGTGGCCTTGCCTACTTTTTGGAATAAAGACCTTAGTGTGGTACTCAGAGATCAAGCCTTCTCTCCTGAAATGGTCTGTGGGAATGACCTCGGGAGACAGGAGGAAGAGCCGCAGCCTAGACAGCCGTCATGCAAGAGGTATCTCAGCCCGCAGAAGGAAAAGGGGAGTGGGGAGCATCTCAGAAGGGACCCTCCCTAGTTTTCTGGAGAGTAAAAGTAAAGGAGGGGAGAAGTGCTTTCAGACTTGCATGATTCTGTTACCTGACAATAAAGGTAGTGTTAGTACTCATGGTTTGTGCTTCTTGTTTGGACTATCTTGAAGGGCTGACACCTTCAGAGTTTAAGCAACCAGGAATATCCTTGCTGGCAGCACCTCTCTGGGTTTCAGGCAGGAATTTTCCTCAACCCCATCTGCTGATCTGAGTTTTATAGCAGAAGACCTGACATTCAGCTGTAACGCTTTTCCAGCATAATTGATCTATTCGTTTTTACAAAAATCTTCCTTCTCTCTCTCTATCCCACATGCCTATGGTATTTGGTGTGTATATGTGCTAGATTTCTTACCCAGTAAGTGACGCTCTCTTCATATATGTCTTTTTGCTTGAATTTCCTGCAACCTACTTGCTGTCATATATTGGGCCCCGCAGTCTTGGGGAGAATTGAAATAAATCATGCAAAAAATGCAATGTGTTCATATTTGCTTTGTTTGCATAACTGATTCAGTTATCAAATTGCATAGAGTATAGTTGTCCTTGACACAGAAAACGGATTGTTTTGTGGTTTTTTTAATTGTTTGTTTGTATTACAACTTTTGAGCATGGGTTGATCGACATATACTACGGTAGATTACTAGTTCACTAACTAAATCAATCAGAATAAGAATAAGAAATACTCAGATTTTATTAAAGGAGAAACCTCTCTTCCTTTCTGTACACCAACTGTAACAGGGCAGCGTTTTGTGTTTTTTGGGAAAATGGTACCTAGCAGGATTCTCCTTTCACAAAGATCTGTGTAAGAGATCCACCATTCACCCTTGAGATTGCAAGAATAAGACCTGGCTTCTAAGCATTTTTTTTAATGTAAAATACAAAAGGTTTAAATTCTTGGGCTGATAAAGAGACTTCTTCCTCCAGGATTCTTCTTTATCACAGTAAAATGATGCAAGAATACATTTAAGTTTTGCTAATTTCAGAGGAATAAACTGCTAAGAGACCACTATGATTCAAGAGTCAATCTCAAGCTGGTGATGCCTTCCTTGGGTTTTGAAATGGAAGAAATGTCTATGTTACCAAAAGCATGTTATCACTTTATGATAAATAGGATACATGTTTTGAACATTCTATATTTTAATTTACAAATATGTTACAATCAGATTTAATCCTTTTTGTGTTGCATTAGCCTCCTAATTTGTCACTTTTTTTCTCCATCCCCCAGCATTTACAATTTAAAAACGATGACTTGATCATGAGCCTATATTGAACTTGGAATTGTACTTTGATTTCCAGGTTTAGCATTCTGCCTGCCTGCCTGCCTACTTATTAAGTTATGGCACCATTTATTTTTTTCCTTATAAAGTTGAGTTCCAGTCCCTCACGTTTTTTTCTTGCATGATGTTACATTGGCACTGTGGCATAATACCAGAAGCAGGTCATTATGTATCTGTACTTCATGTTGCAGTGTCTGTATTCACCAGAAGTCCTCAGTTTCCAGTTCCCCAAAATCTGGAAAGCTTTTGTAGAATGCATTTCCAATATGCAAAATGATCAAAATGTATTCACAGATATAGGGAAACCCAACTATACCTGATATTGTGTATATTTGTAAATACTCTTCAGAGGGTCAGGAGTGTTACAGAATAGCTGCTTTTTGCCTGTGTAATACTTGTACAAATGCACTGAAGGTAATTAACCAGCAAAAGGTTAAGTGTAGAATATATTCTGTAGAGCTAAGGAGGCTAGTTTGCTTCCCAAGAAGCATGGACATTAATTTCCCTTAATATTTGTGCAATTTCCCCCTGGCTGGACGTATACAGTATTTCTTTTTCTCTACACTTTCTGAATGCAGAATTCTACCCTATGCGGTATCTTTAGAGATGCTGACCATTTCTCTCTCTCTCTTTTTCTTCTGATGGGCCTTTATACTGGCAGTATGGATGCTAGTACCCACCCCCAGCATTCCATTATATATTTGTTAGTTTATTTATCATATTTATACCTGTCACATCGTAAGATTCTCAGTGGTTAAACCTTAAAGGTTATTGTATTCTAGAAGTAACTTGGAATAGGAAGTGTTTCCAAACTCCTGTGGGAATTAAAAAGAAGAAAAAGAAAGGAACTTCGATATTCATAAAGGAGTGCTAGAGACTGGGGTCCTGTATTGTCAAAATTGGTTGTTCCACCAAATATTTTACCTCCCATTTTTGCTTTAGTCAATTGAGATAATGATATATTGTTATAGCACAAAATCTCCAAGAGATTACTCTTACGGCTGTATGAGAATATTCAGTTCAGCAGATACATGTCCACAAGCCTCCAACGGAGATTGCTTAAAAGTAAGCGTATATTAGGACTCTTTTTTCCATGTCTTCATTAGCCTTATTTAATTCTCTGGAAACCATTTAATATGCTAGTTTTGACCCACTAAGCCTGAACTGGTCTTGATCCTTGTACGTTGTGCCTGCTTTAGTAATCATTTTAATGGAATAAATCCCTCAGTTTTTTTAGACCCGTTCCAGAACAAAGTCTCGTAGCGGTATTTTTGGCGGAAGAATATACGTGTGTGTGTGTGTGCGTGCGTGCGTATCTTTTAGCATAAATCCAGAGCACCGGAATCTGAACAGCTTGATTGGAAATGGCCTCTTTGCAACGGATCAGCCAACTTGTTCCCTGCAAGACAGTCTTGTTGCACAGCCCTTGCCCATCCGTGCCGTATGAAACAAATGAAAGACAATGCCAGCCGATCTTCGGGGCAGGCGAAGAGAGCTGCATCAATTATGAGCCTAATGCATTAATGGAGGACAGGGAGCCATTAGCCATGCTTTGTAAAACGCTTCCCCGTGGCCTTGCATCCGGCAGGTTTGCAGTTGCATCTGTTAACACTTTGGTGCTCCTTGGAGCCGGGGTGAGGCCGGGTGGGAAAGAGGGGGAGCACCCACTTCTCGATTGTTCTCTGGATTTCTGCATTGTCACGATGGTGCCATCACCTGACTCTCAGAACAGGCTGGCCTGACTTGAATCATGGGGTGACTGGCCATTTCAGCTTCTTCCTGGTTCTTTTCCATCCCCCTTCCCTTACGCTCCTGAACAGAAGTTCCTACTAATAACAGTGATAAACGTAGAGGGTTTTTTTTTTTTTCCATTTGTTAACTATCTGTATAACTTCCTCTTTTTTTTTTGGGTTACAGGCATATATTCTCCTTCTGTCCGGACGTTCTGTGTCTGCTGTATGTTACCCATGTGTTCATTTCATGCAGCAGTCTTAACTCCATGTTTTGTAACTATTGTTGCCTCCTATTTATGCTCCGTTCCTTTATGTACTGTATGCCTGAAATGCATGTGTGGGTATGCAAATTGTAAAAGGCAGGCATGCTCAGTACCGTATTTATTATTTGGCGTCGTTAGACCGCTGCTAAATTTGATCATGAATTGACCAACGTCGCATCTACGCCACAGAGAATGCAGACATCTTATTTTAATGAACAAAGGTGCCAATCTGTACACCAGCCATCACTGGGTGAATGTACACATTGTTTCAGGGACTTCTGTGACTCTTAAGATGGCAGAAGTGCTTTGCTATGTAGTATCGAGCGACCTCTTATTCCAGCTTCCTGCGCTGTGCAAAGCAAATTCATGGCGCCCTGTTAAGAGAATAGCTTCGCAAACTGGTGTTACAATCTGTGGCCACAGCCCTGCACCTCCAGTGCAGCAGACGCATTTTCCACATTAACCAAACACGACAGCTGAAATGGTTATTAAGCATGCAAGATGTCGGAAGTCATCAAAAATTCACATCAGAGTAATTGCAGTGGCTGGGGGGTAGTTGGGAGGAATGTAAGTCAAATCTTTCTCCTTGCTTGCGTCTCATCTCCTTTCCTTCTTCCCCCTCCCCACTCTTAAATCTTACATGGTACATTCCGCTGACAATAAAATATCCTTCTGTAACCTATAGACACCCTATTCCGTAACTGGTTTCACAGCAGCCCTGTCCTTGGTCTAGAACGCCCCCGAGCAAATGCCATAGATGCTTGGCTGCCAGTGGTGTTCATCTGTGAGAACAGCTGCCTTCTTATTGTTTTGCTGCCCTCTTTGCTGTCTCAGCTATATCAGAGCTTGAAGGTTTTTTTTTTCCCCCTTGAGAAGAAAAACTGAGCATTCGTACCAGAAGAGTCGAGCTGCCTAAGACCATATATCAGGCATTTAAAATATTGCAGCTGCAATAAAAGGTTTGTTATTTTTCAATTCTGTAATCCTCAAGTTAGTAATTTATTTACTTTTTTAACATTATGTATATTTAAAAGAAATTCTCAGTCTTTAACCGTTCAGCATCTTCCTCGTTACAGTTACAAAGAAACCCATTTAGAAGGTTTTGAAAGAGATTGGAAATTAATATAGAAAAATAGCCAATGGTGTATTTATACAGTCATGATTTTTCTGCTTTTGTTATTTTTTTCTTTTTAAAAGCTGCAGGGTGGGGCATCTGTTGTCTGCTTTTAAAAAAAACCCCACTGGACTTACCTTCTTAAATATCTGCTGCTAATGTTTTTAAAAATCTAGTAGAAGTCAGAAGTATCAAGTTTCTAGGTGATAACTTGCTGCCTTTATTAAAGATACTCCTGTAATTGGCTAAAGGGTGTAGCAAAGAGACATATTTGCAAAATGGGTTTACAACATGAGTTGTGGTAAAATGTGTACCATGTCTTTATTATTAGATAATCTTGCTTTATATTTTCAAAGCGTTGCTTGGAAATGTGAATAGAGGTCTTTAATTTTAAAACGTGAAGTTCATACCTGATCTTGAATTGTTTCTCGGTTTCCAAGAAAAGTAAATTGTCTTTTTCTTGCCTTTTATTAAGCAAAAACTATTTAAATAAATGGATGTGACGCTTGGTGATCAATAATAGTATTGGATGTAGGGCACAAACCAGTACTTTGAACTGTGGACTTCTGAGCCACGTAAAAGGACCAAAGGAATATATTATAAGTGCTGTGACCAGCTGATGTGTATATAGACACTAATTTATGACTGCTGTTGGACCAAGCAAATGTGTAATTTTGTTTCCTCCTTGACCTATTCTATCCTAATGAACAAACTGGACCGAAGGCAGTGTTTCCATTTTACACCTCCCCTGGTAAGATAAAAGACAGATTAGAACTATCACTTCACTGAAGAGATTCTGCTCCAGAGACATGGAAGGGGCAGACTTGAATGTTTTTTATCACCTTTCAGAGCACCTTTCCTTGTTCTGGAAAAAAACGTGACAGCTGGTTTGACAAACAGGTGCTTTGTGACCAAACAGTTTTATAGGTGTGTTTAGCCTGGTGGAAAAGGGCATTTCCAAAGAGGAGCCCCTCAATTTCACCAAAGAGAAAAGACAATGAAATGCACATGCAAAGATGGAGGAACTCCCTGCCACTGTCCCTTACGTGGGAGATGTCTCAGTTATTCCTGCAGCTTTTATGCTGTGTTTCTCCAAATTATTTTCCTTTGTTTGAAGACGGTGGGAAAGCGAATGAGCTTTGGAAACAAATATATGGCAGGGAAATCATGTACTCTCTTTTAGAATCACTGCTAGCAGCTTATTATAAAATCTCAACTGAAGGTCACAAGTGTCATTTTGTGTGTATTTAGCCTATTTCAGTTCGTATTTCTTTGTAATGTATCATGTGCACATTATGGAGGAAGGATTTTTTTAGTTTTGTTTAAGAAGCACATACATAGAGGGGTGTGGAGATGCATACTCTTAAGGGAGAAAATGGAAACCTTTTGTCTTTGGTAAGCTTTTTCCATATTGATCTTAAGTGGAAAAAGTTTAAATCTGCCATTTCATTATAGAAATTACATTTCTTTCCATAAAGCTTTTAGTATGTATATCATATCCTGGTTTGCTTGTATAAATCTTTTTAAAATAGGAATTGATAAAATGTGGGATTACTAGTAAATAAATGTTGTAGACTATTTTAAACAGTGGTATAGTATATTAAATTTCTCTGTACACGTAACAATTTATTCTATATGAAAAAAAGAATGTAATTTAGGAAATATCAGTGGAAGTATATGTACCAGTTTTAGAATTAATACTGTTGGTTTGTGGGTTTTTTTTTTTAAATCTAAGCTGACCACCATCTTTTTAAAACTTTTTTTTGACTGAAAGTGATTTTCCCACTTGATTGGAAGCAGTATTTATTTTACAAGCTATTCAGGTCAGTCTAACAGGCTAACTAATAATTTTCAACAATACTGTTGCAATAATCTATAATTGTTTGAATTTAAATTTTTCTTAGATGGCTTCACTGCAAAGCATGAAATAGCTTAAAATACCGTATTTTTAAAAAAATCTTTAGTGCTTTTGTTCTGGCTGCCTCTTTGTGGTACCTTTATTTCCACTGATCATAGCAGCCTAATAAAATAGATCTTTAGCTTCAAAAGTTTGATTATGCCAGAATCCCCCCAGCCCTTCCAATTTCCCAAAAGAATGCTCCACAAATGACATTGCCAAAAGTGCTGCAGTGGATCTATCTGGGTCCTGCATTTTGCCATCTTCATTTAACTTAGTTATCCCATTCAATGCTAGCAGTCGACGAAGGAGGCTTCACGGAACCAGGCGTTGCCCAGTCAGTGGGCGTTGATGTGTGCAGATGCTCAGCACTTGAGATGTGTGTGGTGGTGGTGGTGATGGGGGGAGCGTGCAAGTCGCCTTTTTCGCAAATATCTTGAGGGCTTCCAAGAAGAGAACTGCAGGCAGGTACACTGGACTCGGGGGGGAAAAGAAACACCATCTTTAAAACATCCATAAGCCTTTAAGCTTAAAGGAACAGAGCTTCTCTGGGCAAAAGGGAATGTAGTGTGGACCAGGAAAAAAACAGTGGGTTTTGAGCATATACGCACAACGTTTTTAAGTGGATGTGGGCTACGTGAAGTTCTTAACCCTGCGTACGTGCAGGAATATGCATGTGATAAAAATCAAGTCTGGGGAATTGATTCTTAAAAGGTGCAAAGTATTCCTCGGAGGACCCGAGGAGCTGGATCTTAAGAAGTGGGAGTGACACAGCAGAGAGTAAAGAGGGATTGCCTTTTAAATCTCAGAAATTGAGTAGGAGGTAGAGTTCTGCTGCAGTATTAATTGCCGGGTGGGTTTCCTAATGAATTAAATAGTAGGATGTTAGACGCCCCTGGACAAATCTGCAACAGTGGAGTGGCAAAGTCATGCCTAGATTCATTGGCTTCAAGGGAATACTATCGAATGCTAAGATTTCCTTAACAGCTAACTTGTTGGCATCTATACTATGAACAAAGAAACAAATGGCAGTAGTAAAATTTGGTACCAGTCTCTCCTGGGAAAGGCAAGAAATGAGAAATCAAGTAAAATGTTTCCATTTTCTTCTGATTAAAGGAATATTATGGTGGCACTGGGGTGGGAGGGAGAGATTCTTCCACTTTCGGTATTGCTGCATGAAGGATGTTCCCACTCATTTTGCCTATGTTTCTAAACCCTACTTGACTGCAGAGAATTAAGGCGGGGTCCTTGTAGTACACACACAGCCATGACTTTCTGTCCTGCAAACTTAACAGACCAGCAGAACTGAATACACTGGAGAAGCTCAAAAAGGAGATGATTTGTTTCAGTTCTTTTTTATTATTATTATTATTATTATTTTATAAAAAAAAACACCCAGGTAACTCTAATACTAAAATGGCAGCACAAAGCCATAAAATGGCATCACAACGACTTACGCTGATTTAGGGCGTTCCCCTGCTCATTTGGAGAAAGATGCTCTTTCTCGTTTGGACCACGTTCGCTCTAGATTCAAAAGAATTCCTTAAAAAAAACCAAAACCCTTTTGAGTATTGTTCAGGAAGGATGATTCTGGGAACCTCTTGAAATTATTACTCTAGTTTTGGCATTTCCCAGTTAATTTTGATTAGCAGCCTTATCAATCAAATTGTTATTATTTCTATCAATATTATCGTTTGGGTGGGGAAAGCTGAAGAAGTGGTAATTATGCCTGTGATTTTGCCCAAGGGTTATATTTTGTGGCCATGCATAAAACATGCGTTTCATTGAAAGTATAATATTAATGTCAAGATAACTAGCCCACAAGATATGAGGCATGTATTGCTTTGCATTTTCTGTTTACAGAGCATAGAGTCTAGAGTTACGAGACCTTTTGCAACCGGTTTAGATCTCCTCAGATTTCTGCATTTATCCCCATTGGGCAAAACTAATTGTAAGTGCTAGAAACATTTAACAGCTCACCTCATAGCAGTTTAATGTATTTCTGTTCAGAAATTTCTGAGCCAGCTTGAAAGCAGCAACTGAAATGGAATAGCATTTGGTTAATTATTTATTTTGTTGCTGATAATAATATATTATGTGGATTTACCCCAAATTTAGTTTTATATTCTATCGCACATTTAGGTCTGGACCATGAATTAAAGTTCAAGTGTGGACTCCAAATCTGTAGCTTTCCAGCCTAACTGTAGCAGATAAAATCTTTTTCTGAATTCCAAGCAACAAACATAAATGACATTTTAAAGCAATACTGTAGTCCTCAAGGACTGGGAAAAGTAGAAATTGGGAACTTTGGCTAAATGTATTTATTTAACTTTTACATAGCTCAACCTTTGAAATAGAAGTCCTTCGGTCTATAATTATAATGTCTCTCAGCCCAAGCTTCTTCACAGGGGTATTGTGGGAGAAAAATGAGGAGGGGGTATTAGTGTTTAAAGCTCACAAACAAAAATAGGATATAAGTCTTACAAATAAATAAAATTATTACTCTTTTTTTTAATCCATTCAATCATATCCGATTCCTGGAGACTGCCTGAACAAGTCCCTGCAGTTTTCTTGGCAAGATTTCAGAAGTGGTTTGCCATTGCTTCCTTCCTAGGGCTGAGAGAGAGAGACTGGCCTAAGGTCACCCAGCTGGCTTTGTGCCCAAGGTGGGACTAGAACTCCCAGTCTCCCGGTTTCTAGCCTGGTGCCTTAACCACTATATTAAACTGGCTCTCTATTATTGTCTGAAGCCGAGTATTAATGCAAAACTAAGCATATTGGAGTAAAATACATTTCCATAAATGGTTCTAAACAAATCCTTAACAGGCATTTGTACGCCCCATTCATGCACTGTGCACATTTATTTATTTATTCATTTATTTATCAAAATCTGTACAAATTCTGACTGAACAAAATTACAAGAGGAGGGAAATAAGATCAGAGACTGAATAATGTTATCAATTTTGCTTAAGTGAGATTAGAGATTTTAATTAGCCAATAAAATAAATCTATTTTATTTACAGCATTCTGATCCTACTTTTATCCAAAAAGGCCTCTTGAGCAGCTTAGATAAAATCAGTGAATAAAGTAAAGGAAATAAAGGTTAAAATGGCTTCATGCCATTGCTTCCACTGTGCCACCTAAGAATGATGCCCGGTGACAATTCAGATTAGTGCCACCTTCCGCTTCTTTTCGCCACACTTTTCCTGCAGTGGACACCCTTTGACATGACTTTATCTTGTGTGCCCAAGCAGTTTGGAGCGGCCGGCTCCATCGCTTTGGGCAGCTCAAGCCCTTCTTGGCTGACACAGACTGGTTGAAGTCTGAACTTAGTACTAGGGTTAAGCCAACGGGTCTTATTAGGTTGTGGCTAAATTTTTCATCTGTATATCTAAGGTCTACATCCAGACCTGACTTTGAATGGGATTTGCACAGGAGGAGTATAGGAGATTATTTCAAATAGGAGGAAGAACATGACTGTGGTGGAGCAACAGCGGCCAGGACCCCAAAGCGCAGAGCCAACGCACTAACTGTTGTTTGCCCTGGCAGCGGTTTCCAAAGCATATCAGCATAGCAGTGGGCAGAACCAAAAGCACGCTTGCTAATTCTTTCAAGGGATCCTGGCGTGCCCTTTGTACCAGTACAATACAAGGAAAGTATCAAAAAACACATCACTGGTACGCTCAAGGCATGAAGCGACAGCTCAACTGCCAAGGGTGAGCCACTGGACGGGCTGTTTTAGGGGTCCAGCCCTCTTTGGGATGTATGTCTCCTTATGGCCTGTCCATTAGTGGACACATTGCAGGATATGTAGTAGCTCAGCATCTGGAAATGAGGTGGGGAAAAAGTGGGAGATCCCCTGCACATCATCCACCCACAGAGAGCAGCTCCTTGTGTAGTGCCTGAGTTGCAGGCTTCCTAGTTTGTGCCTTCTGAAAAATTGGCCCGTTCTTCTGCCTCTTTCTTCCTTAATGGATGTTTTCATGGTTAAGGTTAGAGCCTGATGCAGCAGTAGGAAAACACGGAGTGTATCAGGGACATAGAAATGGTTGGGCCCTTTGTGAATCCTGCAAGGCAAAATAACTGCACAACAAAGAGATTCACCTGGAAGCACCTCAGGTCTTAGCTAAAGCTCTGCTAAAAAGCACATGGAGCGCACTGCATTCGTCCCTGATGGCTTCTGCCTCTTTTCTCTGCAACTTTCTCTCCATTCTCGTACACTTTTCTCCTTCTGTTGAGCTAAGTCCCAACATGTCCTCCCCCTCCAGGCTTCTCCGAAGCTGTTAATTTTAAATCCCCCTTGTTCTTCCACATCACTTGAGCTTCCAACAGAAGAAGCCATGTAATTGGTGAAGCACATTGCTTAGCAGAGAAGTCAAGCCTTGTTTCTCTCTGTGTTACCGAGAGAGGACTGCTGCTTTGTGCGTGCATTTATTATTCCTTTGCAAGCTGGCAGCCCTGCAGCACAGCATACGGAGATGTGGTATAGGGGTAACACCAAAGCATGGCTTGGTATGATGTGATGTGATGTGATCCAGCCTTTGAGGAGCCTTGGGATCATTTTTTAAATATTTTTTTTATCCCACCTTGTTTTTTATAAATCACAAAAGGCGGCTAACATACCTAATACTCCTTCCTCCTCTATTTTCCCCACAACAACAGCCCTGTGTGGTGAGTTGGGCTGAGAGAGAGCGACTGGCCCAAGGTCACCCAGCCAGCATTCACGCCTAAGGCGGGACTGGAACTCTCAGTCTCCTGGATTCTCGCCTGGTGCCATAACCACTAGACCAAACTGGCTCTTTTCTCCCTTCTTTTCTACCCTCACACCGTTCCTTCTCTCCTTTCCTGCTTCAAGGCAAGCCATATTTCCCTGTTTTGACCAACTTAGCCAGCAGTGGCTTTCATTTGTCCACAAACTAGGACAAATCAGTGAATTTAAATAAAGGGTTCCCTTCAGACTATAGCTTGTCAGAAACTGTTAGGGTGGTATGTGCCCAAGGCCCTTTGGAATAATGGGAAGCTACAATTACTCCCGTCCAGTGGCTCACCCTTGGCAGTGCAGCTGTAGCTTCATGTCTTGAGTGTATCAGTGGAATGTTTTTTGATACTTTCCTTGTATTGTACTGGTACAAAGTGCACACCAGGATCCCTTGCAAGAATCGGCAAGCTTGCTTTTGGTTCTGCCCACTGCTACGCTGGTATGCTTTGGAAAATGCTGCCACATCAAATAACAGTTTGTGGGTTGGCGCTACACTTTGAGGTCTTTGCAGCTGTTGTTTCACCACAGTCATGTTGTTCCTCCTATTTAAATAAATCTCCTGCGCATCTACCACCATATCATGGCCCAATGGGTCCAAATGCTGAAAGAATCAGGAGGTTGTAGGCAAATTCTTCATTTTCCATCTAGCTCCATTCAGAGACCAATCCCATTTTCCCTCTGCTGCTTCTGTTAATTCCCCCCCACCCCCTTTATCCTTCTATTATTGTTTTATACTCTTCCATCAGATATATGAGAAGGGCAGAAGTGCTCATGAGTTCATTGTTGCTGCTGTTATTGATTCTGCCTTTTAGAATATTATCAGCTCTTTAGCAAGCAATGCTAATGCTTCTTGTGTGGTATCTAGTGCTTGTATTTTGTACTTGTGAAAGGGCAGATTGAAAAACAATTCACATCTGAATTATCTGCTTGAATGCAGTTCTGAATTTTTCCGACCAAAAGCATTCCAACAGCGGATGTGACAGGCGGATCCTAGCTTCCCTGTGTTGGGAGATGTCCGTTCCCTTCTTTGCTTTACTGTATTTACTGCAGACTATCTGATAACGTGCCTGTCATGTAGAGTGTTAATTGGCTCTCTTCTGACACTTTAAAGGGTATAAATAGGAATGCCCAGAAAATCCTAGCTCTGTTGCAATAAATTAGTATCTTGAAATTGCAAGTTTCACTCCAAACCAGCGGCAGAGAGGAAGGAGACTTAAAGGAGGTTGTAGACTAATCATAAGAGCTGTATGAAAAGGAGAACATGATCAGAGGTGGTTAAAAGAGATATCTAAGTACTGTAAGGAAAAGGATATTTGCCATTGAACAAAGAAACTTTGTAGATGCTGCTTGCATGTTTTGCAAACTAGTGACCTGTTGGGCAGGTTAGATACTTGCTTTGTAAAATGCTGAGCTGCTGGATTCTAAAAACCAGAGAGTGCAGTAACATACAGATTTAAGTCGAGAGGAATGTATGAAACTTGTTCCTGAATTATACAGGCATGCTACTTAGAGCAGGTAAATGGGAAGTGAATCTTTGTGAATTACCAGGACTTGGGGGCGGGGTGGGGGGATACAGGGTGTGCTTGAATGCTTTGCATTTGAGCTTCTGCATGACATCCAGGTTATTGAGGCCAGGCCTCCCAGGTTTGGAACTAGGTGGCCATTTTGGTCCTTTCAACAAATATCCCATTGTGTGCTTCTTCCAAGGAATGGACAGGGTCCCCTGTCAGCAACTGCATATGGTTGCACATTGCAGAGGACTTTGAATTGCCTCAACGGAGTGCGTTCCAAAGAGTCGGTCCTTATTGTTGCAGACTCCCTGAGAAGCTTTTGAGGAACCTTGGGGTACCTCAGAACAGAGATGGAAAGCAACCCTGCTAATTTAAAAAAAAAATCAATCAGGTTGCAAGCTTTAAGTATTTTAAAAGCTTAATGTTGCACTTCCATTCTCAGGTTACTTTTGGTTTTACTGTAGGTGAAGAATGCCATTTACTTTTCTGTTCTTTCCATGTTTTTGCTGTTCCCCTAATGGCTTCCCAATTTCTGAAGCTCTCTGCCTTTCTCTTACATTTAGCTTTCCTCTAAATTTATTTTGTGTCTATTTTATTGCTTTAAAAAAAGAGAGAGACAGAAACAAGCAAAAAAAAAAGCACAAGAAAAGAAACACAGAATTAGGGAATTTACAGTATCTTCTGAATTTTACAGTATCCCCCATAATCCCTAGCTATGCTGGTTAACATTTCATTCAATCATTCAGTCATTCAATCATTCAGTTTATATAACTGCCCACTCCCTAGGTGACTCTGGTGGGTAACAAGGATTAAAACAATCAAATACAAAGGAAAATGGAAAAAAAACCCATAATAAAATAAAACATACTTCACCGGGGGCCAGACACACAATCCATATAGTTACAACTTTCCTCCTTAGTTGCATTATTAATTGGTTTTGTTACATATAAATCCTGCCTTTTCCCCCCATGAAGCTGAAGGCAGTTTATCTAGCAATCTTCATATGCTTATATACCTTCTTTTTTCAATATGGAGTAGAAGGGGGTCAATTATCTCTACACCATCCATTACTTCAGCTAAACCACAATCCCCAACTTGGGCTGGAGAACGCACTGGGATTTTGAGAGCACATTATAAGCACTCTCACACAGTTCCCATTTGGGTAGATTTATTTATTTATTTATTTAATAATTGAATGATTGCATAAATAAATAAGTGAGCCAGTTTGCTCTAGTAGTTAAGGTGCTGGGCTAGATACCAGGAGACTGAGAGTTCTAGTCCCACCTTAGGCATGAAAGCCGGCTGGGTGACCTTGGGCCGGTCCCTCTCTCTCAGCCCAACTCACCTCACAAGGTTGTCGTTGTGGGGAAAATAGGAGGAGGAAGGAGTATTAGGTATGTTCGCCACCTTGAGTTATTTATAAAAATAAAGGTGGGATAAAAATTAAATAAATAAATTTATTCCAATTATTTATTTATTCAATTTGTATGGCCACCCATCTCAAACCAGTGACTCTGGGCGGCTGAATATGTTACCACCACCTGCATCCCAAAAACAGTAGGCTGCAGCCATTCCATCTTCTGATTTACTAAAAATGCCTCTGGCACCTACATGGGTCTCAGAGACATTGTTGGCAATGCAAGCTAGGTTGAAGCAGGCGCTTCATTTTGCAGCATGCACGATTGCCATTCATTTTTTTAAAATTAAGAATTAAATTTGGTATGGCAGGGACCTTGCTGTGTGCCAAGGAACATATTGGTAGGCATATTATCACATCTCCTTGCCACCATATTGGAGCCCTGGTGAGTGAACAGAGAGTTAATGACTTGTCAGTGATCATGAAGGGCCATGTTTCCTACCTGGAATTCGTGTTTTATCTAAAAATCCTTCAGTCAGTGTCTCTCCTAAATCTGCTTCTGAGAGGAATATTGGCATCTTGGTTGCTCTGCTTCAATCAGACTAGCACGTGGGAGATGTGACAAAGGCAGCAAGTGAAAAAGGCTGGGCTCAGAAGAAATTGGCAGCCTCCTAGTTCTTTGCCTTAACCCTCACTTTGAATCTTGGTTTCTTGCATCTGAATTTCAGTACAGCAGCCACTGTGTCATACCAGCTTTGGATCTGAAGCATTTGTTCCATAGTCTGGTAATTGGGCTCTCTTATCCAAGATAAAGAAATAAAATCGATTCTGTTATTCTCCAAGGTGTAGGGCTGCCTCCTTACCTGGTATCGTCCTCTATAACTAAAGTGGAAAAGGAAGTGCATAAAATCAATGGCAAGCCATTTGGCCTTATCTGTAGAATTGGCTTGGGGGCTCAGTCTTTATTAAATTCTTCCAAAAAACGTGATAGTTTAATAACACAGAGCAAGAAAAGCAAAGCAGCTTTGGAGTTTAGCTTGGTAAAATGTTCGTTATGATTGTTTCTAGCTTCAGCAGTATAATCCATCCCCTTGCTGTTTGGCAGTTATATGTTCTGCAGGTAACTGTACGTCTAAGGACCCAGCCCGCTCCTTGGCCGAACCATTCTCTTCCATTTCTAATTAATTTAACATGCTTAGGCAAGCTTATTATCTCTGTTCATCAGCTGCCCTGCTACTTTTCATCAGGGTTCTTATATGTCGATGGAGAGGGGAAGCAGAATCCACGTCCAGAAGTAAGAGACAATGAAGTCAGGACACTGCCAAGAGTTCGTCTGCTTTTGTTTTGTACTTCATTGAAAGGAGATTAATGCATTTTGATGCCCACATACATCTTATTGGCATCTTTCTCTTGGTCTCAAGTGAAATAACATTCTCTTTGAAGCAAACTGAAGCAGAAAGTTGTCTGATCTTAATACAGAAGTTACACCAACTCTCTGGGAAGTGCTAAGCGTCCTTTCCACGTTAAGCTGATTTTTGATGGAAATTGTACTTCTCCCCACAGGGTTTCCTAAAAAATGAAAAGGACAACGCTTTGCTGTCTGCCATTGAGGAGTCCAGGAAACGGGTAAGTATTGAAAGTAATGTAAAATAATATTGAAATTGATGTATGTTAGGACAAAGGAGGGAAGACACCAAGCTTGCAAGGTGTCTTTCTTGTTTTGGAGAAGCTGATGACCCATCAATTGAAATTGGACTCAAATTGACTTGTGCTGAGAATTGGGGATGGGGTGCTTCTTAGTATACGTGGTGTGAAAGGTCCCCTGTGCCAGCACCGAGTCATGTCTGACCCTTTGGGGGGACGCTGCTTTCACAACATTTTCTTGGCAGACTATAGAGCGGGGTGGTTTGCCGTTGCCTTCCCCTGTCGTCCCCTTCCCCAGCGAGCCGGGTGCTCGTTTCACCGACCTCGGAAGGACGGAAGGCTGAGTCGACCTGAGCCGGCCACCCGAGAATCCACGTGGAGCCCGGGCGTTTTGGAGCATGGAACTGGAACTAAGTTCTTTCACACAAAAGATCCCTTTTGGGTTTTCTCCCAAGCATCCTTTTTCAGATCTTATTTGGGAGTTCGGTGTGTTTTTTTGAAGAGGGGTTGTCAGAAGTGCTTGTTGATTTCCTGCAAATCACCCAGATACTTTCCAATGTTTTTCCGTTGGCTTCTGTCTAATCCTGTATTAGATTTTTTTTTCTGGAGGGGTGGCACAACAGAATCTCATAGATTTTTCTCACAGCATATTGCAGAAGTATAAAATGGCTATGCCATGCTCTACAGCAGAGTTGAGTTGAATGTTGATTTAGGTGTCTTTTAAATCTTTGGATGATTTGAAGAAAATCAGGGATTTTGCTATTTCATTATCAATAATACAGGTAGTCCTCGCTTAACGATCATTCCTTTAGTTACGGTTCAGACTTACGACGGTGCTGAAAAATCTGATTTATGACTGGTCCTCTCACTTATGACCATTGCAGCGTCACTGTGGTCACATGATCACGATTTGGATACTTGGGAACTGGTTAGCATTTATGACTGTCGCAGCATCCCATGGTCACGTGTTTGCCATTTTTGACTGCCCTGGCTGGCTTCTGGCAAGCAAAATCAATAGGGAACCATGTGATTCACTTAATGACTATGCAGTTCGCTTAACGCCTGCAGTGATTCACTTAACAACTGCCGCAAAAAAGGCTGTAAAATCGGGTCAGATTTGCTTAATGACCACTTCGCTCAGCATCTGAAATTCCGGTCCCAATTGTGGTCATTAAACGAGGACTACCTGTAATTAAAAAAACCACAGCAGAAAATGATCTTCCTTTCAATGCAAGATTGTAATGCTGAAATGAAGAAAGCTTGTGGTCCCAGGGAATGGAAATTTGTACAGAATGATTAGGAGGGCTGCTTAAATCTGCTATTCAAGATACATTTCAAGAGTTCAGAATCCTTTGCTTCTATTTGGTGGATCTTCAGGTTCTAACAAACCTTGATCTCACAAGCTTGATGTCTTCCTGCCTTTCCTCTACAGCAGGGACAAGCAACCTCTAAGGGGGTTTGGGCCACAACAGAGCCTCCATCCTGCTAGTGATCTGCAAGAGGACTTCCAGTGAAGTGAAATCACCAGAAAAGGCAGGGATGAAAATTTTGGAAAGGAGTTAAGGCAGAGGGAGCATTTCCTCCTTTCGGGGGATGGGGGGGACAGAAAGCGATTGAGCTTTCTTTTAAATTGATTTTTGTTCCCTAAAACCCTTCTTCCAGACCCTAGAAACCTAATTTGGTGGCCTGTGTTACCTCACAGTTTCTGCAAGTTTTGCCCGCATACTTCAAGCATATCTTTGGGGTCATAATGATCAGAAATGTACCTTCCCAACACCCTCTTTATGAATAAAGCAGGCTTAAGCAAAGACAGTTACGGTCAGCACAGAGTGTATCAATGTGGCACAGGTGTTAAGGTGTTAGGATTTGGGAGACCCAGATTCAAGTTCCTCCTCAGTCATGGAAACTTCCTGCATGCTTTGGGCTTGTCACTTTCTCTCTGCCCAGCCTACTCCACAGGGTTGCTGTGGGATAAGATCAGGAGAAATCCCGAGATAAGACTTCCTGAAGTACCGGAGGAAAGGCAAGATCTAAAGCTAGCGAACAAAGCACTATCTAGCACGTTAATCTGCTTTTCAAGCACAAAATGGCATTTTGCCCATAGTGAAGTCAAATGGCCCTTCAGACTGTTGATTTATAATTATAAGAGCAGTTACCTGAAGGGGGGAAAAACAGATACAGTCATCAGTGAATGTGTAATAATAATAAAATTGAGAGGAAGGATGTTAAATACCTTTTTCAGTTGATTGCATGCTTGTGGATAATCTCTCTGAATTGTCCTGGTTGTTTTCTGTATTCCTATTTCGCATTATAGTGCAGTTGGCAATCTCTAAGCACAGCCTTCCCCAAGCTGGTTTGTCCTTGGATTTGTTAGGAGGCAGCTCTCAAAATTTCAGTTCTCAGAGTTTTAGCCTCAGCACCTCTGGAGCTGGTTCTGAGAACATGTGTTCTTATGCTGAGAACATCAAGAGTCTTATCAGTAGCAGGAAGTCTGTGCCTTCCCCGCTGAGAAAGTAACGTAATGTTGGTGGTGAATTTGGGCTCTGAGGATGTATTCTGCATGTAGCATTTCAATGTCAGTGACTTGTGGCTCTTTCAAATAGAGGTCAAATCAGTCATTCACGTACCTTGATGGACGTTACATTAGGCAACATAGATATGCTCATAAATGAGTGAAACTATGCTGGCAAAGTGATTCATGACCAAAAACTAAAGTTACAAAGGATATAAAGTTTTATGATGAGCAGCAGAAAGGGAAAATGCAAAAATTCAAGAGCAAACTACTTTTTAATGTATTTATATTTATTAATTTATATTTCAAGTTTCATCACTGCCCATCTCACTCAAAGAGTGACTCTGGGCAGTTGACAATGAAACTAAAATAAATGCAGGTTAAAATACAATAAAAACAGTATTCTTAAATAACAATATAAATACAAATATAAATATTAAATCCAGGATGGGGATGTTAAACAGTTCTTGATTAAATTCATACAATTCACGGGGGCGTCTTCAAGGTGCTACCCACCCCCGGAATTGGTTACCCCTCCTCCCTCCCCAAGCGAGATGGCAGAGCCAGTTCTTCACCCCTTTCCAGTTATTTTCAAAAAGATGCTAGGTGTCGTAGCCTCACTTCAGTCTTAAATTTGGATTTCAACAAAAAAACGTACACCCTTCACTGAAAACGTAATGAACATGCTGGCTTGAATTTTATTTAGTCAGTAGTAAAATACAACATTTAGAAAGAGATAATGTTGTTTGGGAGAGGTGACATTGCTGAATTTGGACAATGTTTTGTTCCTTTATTTTTTTATAGTATCTGCACAGAAGTCTTTCATTATTTACATAATCATTAAAAGCCTAAAATCAGATAAAGAATGCAATATAAGTAACATTACAGTAGCAGTTTAGATATACCAAATCTGAAACGTAATATTGATTCCTTTTCATTCAAAACAACTCATAGCATTTGGAATGCAAAAGACATCCAGTGGGTGTAAGTTGAGTAAAAGTTAGACATTTTATTAAGGCAACCTCATTCCTCTCCTGATTTTAAGAAATTACATTTAAAATGAGTTTGGAAAAAAGATATAAATGCATCCTGGTCCTTCTTTCTCTCCCTTTTCCCATTCCTTGATCACCCACATTTTTAAACATATGGAGAAATCAGGTCACTTTGAAGACAGAAGACTGTCTAGGATTTGATTATTCATGGGAATGGGCTAAATTGGAAATTTTAAAAAAATCCAGAAGAAGGCAGTGTCAAATTACTACTGTATGTGTTTGAAAAAAAGTATATATTCAGAGGACCTAGTCTCAAAACAAATACGTCAAGAAGTTTAGGAAGAGGATTTGCCCAATCTCCTTGGAACTCTGCATAGTGTAAAGTTCTTTTTAAAGCTATGTTGGCAAATAATCAGGAATTAACTAGAAACATAATTCATAGATGGTACTGTAACTCTTAAAATTGCATTGTATTTTTCTGTATTATTTTCGAAAGGCTGTAATTCCGTTGGTACATATAATCATCATTGCTAGAAACCAGGAGGCCGTGACTTCTAGTCCCGCCTTAGGCACGAAAGCCGGCTGGGTGACCTCGGGCCAGTCCCTCCCTCTCAGCCCAACCCACCTCACAGGGTTGTTGTTGTGGGGAAAATAGAGGAGGAAGGAGTATTAGGTATGTTCGCCGCCTTGAGTTATTTATAAAAATAATGAAGGCGGGATACTTAAATAAATAAATAAATAATGGCGACTTTGCAACAGAGGATGTATAATGAATTCCAAGCTTATAGGGAAAACCATTGGGGTACCACCTTCTTTAAAAACAAAGAAGTGAATGAAACTTCTGATTGGTTGTGGATGACTCCATGCGTCAGAGAAGAATAGGTGTTTTGGGGGCAGTTCTTTTGGTTTCATTCAGTTCACTTGCTGTATGTGAAGTGGGCAAGGTTCAGCCTGCTTTCTTCAGGGCAAAGGATTAGGCAGCCAGTGATGGGAATGACCATCGGAGCCCCCGAGGAGCTCCTGTCTCTCAGAGAGATGACTGTAGTGAAATAGATGAGCATAGACATCTGCCAGAAGTTTAAAACAGGGCTAGACGCTCCATACTTGGAGATAGTGTTTTTTTCTTTTCACCCCACAGAACTTCTTGATCTTCCCTTTGCCTCTCCAGCCCATCGATTCCCACAAGTCTTTGTCCCCCACTTTGGATTTCCTAAATCAGTTCAACATGGTTTTTAAGATAATGAATAGAATTATGGGTGAAAATCATATTTAGTGTAATTCTTCTTTCAGTGGTTTGAAAGTTTGACAGTGTCAGTGCCCAAGAGCCTCGGTTCCTGGGATTCGTCTTAATCCTAAAACTTTTGGGGAAATGGCGTCCAGGATCTGCCGAAGTGCCTGCAGTTCTAGTTTACAGAGAAATTGAGAAAGGAGATGGAGGGTGAAGTCCAAGATGATCATTTTCTAAGTGTAACAGAGATGCAGGGGGCAGGGGAACTTACTTTAGGCTGTGTTGGAACATTGCTCCATCTGTTCTGACAGGCAGTGACTCTTGAAATTAGAGAGGAGATGGGCACATTTGGGAACCTGGATTGGCTCCTTAGCCTCCAATTGCTAGGGCAGATAATTCTTGGCGTTCCTCAGCAGATGACACAGATGTATTTTATAGCCTCTTTGCAACCATTAGAGTTTCGTTATTCGTGACGTAAGGGATGTCTGCCCTCGGAGCTGGGATGATGGTTTGGCCTTTTCTCCATCAATTTCTCCTAGACCTTTGCTATGGCAGAAGAGTATCATCGAGAATCAATGCTGGTCGAGTGGGAACAGGTGAAGCAACGGATCCTTCATACCCTGCTGGCTTCCGGAGAAGACACGCTGGACTTCACCCAGGAAAATGAGGTATCTTTTGCAGTCTGGAGCAGTTACATTCCTAGAATTATTGGCTTTAATTAATTAACCAGCTTTTTGTTTCAGGTTTTTTTTTTAGTAATTTTGTGATTTGCAAGCTTTGTTGTCCTCTCTGAAATAAAATAATGAAATTCTCGGAATTCTACATCAAGAAAAGCTGAATTCTGTCCCTGCCTAACGCTGAGCATATTTTTCTTGACTTATTCTGCAGTTTTCCTTATTTTTGTGTGGCCTGGGGCTTGGCCTGGGAGAAGCCAGTAGCTTTACTTCCCAGCTTCTGAATCTTTTATTCTCTGTCACTTCTCTGCCCCTACGGTTCTAAGAGATCTTTTACGGAAATGCTTCACTCTTGGAAGTTGTTCTGCTGACAACTCACTGTACAGCCGCAGTTTTTTCAGTAATGGGAATGTAGATGAAATGGTGCTGGAAAGTAGGTATGATCACTGCAGTGGCTGAGCTTAATGGACTTGGCAAGCTATTCTGGAAAGCTTTCAGCTACTTCTGGGGGTTGTATGAACTTCGCTTTAACCTTCCTTTCAATCATACAATTCTGAGCTTCCTTCTGAACTGGTCACTTGTAGCTTGTCCTGGATGGTCAAATATTAAAAGGTCCCTTCCCTGCCACACTTGTAGGGATCGCAAAATCTCAGAGAAAGGGGGAAAATGTCATTGAGAAAGTTCCGTCTGTTAGATGCCACAAACGGTTAAAAAGATTGAAACGCGATCTGTCGTTCTGTTCTGTTTTACTCTCTTGTGCCATGCCTGGGATGATATTAGTGTGTCGCCGTGAGAGCATTAGAAACCCTTGATAGGTTGTTTTGTTCTCAGCTTCAGAGTCAAAGGCCTGGGAGGTTTGAAGTGCGTCTGCTGTGTTAAAAGCCGGTTGTTTAATGTCTCCATTGCAGATGGCACTTATTCCCCTTTTCAGCAAAAATGTCTGTGTGAGAGACAGGCTTATCCTTCAAATATAATAGGGCTTTAATTGATACCTTGGATATGGAGAATCAGCGGAAAGGCACAGATCCAAATGCAGCAGGAGGCAAGGTCAGCAAGAGAGCCAATTTCCAAGCTTTGGGCTGTTTTTTTTTTTTTTAGGAAACCCCCCCCCCCCACACACATTACACTTAAATAAAATCAATTACCAGGATGATCTTTGTAGTTCAAAGAAGGCAGCTTACAGATCCCACCTCCTTTGAAGTTTGCACAGCTCACTAAACTGAAGGGCGTACTAGCTGGGTAAAAGGAAAAAATATCAGAGAGTCAGTTTAGCTTTGTAGTCCACGAACGCACAGATCAAGAATCTACTTCTTGGATCCGCTTGCTTGTCTCAACTTCTTCCAATCATCTTCCTGGTTTTCCTCTCTACATTTTTTGTAATACAGGTGGTCCTTGACTTACAACCATTCGTTTAGCGACTGTTAGAAGTTACAATGGTGCTGAAAAGGTGACTTGTGACCGTTCCTCACACTTACGACCGTCACGGTGTCCCCTGCAGTCACGTGATCAAAATTTGGGTGCTTGGCAACTGGCGTGTATTTACAATGGTTGCAGCATCCCAGGGTCACGTGATCACCATTTGTGAGCTCCCCAGCCAGCTTCTGACAAGCAAAATCAATGGGGAACTGCGTGATTCACTTAATGACAGCAGTGATTTGCTTAACGACCACAAAAAATGTCGTGCAGTTGGGTGCAGTCACAGGATGCCTTGCTTAACGACTGCACTGCTTAAGGATGAATTTTCTGGTCCCTGTTGTGGTCGCAAGTCAAGGACTACCTGTAAAGCACAGTCGCGATCTATCCTGTTTCAGCAGCAGCTAAGGAGCAACAGTGTTTTTCTGTGGTGTCCCCAGAAGGTGGTGTCTCCAGTCTTCCTGCCCCTTTTGAGTACACTCAAGCAGAGGGGCTGAGCGAAAGCAGCAAGGGCGGTGTTGGCAGTGCCAATACTTGGCAGTGTTGTTTCTACTCATTTCCAAAAACTTGTGTGGATGGATAACCATGCCACTTGGCAAGGCTGTGGCTGTGCAATGCTTGTATGAATAAGGCATGTTTCGGTTCTTGCAGTGAAGCTAAGTAAAGGAGGGGCAGATGCGTTCTGGGTGGAGACTTTTTCTGCTGCTGAATTCTCCTTCAGTTAGCAGTGGAAAAGCCAACGGGCGAAATAGCTTGTCCCCAAAATTTCTTGTTTCTAAACTCATTTGTGATGGCTGAAAGTGAAGAGGAACTGAGGAGCCTTATGATGAAGGTGAAAGAAGAAAGTGCAAAAGCTGGCTTGCAGCTAAACCTCAAAAAAACCAAGATTATGGCAACCAGCTTGATTGATAACTGGCAAATAGAGGGAGAAAATGTAGAAGCAGTGAAAGACTTTGTATTCCTAGGTGTGAAGATTACTGCGGATGCTGACTGCAGTCAGGAAATCAGAAGACGCTTAATCCTTGGGAGAAGAGCAATGACAAATCTCAGTAAAATAGTTAAGAGCAGAGACATCACACTGACAACAAAGGTCCGCATAGTTAAAGCAATGGTGTTCCCCGTAGTGACATATGGCTGCGAGAGCTGGACCATAAGGAAGGCGGAGAGAAGGAAGATCGATGCTTTTGAACTGTTGTGCTGGAGGAAAATTCTGAGAGTGCCTTGGACTGCCAGAAGATCAAACCAGTCCATCCTCCAGGAAATAAAGCCAGACTGCTCACTTGAGGGAATGATATTAAAGGCAAAACTGAAATACTTTGGCCACATAATGAGAAGACAGGACACCCTGGAGAAGATGCTGATGCTAGGGAGAGTGGAGGGCAAAAGGAAGAGGGGCCGACCAAGGGCAAGGTGGATGGATGATATTCTAGAGGTGACGGACTTGTCCCTGGGGGAGCTGGGGGTGTTGACGACCGACAGGAAGCTCTGGCGTGGGCTGGTCCATGAAGTCACGAAGAGTCGGAAGCGACTAAACGAATAAACAACAACAAACTCATTTGACTACGCTTCAGGCTGTAATGGTTTACAGAATACTGCAACAATTGTCACTCGTGCAAAATCAAACGGCAGGGATATTTTTGCCGTGCTGCGATCTTTTCAATTGCGGGTCGATACGAGGCTGGGGGATGCTTTCATTTTTCATGTTGAGATGTTCGTACCGTGTATCATCGGGTTTGTACTGCGCAGTCCCGGCACATTGCTTAAGCACAGTAGAGCACCTGAGCTGGAACACCTGTGTGACTTAGTGGAGGCAGCTTCCCAGCACTTCTTCAATAGAACCGAAAGTCCTCTGTAATTTGGGCTTCCTTTCATTTGGTTTTCCCCTGGCGCCAATCCGCAGCTCCTGAAATCTTGTACTTTGCCAGGATTGTGCCTCAGCTGTGGAGGGCAAACTCGTGATCCTGGGAAAAGACACAAGTGCTTTAAGGATGTGCAAACAGGTACTATGCGAGCACCCCTGCGTGCCCCAAAGCACCTGTTTGCCTTATTGCATTGCTCCCGAATTATCTGCTTTTTGTTCTAACAAATTAGTGTCCTGTATTTTTTTCATCCTCAAAAACAGCTATATTCAACAAAGGCAATGTTCAGTACAGTTTTTTACGATTTGCATGCTATTTTTATAACTGTATATAGATTTAAAAAAAAAAATTCTAGATGTGATGACTTGAAAGTGTGTTGGATTTGTATGGGCAGAGAAGTAAAAATCGTAGAAGTTATAAAGAATAAAAATTTCAGAAGGCAAGGAAGCAGGATTTCTGGCTGGCCACTGCATAAATACTCGTCTTGTTTCATGTCAGAAATGCAGGAAATAGAAAGGGGGAGAGTATTAATTAAAATTTAAAATAAAATTTAAAATAAATTAAATTAAAATAAATACTGAAAACTGAAGACTGAATCATGTAAAATAAGAAGAGTATGCATAATTTTACCGGTTGCAGAATTCTACTTTTCTTAATTTGGAGATGCTTTGAGAATAAGTAAATGAGGTACTTTATTATGGACAGCATTCATAAATCAGGGTCTAAATATATACAAAATATCCTCCTTTCAGAGATGCACCTGCTGCTGGAGGGCGAGTAGGTACGATTTTTGCTGCTTTTCTAAAAGGAAACTCAGCATGTACTTAAGCTGTCATCAGCATTCTGTATGGAATAATTTGGGCATTTTTTCAACATGGTTCTAACTCAGAATTCCTAGGGGAATGTGTTTCCTCCTGCCCACAGCTGGTTATGTCTGTAACCCCCTTAGGCACTTCCCACAGCAGTCCATCGCAGAAGCCAGTAGCTATATGGGTGAGAAAGGAGTTGCATTAATTCAGCCTTGCCCATCACTGTGCCCAACTGAAGGTTCAAGTTTTGGAGGTACTCAAATTTGTGTACAGGCGGTCCTCGTTTAACAACAACTCGTTCAATGACTGTTCAAACTTACAGTGGTGCTGAACGAGTGGTAGTTACGACTGGTCCTCAAAGTTCCAGCTGTCACAATGCCCCTGCGGTCATGTGATTGTGATTTGTGACCTTCCCTGCTGGCTTCCCACAAGCAAGTCATTGGGGAAGTCAACAGGAAGTTGGAAGTCGCAGTCATTTGAGGTCCTTGCTGAACGATCCATGTGGTCCTTGTTTCCTTGTTTAACGACAGCAGTCAGGACTGCCTGAACTTCTGTCGCTGAGCGATGCAGTCATGTGGTTTTTCGACTTACGACAACATCGCTTAATGATGGAATTTCCAGTCCCAGTTAGTATAGTTAAATGAGGGCTACCTGTGTTGGGGTAGACTGCATTGAAGAATGCAATAATGCATCAGTGTCTGATACAAACCACAGTATGCCATGTGTGTCATGACATCACATAGGTGATGCATATTAATTTGCATCGAGTCACAGTCTCGTGCATTGTGGCATTGTGCTGAAGATGCAGATTACACAATGTATGTCATTTGCAAGACAACATCATGACTTGCATGTCACTCACCGCCTTCCCTGACCAAGAAACCCATGGGTGACCAGCCTTTTTGTCTTCTCTCAACAGCCTAGTTATGTCAGTGAGTTGCCACCACCAGGTCGCAGTTCATTGGATAACACAGAGATGGCATATGCCCGACAAGTGAGTACCCCATCTTTGTTATCTGAATCTCCCACTTTAGCCAAGAGCGGTTTTAGGAATTACTGGGGGTTTTCCTCCAACACAGATCTTTAAAATATGTGCCAATTACAGATTTGTGCCAAATGTAGCATGTATAAGAGAAGGGAAAGGCTTTGACTTCAGGGTTGGGGGCCACTGTCTTGACTTTTTTTACCCTTTCCCTGCAGTCTCCCCAAGTCTTGCTGTAACAAAACTCCTATGGCACCTTAAAGATTTTGTAGGTTTTGCAAAATAAAATCATACACATGTCCAGTCATTTTAAAAGGTCTGACACACTGGTCTGAAGGTCTAATTTCAGCCGGCCAAACTGCGCAAGTGACCCACAGCACTCCAGAAGCCCCATTTTATTTGAAGTTATGGCCATTGTGGATCATCACCATCTATGAATAGGCACTGTGAAATGATATGCTTTTGCGCTTAAGAGTATTTGGGATGTTAGAGTCATCAGAGCCCACAGTCATCCGCTGAAGCTTAATTCCAGTCTCCTTAAGGATATAAAACCTTAAAGATTTTTTCTTTTTCTTTTTTCTAATTTAATAAAATAAAATGCTTTTTGAACAACAGTCCTTGTTGGGGTAACTGCGGCAGGTTCTCCGAAGTTTCTAGATCTCAGGGAAATTAAGGAACTTTTCATCAATGCATTTGTATTATTTCTAGCAAGAAGTGTACAGGTGACACACTGGGGATTCTCTTTATTTTACTGTACTGTATCCCACTTTCAACCTGGCCCTGTAGTTAAAACACTCGTACAGATCCAAGAGTGTTGGGCTGCAGACAACCGCTTGACACTTTGAATTGGGATCACTGTCAGCCAGCAACTTCTCCTCGGTTGTCATTAGATCATCCATTCAAAACAGCAAGCAATACATTCTGTTTGGAATCGATGTGGAGGGGCATCCTGTTCCCTCTTCTTCCCCTGAGCCATCTTAGCTGCAAAATAGTGGGAATGAAGAAATACAGGAAAGCTCCCTCAAGATCATCCAGTGGATGTCTGGATCAAATTATCTTGCATTTAAGCATACAAGCGAGGAGGGTATTATGGGAGGGATGGGACTGATTTGTATTAATGGTATGGTGGAAATCTGCTTAGTGTTGCTCTGTTTTAGATTTATATGTATAATGAGAAGATTGTGAATGGACATCTTCAGCCCAATTTGGTAGACCTTTGTGCCGCTGTGGCCGAATTGGATGATAAGGTATTATTTATAATTTAGCCTGAGAAGTTATTCTGATTCTTTATTTAGTTTTGATTAGCACTCTGCCACTAAGGGCAAAGCTGGTTGGTTTTTAAACGTAAAGACCTGCAATGCAGATACCCTAGATCAAGATAAATTTATTCTGTTTATTAAGCCCTTCAGTAGATCAAAGTTCATGACAAGTCTTTGTTGCTGGATCTGGTGAACCAGCATTCTCGTCCATGACTTCCCCCAAATTCCCAGTTTTGTGAAAATATGCAACAGTCATTAACATAATGAGCCATTTGGACCTTTCATCTTCTGCTCTCTATTACCTTTTCTGACAATTAGCATCCATATGGGGATGGATGCTAAATGTGAACTTGCTTTGAGGAAACCGTATACTTGTGTTTATTCTGAGTATTTCCTGCATTAGGGAAGCCCCATAAATGGCAGGGGCATTAAAAAGCATTTGTAAGCTTTAGCTTTCTCTCAACTATTAATCTGTCAGATATTTTCCAGGCCCAGGCCTGTCTGTGTGTCGCACACACAGCACACACAAAAAACACGCGGAGTTCCAATTGCATCATTGCGGCTGTCATGTTGACTTTACTGAACACACCCTGCAGACACTCTTGGCCACAACAACTGCAGGCCAGTGATAGGACTCCTTAATAGGATGCCCCAGTTCCACCCCACCACTTAAATTCTTGAAGGACAAGAATGAAGCTAACTTGCTGATGGTTCAGAGTTGTAACGTAACCCTGGCTTGCAAAGATGAGGATGGTTAGCATTGTGGTTTTCAACCAGGACTGTGCCTCCTCTGAAAACACTTCGGAAAAGTTGTTTTGGATTGCTTACAAGCCCTGTGCCTTTCTGCTACTCAGTAAAACAACTGCTATTTTGCAGGCTTCCAGGTTAGCCTGAAAAAGGTTGTGTCTCCTTTAAGGAACCAACTCATCAGAGCTATTGCAGCTCAGGGAAGCCATGTGCACAGCCCTGGTTCTGGCCGGCGTGTGTATATGTGATGGAGCCTAGCCATCGCTAGCCCGTATTTTTTAAAAGCCATCCTGTACAGAGCTGTGTAGCCAGGTGGCCGCCTCTCTCATCTTCACTTGCTCTTGTTGTAGAACATTGCTGACTTGTGGGCCATGGTGAAGCAAATGACTGATGTTCTGCTGGTTCCTGCAAGCGATGCATTGAAAATACGGACAAGCATGGAGGTGCAGATGGAATTTGTAAGGCAGGCCTTGCAGTATCTTGAGCAAAGGTACAAGTCCTTAAATGAGGGGGAAAAAAAACCCAAGAATCTGCTATTTGTCTGCCATGACATGCTGCCCATCCTTTTTGAGGATCTGACATCCCTTCCGACTTTCCCTCGTTGGAATGACTGATTAACTCTGTGAATAATCAAAACCATCCAAATCCCTTCTGCATTTCAAAAGGCAGTGCAGTCAGAGGCATACCTTTGTTCCCACAGTGTCTGTTCTCCACCAGCGGTGCTTTCAGAAATTAAAAGCTCAGCAAGACTTTAGATACTCTTTGCGAGGGACCTTAAGCAAATCAGTTTCAGCCTGCGTTCATTCTCCTCTTCCTGAGGTAGCATAAAATGTACAAACGAAGTAAAAAAATGGGTGTTTAAGGTAGTCTGACAGTGACCCAGTCAGGAACGGCACAAAAGTGCACAACGGTGTATCATTCAAATTCCAAAATGCCTTGCCAGCGTACCGGGTATACTACCTTTTATTACACATTTTGGAGCACTGTTCCTCCCCACAAAGCTTAACCGCTTTGGAGACAGAGTTGCCGAAGTAACTCAGTGGCTCAGCTGCCTGGCTGGAGGCTAGGAGAAGCAGTGCTGAAGGCTGCTGAGAGGTGCCACCTGGCCGAGCAGGATCAGACATACTGTGGAAAGTAAAGGATAGCAAGGGACATAAATAACACTCGCAGTGTTGTTATTTTAAGAATTTCTGAGCTCTCTCTGCACATATTTTGAGTGAAACCGGTAAATGGGTGCACAGCCATCTTGACTGATCCTCCATGGCTGATTCCTTGCAGCTACAAGAACTACACCTTGATGACAGTCTTTGGAAATTTGCACCAAGCCCAGCTGGGTGGAGTACCTGGGACCTATCAGTTAGTCCGCAGTTTCTTGAACATCAAACTCCCCGTGTCTGTTCCGGGGCTCCAGGTGAGTGCATCCAGGACACCGTGGTCTTGGCATCCTTGCTTAACAGCGCTTCCTTACTCACTTAGCTGGACAGAAATGCAGTTATCAGGTGGAGAGTTTATGATGTTTGCAAATGTGCACTTTGCATTAGCTTTACAGACATTGCTAGGGGCTCTCTGTTCTTTTAAAAAGCATGCTGAAAATATTAATTGCGGTCTCAAACTCTCTCCCCAGAAGCAGCACTTACACAGCCTAAGATCATTAGAAGTGGATAGTTTTTAGGCCTTGCACGTATTTTTATGTATCATTTTGTTGTTTTTGGTTGTTATCCCTGTTGTGTTTGGTTTTGGTTTTATTCCTTGTTCACTGCTTAGAGTCACTGTACTGCGAGATGGGCAGCTCAAAAAATCGTTTAAATGAATGAATGAATGAATAAGTAAGTAAGTAAGTAAGTAAGTAACTGTTGCACCTTGGTCGCCACTTGTCAAGCTGCTTGTAGAATACCATTTCTAGGTCTGGGTGTCACATTTTAAAAAGACCACCTATGAGACACAAGAGAAACAGCCTGGCATTTTTAAGATGCCAAGGGGGAAAATGAACATTGGATAGGCCCAATACATAAAGAACGTTACCCTGAAAATATATCAGGTTTTTTCCCCTTGGTATCTTCAGAGAAAATCCTAGAATAAATACAGGTAGGCCTCAACTTACAATCACAGTTGGGACTGGAATTTCCATTGTAAGTCGTTGCGGTCATAAGTTGAGTCACTGGACCCGATTTTGTGACTGGACCCAATTTTACAGCCATTTTTACAGTGGTTGTTAAGTGAATTACAGGTCCTTAAGTGAATCACCATGGTTGTTAAGCAAATCCAGCTTCCCCAGTGTGGGTATGTATGTATGTATGTATGTATGTATTTTCTATCCCGCCTTTATTATTTTTATAAATAACTCAAGGCGGCAAACATACCTAATACTCCTTCTTCCTCCTATTTTCCCCACAACAACAACCCTGTGAGGTGGGTTGGGCTGACTGAGAGTGACTGGCCCAAGGTTACCCAGCCAGCTTTCATGCCTAAGGCGGGACTAGAACTCACAGACTCCTGGTTTCTAGCCATTGCCTTAACCACTAGACCAAACTGGCTTTCTGTGGAAATTGTTTTTTTGCTGGAAAATGGCAAAAATCGTTGCGAAACACAATCACATGATTGTAGGATGCTGCAACCAGTCCTAAATGCAAGCCGGTTGCCAAATGCCCCAAATGCAATTGTGACCGTGGGGAGTGCGATGCTTGGAAGTGCTTTACAGGCCGTAAAGCACCCATTCTGAGGCCATCGTAACTTCAGACCGTCATTAAATGAAGGGTCGTAAGTCAAGGACTACCTGTAGGTGGAAACTGCAAGGAACCAGATGTTGACTGAGCATTGGGAGAACATTTGTAAGAATAACATTGGTTTGATGGTGGATACTGTAAATTGTTTGACAAGGTAGTGAGTTTTTCTTCATTGGCAGAATATAAGCAAATGCAGGGAAGATGCTGTATTGAGTAGGCATTTCTGCTGTATAACCTCTAAGGCTTTTCCCAGTGTGATGATTCGGCGATGAAAAACTGCATCAAGAAAACATAATGGATGGTCTCTAGTGGTGTCTTTTCATTCACATAAAGGTATTTCCTGTAGTTAAGCCTTCCACAAATAAGGGAAGGGAGAGACTCTGTTCTCCAATTCCCTTCTGACCTGTATCATCTTCCATACCATTCTGAAGAATTCCCCATCTGTCTGGAGCACAAAGACATCAGTGGAAACGGAAATTTGCTAAAATGGCTCCCCGCATCTTTGGAAGCTCCTGATAGATGAAATTTGCATTCATGAATATGCAGAAATAATTTCTAAAAATATTTGCACATATAAAAGGACCTTTTCAAAGAGACAGCCAGGATTTCAACTTCACCAAGCCTGTTTTGTTTTTTGTCTGCAAGGCTTATTTTTATACAGCGAAACATTCAGTCAATGTACCACTTGCAGTTTAGGCGTATTTTTCCCATCTCTAAATTCAAGGTCTTAGTTACAATAACAAGTAAAATCTTTTCTGAACTTTTGCTGCTTCTGTTTTTTTAGGACGGGGAAGTAGAAGGTCATCCTGTCTGGGCCATCATTTACTATTGCGTGCGATGTGGGGACTTAATGGCAGCAATGCAAGTGGTCAATCTAGCTCAGCACCAGCTGGGAGATTTTAAAACCTGGTTCCAGGAATACATGCACAGCAAAGACAAAAGGTACTTGGGTAATGCCAGAAGAAGCCAGGCAAAAGTATGAGAGTCAGTGGGTGGCAGGAGGCAGAAGAATTAATTCCACAGAAAATCATGATTCTGCTTGGAACTTTAAATCCTGGGGATTTCTGCCCATCCCCTTATTAACTGGAAGAATAGATGGCTTCAAGTTTTCAAGTTGCCCACAAGAAATTTGATACCTTAAATTAATGAGTCGAGGCTCTCAGAAGGAACAGCCATTTGAAAAATGCACTTTATTTTTACTTCAAATGGAATGTATCCGATTTTAAAATTAACCTCTATCTTAACGTAACGCTGCATTATTTTGGTGGGGAAGGCTTTGGATCTGTTCTTTGAATCCATGTGATCACTCTGCTGGGTTACTGAAGTTATATTATTGGTTCTGTTCCTGACATGAGCAGTAGAGTTCAGTCCGCACAGGGGCATCGTGAAAAAAATCTCTCTGCTGCGGGGAAGCCGCTTGGCTTGAGAGACCACATCTGCAGCACGGGCAGCTGCTTCAAGGAGGAGAAAGCTCCGAGTTTGGCTGTTTAAAGATGCTCCATTTCAGCACCCCTTTTTTAAATTGTAGGCTTTCTCCTGTCACCGAGAACAAAGTTCGTCTCCATTACAGACGGGCTCTGCGAAACAACACCGACCCTTACAAAAGAGCCGTGTACTGTATTATAGGCCGGTGTGATATTGCTGATAACCACAGTGAAGTTGCTGATAAGACAGAAGATTATCTTTGGCTGAAGGTAATCAGCGGTCCTTCAAAATTTTTGAGCCGCCATTGTTTGTTGGTATTTATTTTTCTTCCTCCTCGTATAAACTCTAACTGAAGATGGCCATGCTATTGTATCTCCCAAGGTGATGGGTTTTAAACAAAAAAGACATGGGACTGAGCCTGCTCCAAGTGACTTCTGCTGTGTATCACCTGTGCAGTAGAGGTCACTGCTCCTAAAGATCTCCTAGTTGTGCATTTAGGTATTGGATCAAAACTTCCATTTTCCCATTCTGCTGAGTCATTGTAGTTACTTTTATAGGCACATCAGCAGGGTTCAACCATCATTCTAAGCCATGAGGTGATTGGTTTGATTTTGGCTTAATATATTACATGATTTCCCCTCCCCACTTGTGGTTTATAAACCATTTTTATGGTTCCATGTATTCTCTAAACCCTGCCATTTATGAAGTAATCAGAAAAACCTGGTTAATTAAACTAGCCATGGTTTAGGATGATACATGAACTACCGCGTCCATTTAGTTGATCTGTTCCCTGGATCTGTGTGGGTTGAGATGTCCTGACAACTCAAATATTGCTGGATGTGCCCCATACAACCAGTCAAGAGTATAGGTAGCTTGCTGGATGTTAATGCAGCCATTGCATTTTCTGGATTTAGACTCGTCTAATTAGCTCAAGGACAATGATATGAGATAGATTTTTTAGAGATTAAGAGATTTTGTTTTAGTAGCTTCATCTCCAGGGCGAATGGTCAAGTGGATACATCCGTTATTTTCCGCTGACTTAAAACTGACATTCTTGAGCGCAATTTTAATTATTCTATTGATTTCAGTGAAGTTACTCCTGTTTCCTTTATTTGGGTTACCTGGTTAAAAAATGGTAGTTCTGTCTTACAGCAGACTACAGCAACTCAGCGAGGTACAGCCTTATTATTCCTATTTCAAAGATTACAAATGGAGGCTGAAAAAGAACGTTTTGTCCCAGACTATCCTATTCATTTCTGACTGAGGCTAATGTGAGATTCAAGCTCCCCTGTGTATTAGTGGGAAAACATCTCTTTAAAGCTTCATACTTGGGTCTGTCATTGCTGTGGATTGCATCTTTGGTTTTTCCATGCATCCTTGGCTTCTGGAGAGAGGCTACGTATTGCGTGCATCCAGTGGGAAAGGAAAGAGCGATGCAGAAGTTAACTTTTTCCATCTTCTATCTAGCTGAACCAGGTATGCTTTGATGATAACGGTTCCAGTGCACCACAGGACAGGCTGACTTTGTCCCAGTTCCAGAAGCAACTGCTTGAAGATTACGGTAAGTTCATCTAAAGACAGTACCTGGAGGTTTTTTAAAATAAATTCTATTGTGCAAAAAGGTGATCCCAGATCTTGAGTTGCCCTGATGCTGGGACTGTTTAAAATGAGTTTGTCAAATAAGCTGACACGTCATAACAAAGGGAGCATTCTTGTACAAGAACGACATCTCGGCTTCAGTAGATAGTAAAGTCTCGGAAACTGGCAATTCATGACTTTTTCTTCAAAAGCCAGACTGATACCAATATCTAATGTTAGCAGTAATATTTTAAAAAACGTTTATGATTCCATCTGCCTTGAAACATGTTCTGCAGTTTTCCTGTTAAATCTGTCCAGCTATTAAGATGCCCTGTCAGGCTTCCGGAAGAGAGGAGAGATATAAATCAAATAAAGAAAAACTTCCTGCAACTCAGGAGAGGGTCTTCTCCTGCACTGCTCCAAGGTTATGCTGTCGGGAAGTCACAGTCCCTCTGTTACATCCAGTGTAAATTGTTGGAAGATTTTGACACTTGTGTCGCTGTTAATTTCAACCTGAGTTTTAAAGTTCTTCTGTTCTGCTTTTAAATACTGCCAGTTGGCTAGAGTGCTTTCCAGAGTAGAAAAGCAGAATACCAATAAAATAATTAGCAATATTTCTGGTTCCCTAACATGTTGTGACAAGGGAAGTCTGCGTTCCTGAGTATTGGCTGTAAAACATTTTCTCCCTTTTCTTGTGCTTTTCTTCAGGCGAATCGCATTTTGCGGTGAACCAGCAGCCGTTCCTCTACTTCCAAGTCCTGTTCCTGACCGCGCAGTTTGAAGCCGCCATTGCTTTCCTTTTCCGGACTGAACGCTTGCGTTGCCATGCTGTTCATGTGGCCCTGGTTCTTTTTGAACTGAAACTGCTGCTGAAATCTTCTGGGCAGAGTGCACAACTCTGTAAGTTTTGTCCGGCTGTTGGCCATGGTGCTCTTTGAATCCTTCACAGAATAGATGGCAAACCATCTGAACCGTAGACTGTCATATGATAGACATGAAGAAGAGCACAACACTTTTCGGGGATTAGATGGATGAATAGCTTTCTTGTACAGGTAGTCCTCTACTTACGACCACTTGTTTAGCGACTGTTAGAAGTTACAGCTTTGCTGAAAAAGTCATTTACGACTGGTCCTCGCGTTTACAACCACTGCAGTGTCTCCACGGTCACATAATCAAAATTCGGGCACTTGGCAACTGGCATGTATTTACAACGGTTGCTGCATCCTGGCATCACTTGATCACCACTTGCAACCTTCCCAGCTGGTTTCCAGCAAGCAAAATCAATGGGAAACCGTGTGATTCACTTAATGACTGTGTGGTCTGCTTAATGTCCACATAATTCACTTAACAACCACAGTGATTAACTTAATGACCGCCGCAAAAAATGTCATGAAATTGGGTGCGGTCATGTGATGCCTCGCTTAACAGCCGCACCACTTAACGATGAATTTTACGGTCCCTATGGTTGTCGTCAGTTGAGGACTACCTGTAAGTAGACCACTGGCATTCCAGTGGCTGAAAGGGAGATGTTATGGCTTCACAACAGCTGCATAAATTGTGTGGAATGGCTAATTCATAATCTTATAAGGCAGAGGTGAGCAATGGACAGGTGACACATACCTGCCAGAATTCTGCAGGATTGCGCTGCCAACGTTTGGCAGCATATTTAGTTTTCGGTACATAATTTTTTTCATTTTTTCCTAAATAAAATAAAGCTCAACATACCTAATTTGATAAATTAATGAGATTAGGCTTACCATACCTTTTTGAGAGATCAAATAAGGGCTGAAAATTTGGGGGATGTATCCCTTCCAATGATGTCCCTCTCTTATCAGCATTTTTCTTCTTAAGCGGCATGACTCCTGACTTTAAAAAGGAGTGACTCATGGGAGCAATTCATAGATCAAACTAATCCAATATTTTGTTCTTATCCTTGGTTTGCTGAGAGCACCCCTAAGAATTACGATACAGTGGCCTCCTGGTAACAACACTATATTGCCTGTCAAGGAAAGTTTTGTTTCTGGTTTCCTTGGCTCGTTCCATTGACAGCTGTTGCAGCTGTTATAAGTCACCAAGACTGGTGACTGTCACCACATTGTGGCAGAGAGCCAGATGAACAGCTGAGAAAAACAAAAAGAGCTTACTGTCCTGTTTTCACATGCGGGAGCAGATATGAACCTTCACCTAAAATCTTGTGAGCCCTAAATCTAAGAGCAAGAAGTCTAAAGTTGAAAGAACTCGCTTGTCTTCCCGGTAACCATTTTATCAGAAGCTGAAAGTTAGAGTGACATGTCACAACCCAGGCAGTTAGAGGTTGTTGTTACTCTCCTGGTTGTGGGTATTTTTTTCTTACTGTCTTTTTGTTGTTTAAAATCAATGGAATCCCATAAGCTCTGGGAGATGTCTACAGGATCTAGCTGCCTTGCTGCCTCTACTAAATCCTTTTCTGGTTTAGAAATTCTTTTTCTCCTCTACTTCTGTTTGTGGGTACCATGACTAGGTAGAACGTGGAAAAGATACAGGACAGCCACTTGGTTAACCTTTAAACAAGAAACAAATTGATATCTATTTAACTAACTTTAAATGGTTTCCAGACAGTTTCACTTGATTTTACAGTCAGTCAGTACTTGCCTAACCCTATCTCCCTGACAGAGATATTCCTAGCCTAGGACTCTGAGCTGTTTTAGACCTGTCCTTCCAACTACGCCTCCTAAATCCCTCTTCCTCCATCCTTCTGGAATTTAAACTGGAAGGAGGTGCCCCACGTTGCCATGCTTTGATTGGCATTTCAGCTGCCCAATCATCAGAGAGGGATATCTAGGTTTTGTAGAACATGGTGGTAGAAATCCTCCCAGCAAGGTCAGAATCTCTCTCTCACTGTCTTCCCAGTATCTTTTCTCTTCGGAAGTTGTCAAGTTAAGGCCTTTGGGGAGGTCTCCAAGTAGCTTAGGATGACGATATCGTTCTTTGCTTTCTGAGTCTCTGGGAACTGGAACAGGATTCCTTCTAAATGTAGATTTTGCCCTTCTGGGCACCCATCATTCTTCCTTGAGTGACATGGTCCTGTTGCATGACAATTCGTCTCATAATGTTCCAGTGAGCCATGAGGCCGGTGACCCTCCAGCCGTCCGGCGCCTGAATTTCGTTCGACTCCTGATGCTGTACACCCGCAAGTTTGAGTCTACCGATCCCCGTGAAGCTCTGCAGTACTTCTATTTTCTCAGGTTGGGTCTTGCACTCCGTAAGCAAAAGGTTGTCTCTGATTTGGACGACTGCAGCGGCAAAGTGGAATCCGCAGTACTGACTTCCTTGTGGTCTTTGCTTCAGGAACGAGAAGGACAGCCAAGGTGAAAACATGTTCCTGCGCTGTGTGAGCGAGCTGGTGATTGAAAGCCGAGAGGTATGCAGAGATAATCTGGTTGCTTTCCTCCCGTGGGTTGGAGTTCCTGCTGCTTCGCAAGAGAGTCACAAGAGAGTCTTCTTTGCAAGAGAATCTCACGCTGTGCTCTAGGGCAGGGTTCCTCAAGCTTGGCAACTCTAAGCTGTGCGGACTTCAACTCCCAGCAAAGCTGGCTGGGGAATTCTGGGAGTTGAAGTCCGCACAGCTTAGAGTTGCCAAGCTTGAGGAACCCTGCCCTAGGGAACCCTGATGTTCCTTACTAGAAGGGCCTCTGGGGCGAATCAGTACTGGCACATCATCTTCTCGGAAAGGCAGCTTCCCGTTGTCGCTGCCACTCATTCTAGCCTTAGGAGCCATGCTGCAAGGCTTTGCTGATCCATTCTTGTGTGGGGATTTCCTTTGAGGGTGGGAACAGAGTCCCTCATATATCAATACGCAGAAGATCCCTGAAGGTACAGCACCTGAGCATCCTGTTTTCTGTAACCTGAAAGTTGCATGTAGTGACCTTTTTTTTCATTCCCTATCTAGAATGCATGTTGAGAGATGGGTCATACAGGTTGTCCTCGCTTAACAACCACAATTGGGACTGGACTTTTGGTGCTAAGTGAAGTGGTCATTAAGTGAATCTGACCCAATTTTATGACCTTTTTGTGATGGTCGTTAAGTGAATCACCACATGTTAAGAGAACCATGTTGTTTTTAAGCAAATCACGCGGTTCCTCGTTGATTTTGCTTGCCAGAAGCCATCTGGGAAAGTTGAAAATGACAGTCATGTGACCATGGGACACTGCAACGGTCATAAATGTGAACTGGTTGCCAAGCACCCAAATTGTGATCACGTGACCGCAGGGGCTCTGTGACAGTCGTAAATGTGAGGACCGGTCGTAAGTAGGTTTTTTTCAGTCCTAAGTCTGAACGCGGTGGCCCTGCGGGTTAAACCGCTGAGCTGTCGATCGGAAGGTCGGTGGTTCGAAACCGCGCGGCGGGGTGAGCTCCCGTTGCTCGTCCCAGCTCCTGCTCACCTAGCAGTTCGAAAACATGCAAATGTGAGTAGATCAATAGGTACCGCTTCGGCGGGAAGGTAACGGTGTTCCGTGTCGTCATGCTGGCCACATGACCCGGAAGTGTCTATGACAACGCCGGCTCCAAGGCTTAGAAACGGAGATGAGCACCGCCCCCTAGAGTCGGACTCGACTGGACTTTACGTCAAGGGAAACCTTTACCTTTACCTTTAAGTCTGAACTGTCACTAAATGAATGATTGTTAAGCGAGGACTACCTGTACTTGCCCAGGCCTTTAGTGAGGGTGACTGAAGCCCCCTTTGGGTTGTACAGGTCCATTTCTTTTTCGTTTCTGTCCAGTTTTTGTCATCTTTACCATATTTTATTCTTGTCTATTCTAGTTTTTTATTTTGCTTCCGAACTCTCCAAAGTCATTGAGTCTCCAAAGTCATTGAGTCGGGGGTATATAAATTTATTACATACATCCGTTCATTTAAAAGAGCCACATGTTTTCCTTTTCAAGGCAGAAACAAGAGAAGGGAAGTGGCAAGGAAGATCATGTTTCTCTTCCTACACCTTTCTTGGTGAAGCCCAGCATTTTCCACGCTAAACATCCTTCCTAAAAATGTCTTCCTACAAGGGGAAGGTTGTATGAAGCTGAAAGGAGTGACGTTCCTCAGACCTTTGTTAGACAAAAAGTCTGCCCTGCAGAAATTCTCCATTTAAGCACTCTGAATATGGCCATTTGCAAAATCTTCCATTTTTCTGCAAATGGCACAGACTCACAGGATCCAGCTAGGAGTTAAAACAAATGCCTGCTTGCTGTGTGTGCGTGTGCATGTATACATGTAAATATTAATGGATATGCAAACATAATTATATGCAGACATACGCTCACCTGCACAGCTGTGATCCAATAAACAGCCACAGTAGCACTGTGCTTGTCTCTATATAGTCATCTGGGGTTGAGCTGGAATGGAGGATGTTTTTGTGGTTTTACTGGGTATGTGATTCCTAGTGAGAGAAACTGTAGGTAAAAAAGTGACTGATAATTTAAAAAAAAAATCCTTTTCATTAAATTTTACAACCATGAGTAGTAACCCTGGTTTTCAAAGTTGTTAAAGTTGTCTCCTGAACTCCTGTGTTGTAATGTGAGCCTTTTAAAGAAAGGTTAGTACAGTATGCAGCTGGTCTTACTAAACTCTTCGTCAGTCTTCGTCAGTCTTGGGAGTACTGGAATATCTTTCCTAACTCTGTTTTTGTTTTCACTTGCATGGATAGTTTGACATGATTCTCGGAAAACTGGAAAATGATGGCAGTAGAAAGGTAAGTTCATGTATGGATCTCCTGCCTCCACTTGTTTTGAACAGCCAGATGAAATTGAATGTTGAGCATAAGGCCAAAATATTAATTGAATTGTATCTCAGAAATGAAAGACTACACAGTGGACTTTCTGCTGCCAGTTTAAAAACAGTTTTAAAAAAAAGCTTCTAGTCCTCATGATCTACTGAGGTATTTAAGAATTTGCAATACTATTTGTTACTATCTCTCTTCCTAATTCTGTGCTACTTCACTGCAAAGAAAAAAGTTAAAAATTCAGATTTCAGCTTCAAACCTAATTGCAAAGACAGTTTTCATAAATACAGTTTAATAGATTATTTGAATGCAAAATGGAAGTTGGTTGCATTGGTGTACTGTGGGAACACCTGCACTCTTGAGCTCGGCAGAGCGTACTACCCTGAATTTCCTAAGTGCAAAAGATGGGAAGATTGAGATGGGCAGATCCAGCCCTTTTCTTCTTGAGAATGAATTCACATTTCAAACTTTATTGTGATTAAGGCTGGTCAGGATTCTTATGACGACTTGTTGAACTCTGCAGTGCTTCGGATTCAGTTTGGAAAAGATGCTTGGAAATATACAGGACCACAAACGTGCCTGTTTGCGAATTGTTAAATCAGATTCATTTGTTTCTAGGATTGGGAGGCTACAGCTGAAATTTCCCACGGCAGTTGTGTGGTCCTGGAAACAGATGCAGCTGCTTTAATGATAGATATGTGCGCAGAATGGAAATTCTGTTTTGCTTTGGACTCAGCACAAGCCATTGCATTCCAGAAATTCTGCCAAATCATTTCAGCAAAAACCACAATTCGGAAAAAACAAAACCTAGAACGTTTTGGTTGTTTTGGGTGTCAAATCAAACAAAATCCTGAGTAATCATAGAGAGACCCTGGAGTGAGTTTACAAGTGTGAAGGACAATGTTGTTGTGTATCATCCTTCCTTCCCTCAACAGCTCCCAACTTAGCACATCCCACCCATCCATCTGCCCCCTAATTCTCCCAGCACATTGCCCTTCTTCCCTCCCCCCATCCCCATCCCCATCCCCACCAGGCACCACTGCACTTTTGCTTGGAACAAGTATGCTTCCTTCCATATTTGGACCAAAACTGTCCCATTTCATTCCACGTACGAATCAAAACAACCTAAACATGTATGTTTCAGTTTTGACCCCAGTGGTCTGTGCACGGCACATTTTGCACTTCCCTGTTTAATCAGTTGCAGATAGGTCCTGCCATCCTGTTCCCATGCCTTTTGGGGCACTTCTTCTGAATCAGACCTGAAGCCTTGCGTAGCTCTACATTTTGCATTCTGAGAAGCATTTTAAATCACTGGTTAAGGAGGATGCAGTTCTTGCTGTGACAGTTCCAGGTCATCTGGGGAAGGGCAGGAAGAGAGGATCAGAAAGGGTTGGGGGATGAAATTGGCTGTGCTTTTCTTGTGTTCAGGCTAGGATTCAGTAGGCTTTCAGCTGAATCATATAATTAGAAATCTGAAGGGAAACCCATAAGTGTTCTTATTTAAGTTGTAGAGTTGTAGGGTGTTGTAGGGCTCTGCTAATATTCCCCACAGTGGAACACAGTGGAGCTCCATACAATATGACGTTATATGCCATCCTGCAGGTGAGGAGGCCAGGTGGTGGGGGGCAAGACAACAGAGTTGGACCTTTTGAACCCAAGCCAGTCTGTTCAAAAAGAAAAGGTCAGGAATGGAATGAGAAGGTAATGGGGGAGAACTAGGCTGCTGGAGTGAGGATCTCCTTAAACTCTGAGGTCTGGCAGAGACCTCTGCCTCTTTTTCTGAACTCAGTGGAAGTGGACAACCAAGACGTCCAGCTGGTGGCAGTATAGCCATTTATGTCATGAAGAAACATCCTGCTGTTTTGTTTTGTTTTTTTCTTCTTCCTGTCAATTTTGATGATAATTACTTTTGGAGTCTCTGATGAAGAGCATTTCTGAGATATCTTCATGGCTGAAGTCTGGCACTTAAGACCAAGTGTATGTGTGAATGTCCTTCACTCTGAAATCATCTCCAACAGCCCGTTCACCCACATTTTCATTCAGTCCCAAGGGACAAGATCAAGGTGGTTTCCCCCCTGGCACTTTCTCACATTTTATTTAACTCCAGCATTATCTGCTACTTGTAGGACCTAGAGACTGTGTATCAGAGATTCATATCTTTACTGTGTTTTTGTACTTCCTCAGTAGTTTTATTTTAATAGGTCATAAATCGTTTTGTCCTATCATCTCAGTATATCTTCATTGCAGTCGTATCTAGATGTGTGTACAACCTATCAATTAGAGATGGAAGACTAATAACAGGAGTTAGGTATACCTGCATCACCACCATGCTAGAGAATTTTTGTGTTTTTACACCAAGATCTGCTAATTGACGAACTGGTTCAGGAATTGGTCACTATTCAGTTATCCAAATATTTTATCTCACATTTTTTTGTCATCTTTCTCCAGCCTGGAGTGATTGACAAATTTACTAGAGACACCAAACCAATTATTAATAAAGTGGCCTCGGTGGCAGAAAGCAAAGGGCTGTTTGAAGAAGCTGCCAAGCTTTATGATCTTGCCAAGGTAAGCGGGCTCTCAGCCTGGGCAAAGAAACCAATTTAATGTTTAGACTGGTCAGGATTACAGGTGTTTCATCTCTAGGAATATTACGTTAATTATGCAACACCAGGACTAACTTGATCCTTTTAATCTAGCCATGCTACTTTTTAAATTGATTATGATTATGATTATATGGACTGATATCACATTAGTATCAACTCTTAGCAAACACACTGATAGATGTTCTCCAGGACCCTCTGTCCCCAGCTTAGTCCTTCAGGTCTTCCAGCCATGCACCCATTGCCACTGCATCTGATGCTTTAGGGCCTCTTTCAGGAGTGTTCATATTTGAGCCATCAAATAGTGGTATTTATGGTTAAGAATATTTGTAAATTATCATCCGTGAATCAGGACAAACTGGGGAACAATGGAGCTATTCATCAGGTTTTATAGCACTAGTATGAACTTACTGGGACATTGTTAACCCAAAGTATAATACATGTTTGCTATGAAAACAGCCCTGGAACATACAGTAAATGTTAGGGCTGTGAAGCACCCTGGATGTGATCTCAGAAAGATACTTTGGAGCACAAACATAGCATAGTACCCAGGGAGGTTGGAGGGCATTTTCAATAAAATAGATGTTTGATCTGTCTCCAACTCTTTAAACTAAACATACCTTTCCCAAAAGTGCGTTGTTGCCACAACCTTAAGACATGGCTGCTTTAAAGAGCTGCAAAGCGGTGTTATGTTTGCACACCAAAGCACCTTTTGGGGATCAAATCTGAAGCCCTGCCCATCCTTAGTAAATATTTAACACTGAAAATAATTCTGTCAATTTCATTTAGTTCCTTATGATCCTGGAACGCTGCTCAGACTGTTTCAGTGTTTTATTAATATGAATATTTAAGTGTCACGTTTGTGTGTTGCTCAGTGGCTATTTTCTTTTCTTTTGTGGTAGTTAATTTTAGCACAAGTCACAAAAATTATAGCTAGCCATTAGGGGAAAAATATGTATTTTTATTGCCATTAGGGTAAAGTTAGGCTTAGGGTTTCAGCTCCTTAAAATCCTTGGGATTCCTTAAGTAGGAGTAACATATTTATTGAGAATAAATAGAGATTTCATGGAGGCTGAATAGTCAGAAGAAATATGCTGGGTGGACGTGTGTGTGTGTGTATTTATGTGCAGCTCTTAAATTCACAAGCATGGTTGAGAAGTCTATCAGGTATCTTTCTTAAGGCTTCTCTTACCTTCTCACTGGCTTTGCTCGCTGCTGCCAATCTCAGTTTATCAGGAGAGTTCCTAGGGTCTACCCACAGGCCCTTCCTTCTCCCCTTCCTCCCCTAAGATTGCTGCTTTGCTTTCTCCTTTTCAAAAGGCCTTCTCACTGAGTTCCACCATGCCTCCTTTCCCTGTTTGTGCATTCCTCAGAATCCTGACAAAGTCCTTGAGCTGATGAACAAGTTGCTAAGCCCTGTAGTGTCCCAAGTCAGCGCTCCCCAGTCCAACAAGGAGAGGCTGAAGAACATGGCACACGCCATTGCCGAGAGGTAGGAGAATCGCCTGGGGGCAGGGGGCTTGAGAATTCCTGCCCGGGCCAGATCAACAAGCTTTCTTTGACCTTGTCCACTGAAGCTTGGGAGAGGCCTTTAATTGTGAGTTCAGAGAACATACACAGGGCTAGAATAGCAGACGTGCTGCTTTTGAGGGCTGGATCTCATAAGGCTACCAGATCTGGCCTGTAGACCGACAGAGAACCACTAGAAAGCAACAAGAGGTTATGGGTTTTCCCTGTCCTTGCTGCCATCCAGTGGTCATTTGGCTTGTGCAGCCCGGATATGCCAGTCCTTCCACGGGCACAACTGGAGGACAAAAAATAATTGGTACATGGGGAAGAGATGTAACCTGCATAGCTGATGTGTAACTAAGTCGCTCAGCCCTGCGCTGAGAAAGAAATTGATTAAAGGCTCCCATGAATCCAGAGAAGACATCCAGAAAGAGGAAGCTGCTGCCACATGGCCCAGTAAAAACCGCCTTTTCCACTGAATGTTGCTTGCTGGACTTGCCTCTTCTCTTCCATAGGCAGAAAATGGACACAGGAGCCTTCTGGTGGGAAGGGCCCGCTTTGCTCAGTTTTGGTTCCTGTTTGCATCACAACCTCTGGCTGTCAGCTCAGAAAAGAAATAAGGACAGGAGGCGATTTTTTTTTTTTTTTGCAGCCAAGGGCTCAACTCTTGTTCTTTTTAACCAGCTTCTGAAGGCTGCACAAAGTTATGAGCAGATGCAAGGCTGTGTTTTAAGGCTTCCTTCCAAGAAACATAACAAAGGTAGAAAATTGCACAGCCATTATTTGAAGGCTTACTGCCAGATTTTAGAAGATTCATAAAAAGGCTCGGGAGGGGGCATTCTGACCTAGAGTCATCTTGCCCTGTAAAATGCAGTGCTTAAAATCTGCACTTCAGAGTCCCAAGGTCCATTGCAGTTTTAGTCAACTTGAAAGGCCTCTTTTGGCCAGAGATCCTGGAGATCAGCTTTCCAGATGAACTGGGAATTCCCAGCCTTCAGCATGAGTGAAGGCTAGGAATGAGGGGCATTTCAATCCCACCACTTCTGGAGGGTGCCCGAGGGAGGAAAGTTGCCCTGGAGAGAGACTGATTAGGTTTGTGCAATGTGCTTAATTGGATCATTACATTAATCTGTACCTTGGGCACTGAACCATACACTGACTCATCAGGATGGGCTGGCACAATATGCCAAGCCTCGAAGAGTTAAACCCTGGTTAAAACTAAGAAAGTGTAGCCCGTACTGCTCGTGCAGCCATTAGGGCTTTGATTGGCTGGCTGAGTATGTTGTGTGGACGCAGCTGAAACTAGGATAGCCCAAATGGTAAAGGGAGCTGCTTAGGATTCCCTCTTCTTTGCACCCCCTTGACCGGTGTCATGGAAGCTGGATTCTCCTTAGTTTTCTTTATTGAGTTTGTGAATTGATAGGCAGGTTGCCAGCAAGTCGTGACTCCAGTACTGTAGAGGCTGGAATGGGAAGAAGGTTGCAGCCGATATAATGGAAGGAGGGATGCCAACAGCCAGATGGCCACAGAGCAAGTTTGACTCACACACACACCCCTTTGCTGGCACACGAATTGCCTCAGTCATGGACTTGTACCATAGCTTTCAGCATCAGCTCCTCCCTCCCACTTTCATGGGGAGGAAAGTGGGACTCAACTTGCCTTGCTGGGCTAATCGTAAGCCAGCCTTCCCACTCTGGGGGGCTTTGGGACCCTGAACTCTCAGAATTCACAGCCAGGGCGAATAACAGCCACAGTAGCTGGGACTTCTGGAGTTGTAGCTGCAGCATGTCGGGAGGGAATCCAGTGAGAAAAGGTTGCTTGTGATGATTCGTCCAGTCTGCGAAGCCCTGAGCAAAAACTAAAGGGATTTCCCTGTGCTTGGGGTCTGTCCCTTTTCCTAACTGCTGGATTGCCCAAGAACTTCAAGTTGTGCAGCCTCCCCAAAGACCTGCTTCCAATTTCTTGCAGATATAAAGCACAAGGGATAAGTACCAAGAAGCCTGTGGACTCCACGTTCTACCTTCTGTTAGACCTGATCACTTTTTTTGACGAGTATCATGCTGGCCACATCGATAGGGCCTTTGACGTAAGCTTCATCCCCTTTTTCTCTGAAAAGAATTTAGTAGACTTTGAGACTGAGCCTAATACTTTGCCTCCAAAAAGGAACAACCAGGGCTTTCTCTGAAATTTACATTGGAGAAAGCCGCTGCTTATTAACTGTCCTTGTCTTGATCTTGACTGAGGCAGCCTGTGTAAGCTGACTGGGTAACCATAAAATGGCATAAAGGCATGCCGGGGAGGCGGGGGGCGTGGTGTTGGCAGAATTGTCCTGACTGTTCCTCTGCTTAATAAGTTGGTTTTACTTTAGTTTTGAATGTTTAGATTCTTGGCTTACATACAATGGCATTGCAATTTTTTTAAAGTTTTGATTTGATTATGTAATTGACAGGGTTGTGTTGATTTTTGTCTAGTTCTTCGTTTTTAACCAAAGTTACAGATTTGGGGGGTTACAGAATGTGGTACCCAGAGTCAGGTGATTGGAGGGACCTCTCAGCCCTGGGGAAAAAAAATAAATAAATTGCCATGCCTGGAGAGGATTCAGTGGGCCAAAAACAAGGAGGCTGGAGAAAAGATTTAACACACAAGACCCCATATATTTAAGCCTGACTTGGAAGTATTGATAACATTGTTTTAGGATGGGGACTCTACTGGCCCACCCAGAATGCTTGTGATAGTGGTAGGGCCGGCCCTTTTTCCCATTCAACGTAGGGCTTTAACCTTGTTCCCCTCTCTAGCAATTCTACACTGCATGAGGATTTTCCCACTGGCATTTTCTTTTTTAATTGTATGGCATAGCAGTTCGGTTTTCTTGCTGGCAAATCCCTATGAGGTCCAGCAGCCAGATGTGTAGACTATTTAGCCGTGACAAGTCACATTGCCCGGGGTGCACAACGAGGGGGCTAGTCTACATTGCACCAAGCTGAGCTGAGAGGAAATGACTGGCCCAAGGCCACCCAGCCAGCTTTCGTGCCTAAGGCGGGACTAGAACTCACAGTCTCCCGGTTTCCAGCCCAGCGCCTTAACCACTAGACCAAACTGGCTCTCTCCCACTGGCATGATTTGGGGGCACAGAGGCCACAGGGAAGGGAGCTGCAGATCGCTCCGTTCTGCTCTAACAGAGAACTAGTCAGCAGCTTGGATCACAACAGTTACTTTGGAGTCTGGAGGGGATGTGTTTACAGCAGGTTTTCCAACTTCTGATGCCTGGTGATTGCTGTTCCATTTGTAGCCAAAACCAATAGGTTGAACTCACATAGCTCCGTGAGGTTGGTCCCAGCAGTAATAACCTGGAGAAGTAGTGTGTGGATCTGTGGCACTTCCTGGGGTAACAGTCCTTGTTTTAAACTTAACTGGATCTGTAGGTGCTAAGGAGAGCTTTCATCTGTACATAAAAGGAGGTGAACGTAGAAGCGGGTATTCTACCAGCCGTTTTGCCAATGCGTTCTTTCCATGTTTGTTTATTGTGGCTTGTTTATGCGTCTTTCACTGCAGATCATTGAACAGCTAAAATTAGTCCCACTGAGCCAAGAGTATGTGGAAGAGCGAGTGGCGGCCTTCAGGCATTTCAGTGATGAAGTAAGCGAGTGGCACCTTCTGCCGTTCCACGTTGGGCCTTTGTGGGGACTTGGTTTGTTAAGGGGGGAATGGAGGTAGGAGACCAGAGTTGGCATGATCTCGGGGTTCAGCAGGCCATCTGAAGCCCTCCCCTGACATAAACTATGACCCAGAACCTGCCACAGATGGATCCCCCCCATTCCTGAACTAGTTGCCACCAAGTGGAGCCTGCAGAACAATTTGACACCCACCTCGATCTCTAGGATCATCCAGTATGGCCTTTGGCTCTCATTTTTTTCTTTCATTCTGTTCCTCTTTTCCCTCTTACTTTCCTTAGATTAGACACAATTTGTCAGAGGTCCTCCTTGCCGCAATGAATATCTTGTTTACCCAGTATAAGAGGTTAAAATGTGCCAGCCCAGCCACACCTGCTAGGCCCACCCGTGTCATTGAAGACCGAGATTCGGTAAGTTTTCTTCCTTAGTAGGCAAAGCCACCTTTTCAGCTCAGCAGTGACCGTCTTCACAGTAGCGATAATAGGGTCCTATTCCTTTTGCTGCTGCGTAAAGCTGTGCTAAGAAATCACTTGATCAGAGATCCTTATTCTCCTGAGGAGAATGAGTCTGAGAAAGATTTTTGCCCAAGGCTATCCCAGGAATTAACGGCTGGGAAGAAATTTGGGGTCCAGTGACTAGGTGCTCCCTATCTTCTTTCTGCAGATACATTTCTCAACAGGACTTGACTTTCAAGAGGTGTGCTTTGAATATTTCTTTGTCACATGCATTTTAATGCATGCATGCATACAAACACACGCACACACAGGCAGTCAGAAACAGACCTGAGTCTTCCCTTTCTATTAATCTACAGGAAAACTGGCCCCCTTCAGTTGAGTGCAGTTGACAGGATTCAGGTCATCAGGAACCATGTTCCTAAAGGAATCTCCTTATTGTGCAAAGCGTTTTAACCAGGTTCAGCTTCAGTATGGTTAAGTGTGGCTAAGTATGGTTAAGGTGGCAGGCCCCAGGGTAGCATTTGTTCTTCATTTTGTAGGATACGTTCGTAAAAGGATGTCAGGGAAGAGTGCGAGAGGAGAGAGGGACAGAATGTGCGGAGGGAGACTAGGAAAACTTAGCACTGATCTCATGCAAACGCTTCCGTCATCCATGTGTGAATCTGATCTGCCAGATCTTAGATCAGGAAGATGTCAGGACACCAGGGCTGGGCCAGGGAAGGCAGTTCTAGACGAAAACAACTCCAGCAGTTCCAAGATTGCTTCAGGTCATGCTCTCCTGTGATTTTAGCTGGAGCTGAAGGGCATTCTTGTGCTGCTTGAGAGCAGGAGGAGAAAGTAATTGGCCCTGAAACGGCCAGGGAATTGTGTGTGTGTCTGTGTTCCTGCTTTCTGTCTTTGATTAAGTTATTACAGTGAATGGAACACCTGCAGCTCGAGGGTGGCTTTAACCTCTGGGGTGGGTGCAAGAGTGGTTCGGTTTAAGCTGTGCTGATAGTCAAGGAAGAGGGGCCTCACCGGCCAGGCCAGTCTGAGCACTTGCCATGGGGTAAGAGAGGAGGGGTGCATCAAACAAGCTACTAGAGTTTGAATTCATCATTTGGAGCCTCTGATAAAAGCATTAATGTGCTGTCAGGTTTGTTGAAAGTGTTTTGCAGGTGAACATCTCAGCAAAAATAGGGAGGAAGCTCCCTGTTTTCTAGCATACTTTTAGGAAAGGACAGAGATCAATGAAAATCAGTGGGGGGGAAAATGGTTTTCTGAAGCGAGAAAGACATAACCGTAAGGGCATATCCTAGTAGCTCTAAAAAGCCGCAAGGGAACAAGGTTCAAACAAGTCCATTGCCTTGTTAGCTTACCACCTACCTGAGTTTGCTTCTGATGCACATTAAATACAGATGAGGTTTTTGTTCCCTTCTGATGAGCCTACCCCGCCCCGTATCTCTCTCCAGACCTGGCTAATTTTTGTTTTCCCTCTTTTGATGCCCCTTAGCAACTCCGGTCTCAAGCTCGGGCACTCATCACCTTCGCCGGGATGATCCCCTACAGAACATCCGGGGACACCAACGCTCGGCTAGTGCAGATGGAGGTCCTCATGAACTAGCTGGGCGGGGAGGCCGGCCGGTGGTGGTTCTTTTGTGTGCTCATTGAAGGGGGAGGTCCAGTTTGATTTTTGTTCGGTTTTGTTTTATTTCTTTGTAGCGTACCTTTTTGTCAACCACAATAAATTTCTTTGGATTTATACATTTGTTTTATTGATACCTTATTTTACTTTCAACATTTTTCTTACGTTCTCTCATTTATTTGTTTCCCTTTTCAAAATATGTCTTCTTTTGGAGGAGAATGGGGAAGATCCTTTAAGTTAAGACCACAGGAGGCAGGTACTATGTCCTTATTTTACTCCCTAGAAGATTAATGGACCCTTGCGACTGTTTTGCCCCCACCCCAAGTCATTGGCAGTCGACACTTGGTTGTCAAATTCAACCCAAGGTAATGCACATAACCGCTGGGTTTGCCCAATTTGCTGGACTACATGAAAATGAAGTTGGGTTATTTATTTATTTATCAAATTTGTCACCGCCCATCTCCTCCCACTGGAGGGACTCTGGGCGGTTTACAACAAAATAATTATAATAATAAATAAATATATAATAAAATTCCAACATAAAAGTGCACTATAAAACGATTTCACATAGCTACTAAATATAAATAAAGTCCAGATGGCTGTGATCTCATTCAGTCCTTGCGTAGGAGGGGCACTTCAGGGCACTAGCCAAGTATGACTATTCTCCTCCCTGCCCCAAGCCTGGTGGCAGAGCCAGGTCTTCAGATTACTCTGGAAGGCTAGGAGTGATGGGGCTAACCTCACCTCCGGGGGCAAGATGTTCCAGAGGGCAGGCGCTACTGCAGAGAAGGCCCCTCTCCTGGACCCTGCCAGATGGAATTCTCTTACCGACGGGGTCTGCAGCATGTCCTCTCTGTATGATTGGGTGGGATGGGCCGATGAAGCAGGGAAGAGGCGGTCCCTCAGGTAGCCTGGTCCCATGCCATGTAGGGCTTTAAAGGTGATAACCAACACCTTGAATTGGACCCGGAAGAAAACTGGCACCCAGTGCAACTTGCGCAGCAAAGGTGTTATGTGCACCCTTCTGGGGGCGCCAAAAATAGCCCGCACGGCTGCATTCTGGACCGGCTGAAGCTTCCGGATACTCTTCAAGGGTAGCCCCATGTAGCATGCATTGCAATAGTCTATATGGGAGATAACAAGGGCATGAGTGACTGTTTGAAGGGCAGTCACATTAATTTATGGATTAATTGTGTTGTGGGAACCCAGCAATTGCCTTAGCATATTGGGGGAACCAGACTGTTCTACTAAACAATTAGTTGGTTCATTGGGGCATCAGATACAAGGGGAACACAGTAATTTCATTCTCTTAACATGCTTGCTGTTAAAAATGATCAGCCAAGATGGAGTACCACAATGTTCCCTGCATTGTCTTTCACATCCTGGTGGATCAGGAGCTCTTAAAGGATCCCTGTTTCTTGGACTTCCCTATATTGTCATTTTTTGTGCATGGAATATTCATATTCATTAATGAGGGTTATGATGAGGAAAAATGACATTAACTTGATACTTATTACGATATTTGTTTCCAGCTTTCTTCCAAAATGCTCAGATTTCCTGCACTCACTGAGAATAGGGGCAATGAAGAGATGCAAGGGGCTAGGGAATCCTAGCTGGAGGGGAGGCACTGAATCCCCAGCTTTATCCTGCACTAAGCAGGGGGCCAAACTGTCCAGCTTCTTCTCTAGGAATCACATGCATCCAGGGGTTTTCCTGCCCTATGCACTTCTGGTGTGGCTGTCTTTTAAGGCATGCCAATAAAACCATCTTCAGGGACTCCTCCTTCCTGAAAGGACTGCCAGGGTGTTGGGTCACAATCTACAACCCACATTGCATGGGGTGGCGGATGAATGGGCCCAGTCTGTGTATAACGTTAAAGGGGGTGTTGTCAGCCTTGCAAGGTAGTCCAGGCAAGAAGCACCAACCAGGAGTACTAGCTCTATTTTTATTATAAGGTTACATTAACAGAATCCAGTGCAGACACAACATGCCGGCGAGAGCTCAGAAGGCAAATGATGGAATACACTCTGCATGCTAAGGCTCTTCTCTGTAAATCAATCACTTGATAAGAGAATTAAGCAAAATGGATGATCCAGTGAAGAACTGCTCTTGAAAGACCACCGTTTTTGATCATTTTTCTTTCCTCTAGGCAGCCTCAAGTCCTAGGGTGCACTCTGACATTGACAGTAGACTCTGACATTGTGGAGGAGACTGAATTTTCAACCTGATTTTGGGGAGTATAATTCCCCCTTCCCCCCACTGTGTTTACTTCCTTGTTTTTAAGAAGCACACAGATCAGGGAAAATTATACTGGATTTATTCAGGGTTGGCTGCTGAATTTCAGTATGATCCTGGGGGGAGCTGTGACATATTAATAAGATTGCCCCTCTGGAAACTGAAAACAAATTGCCCAGAATTGCTGTGGGTTGGGTGGCATATAATTCATAATAATAATAATAAATCTTAGACTCCATCCAGTGAAATGCTTCTCCAATCTGGTTGGGAAAAAAACAGGCACAACTGGAACCAAGTCTTCAAACAGTATTTTCCTGCAGTTACCAAGTTAACAGTGCTATTTGATTCTCTAAATATTACAGTTAATAATAAGTATTAAACATTGCTATACACTTGGGATGAGTAGAGAATAAAGTTGGTTTGTAGTGTCTCTTTGTTTGTTTAAGAGATTTATGGCTCAGACTGTACATTCCCCTAAGGATGAGCCTTGGTTTATGCTGCAACAAAGAAGCATAATATCACCAATCAAAAAAATCAATATATAAAAAATACAAGCAATACTAAGTACCATTTTCCTTTAATTGTCATACTAGTTATTTCAAGATGCAAGTATTGCTACACAGCAATATGGAGATGTTGTTTTTAGGATCAAAGATTATTTCTAGGTTAACTCTAATTTAGTGGGTTGTGTGAACTTTCATGGGAAGGAAAAAATAATTAGCAAATAAATATATTCCCTTTTTTTAAAAAAAGTGTCATGGTTCTCCATTTTTAGGGGAAACAAGTTACTCAGTAGATGGCAAACAGGAGGAGGAAGGAACTAGTCAGCTTTTATATTGATTGATTGATTGATTGATCAAATTTATATTAAAATTATATAATATTAATTTTTATTAATTTTTATTTATCAAATTTTTATCACTGCCCATCTCCCCCAGACGGGGGACCCTGGGCGGTTCACAATAAAAACAATAAAAAAATATTAATAGAGATGATAGCGCATAAGCAAATACAAATCAAACCAGGCAGCTTTACTTCCTTTATTTCTCTCTTGGGTCTTTTCTCTGTAATATTGAGGCTTTAGGCATTATTTTTCCCAGCTCAGTACTGAGGCCACATGTGTGTTCCTTGGCTATTCCAAATACATCACCCCCTTTAACACAATGCATGTAAAAAAAGGGGTGGGGCTTCAATTGCACAGCCATGAATCAACTTTTTGGAGCCCTCCTGTGGACCCCCACTTACCCTAGCTTCCACCAGCCTGCTGCCCTCCAACTGTGTGGAGCCCCAACTTAGAGAATTTCCAGCTGGTCTGACCAATTCATCTGGAGGCTCTTGATGGGGGAGCATTTCTGTTGCATTAAGAGAAAGAAGGAAAGGTAATGTTCAAGACTGATTCCTTCAGTATCTAAAAATTAATATATTGAGAGTTTAGGAGTATTTATTTCTATTATATTTCATTAATAGTTGGTTAAAAGTCAGCAGTCTTGCAAATGAAGTAGTCCTGTTGGCTGTTGGCTTCAGTACCTGATAGGCATCAGTTCATCTGTTCCCTTTCTGCTGTTTTCCCAAGACTGAGAAGAATCTAGCTTTGAGTAGGGAGGTGGTGCAGCTGATAGATCAAACCATCACAGGGAAATGGTTGATCTGGGAAGAATTATTATTATTATTATTATTATTATTATTATTATTATTATTATTATTATTAATGCAATTTATCCTGAAACAACCTCAAGAAGCAGTTCTCCAAAGTGGACGAGAAGCCAGAAGCCCCAGGCCAATGTCATGGTATTGTTGCTGCAGCTGGTGTTGTGAATCAGGCCGACAAAAAGTGCATCTTACTATCCGGCTATTTCACTACACCAGGGTCGCATCATACCACTCGCCTTCCCTGCACGACCTACCACTGAGTTGCAGCTGATTCGCTCCAAGGTCATCTCTTTATTTGGGTTTTGGTTTTTGCCACGGGATCTCTCCTGAGTGCAGCCACCGGTGGGTCTGGAAAACAACGGCCTTCCTTCCCTGCTCTTCTGAGTCCGAAGACGTCGGCTGCTTTATATCCAGTCCAGATGTTGCAGAACGATTGGGCGACGAAAGCAAGAAAGCTCCACCCTTTCACCCTCCATTCAGAACGATACCTCCCAAATTAGGGGATCTCTAACTTGCAGTAAATTCCACTGAAATTGTTTTGCATGTCTTGGATAGTTGGGGTGGTGGGGTTGGCGAGAGAGAGAAATTGAGGGGTTCAGCTGATTGTTGTGATACTCAAAATGCACTATTGGTTTATACCAGTATTTCTCAGCCTCAGCAACTTTAAGATGTGTGGACTTCAACTCCCAGAATTCCCCAGCCAGCATGGCTGGCTGGGGAATTCTGGGAGTTGAAGTCCACACATCTTCAAGCTGCCAAGGTTGAAAAACACTGTTTTATACTGTACAATGTGGGCCATTTGGTGCTCTGTGTGTGTATGTTTTTTTTTCCCCGGACAAAAAGCTATGTTGCATACTAAATTTATTCTGGAAGGCTCAACAGGTTTTGTGGTCGCTCATGTTGTTTTGAAGTATATGACAGTGGTTTGGAAACTAGCAGGAAAATGGCAATGGGATACGTCAGCACTGTGATGATTGCAATAAATACATAAAAATAAAGCTACAAAGCTAGAAGGATATACATTCTCTGCCGTTTATGCGTGGTCCAAAAATGTTCTACGTTTGAATAAATATTTTAATTGCTAAAATTGTACCCTTAAAGCAGAGGTTTCGCTCAAAAAGTTTGCCTTTGTTTTTGTTCTCCAGTAAGTACTGCCAAAATGATAAACAAGCAGCTGAGGTTTTGAACAACTTTGGGTTTTTCAGATAACTCCAGTCACAAAGGCAAGTAGTTGTGTGAAATAGGCCAGGTGGATCATAACCCAGGTAACTGTCCACGTAACAAGCAATGCCCAAGCATATAAGCCATCTTGGAGTCTAACACGATAACCTGGTTCACTTTGTGTGATGTCAGCTCCACTAGGTAGACCAGATCAGGAAATCCAGTCCGCAGGATGGCTAAAACTCCTTTTATTGAGATTGGCTATAATCGCAGAATCTTGCAAGTCTGATTTTGCTGGTCCTCCCCCCGCTTCTTATACTCAAGTGAATCAGGGAGGTGTCTGCCTGAGGCTCTTCTGAATGCTATTTGAGGTGGATTTAAGATGTGTTTTACCCCTTGTCACTTTGGTAACAGAGCATTCATCTCTCCATCAATCTTCCTTACTCTTTACACATGTGAAGACAGTGGCTGGATTCCCACAACATGCTGAACCACAAACTGCCCCCTGGCTCCAGGCCAGCTTCTCCTGTGAATGTAGCCACACAGTTGCAGAATCTCCCTGTTATTTTCATGGCACCCTTTTCCATCTAATTGTGAGCATTCATGCCTGAAGGGAGAGAGGGTCCGTTTGCGGTAATGTAGTTGGTTTAGTTTTGGCTGAGTATAGCTAACCAGCGACCGGTTTGCAAACCATGGAAAATGTGCTGTGTTGTGCAAACTCAGCCAATTGTTTATTCAGCCACTTATGGTTAAATGGACCATGGCTTTCCAAAACAGGCTAATCCACCCTCTGTGGCTTTTTCACCACATGGGTGCTGGCCTTGTGAAGACCAAGGAGGAGAGGAATGGGGCTGTTGGCAAAGAACCTTCTTTATATATGATGGAGGCTTAGGTTGAGGATGGAGACAATGAACTAGAATAAACAAGATGAACACAAATGACCCAAGTTGATCTGCATATGCACTGCAGCCAACTTAAGGAGTCATGAGAGAATAAAACGTTTACTGCAGCTTTCTAAAGTTTGAGCCTGGCCATTTGGGTCTTGAGTGGGAACTCTGGGTTGATTTGTTCAGTGGTCCATGTGTTTGTTTTCCTGGCTGTCCACCATATTCTCAGGAGACAGAAAAGACTGGTTGTAATTTGCAGATTTAGAACAGCTTTCATCAGTTGGTCACCCTCCAGAAGTGTTAGAATTTGAGGTTCTTAGCGTCTCTGGAGCTCTACTGGTCTTTCGATTTGAAGAGGAGAAGGGAGCCATGCCATCAAGAGCAGTACTTGGAGCCAAAGATTCACAACAAAACCCAAAACCCGCCACAATGCAGTGGCTAAAATAAATCTTAATTTATTGTGCACTCACTCAGCAGGCACCCTTACAGCCCAGCAGAAATCTGGCTTGGTTTCACATTAGCTGGCAAAAAAGAGCAGCGGTGCTGAACTCCAAATGCTTTTTCCAGCTCATTATCTCCCTGTGCTTGAAAGTTGCTATGTGACTTGGCAAACCAACAACCCAATGGCAGACAGCAATCAGCCCAGCTACAGCATTCTGGACATGGGGCGTGGTTATTCCAACAGGGTTCCCAACTGTGAGCCAATATTTGTACAATGGCATTTATAGCCATCCATACAATGTCATTAGGCCTCTCCACTCCACATTATCCTCCCAGCAATTTTGTGAGGTTGGCTAGGATGGGACTGCCTGTCTAAAGTCATCCAAGGACCTAAGTGAATGGAGTGTGATTCAAACCTGGATCTTATGAGTTCCATCAAGCCAAAATTAATTCCTTAAATTTTCCACTGTGGATTTTCATACCAAATGTTTCCAGCTATTCTCTAAACGCTGAATATCTCATGTTTGATGCATGGTTTTGAAATCCCAGACCCTATTTTTCTGACATGCAGGTATTTGAAAACGGCTGAGTTCGTTGCTAATTTGTTGAGGTTTCCTTTTTGTGAGATATACAGCAATCCTTTTTTATTTATTTATGTTTCAATCTTAGTCACTGCCCATCTCACTCATCCTGTGAGACAGATCAGCTGCGAGGGATTGACACCAAATCCCTTGTGAAATCCCTCCCTGGTGAGCTTCCGTAGCTGAGGATGGATTTGCACTTCAGCCTCCCCAGTTCTAATCCAACACCTAAACTGGTACATCACAAAGATGACTTCTATCTTTTCTCCTGTTCTGCCAGTAGAAATGCAGATTCAGGTCAGGATGGGGAAAAGCAGACTCTGATTCAACCCAAGCAACATGGAAGCTTCAGAAGACTGGCTGTAGAGCCACAGGAACCTACAGTAGATGTACTTACATATGGGTTTATGCATCTCCGTAATAAATGAGATCACCATCATAATAACTCTTAGTCTCTGTAGGAAGCATTTTAAGAGTGCATATACAAAATATGCATTACAACACTCTAAAAACAGGTGGAGCTTCAATGAGGGACACCACGTTGACTTTTTTAGAACTTTCCTATGGACGCTTTTGACCCTAATCATAGTTCAAGGCCATCCTTGAATGTTTTAATTGGGAATCTGTAGCATTTTGGTTTCAAAGGCGAAAGGGGCTTCAAGGCGGGTGGGTGGGAGGGTGGGAAGATGGATGCTCAGCTCCTTAAAGAAGCTGCACCACCATTTCTCGGTCTCCCAACCTGAGTGCATCTATTCTTGCAAAAACTGGGCTGCCAGGCTTCCTGCCCCTGCTCCCAATTTTTTACATTAAAAGATAGTCAAATCTAATAACTTTTAAAATGCTTTAAATCATGATTTTTTTTCAAATTCAAAAGTTTTGGAAAGGGAAAGATCAAATGCCAGTCCTCAGACACCGTACTTGATTTTCAAGAATGCTTCTGTGGCTCCCCTAAGCTTTGAAAATAGCATAGTTAGCAGCTACAGCTCAGTGCTTTTCTGGGGCAAAGGTAGGAATACAGTAAATTCAGACTTTGCAATAGATTTTCTTTCCATCTCACCTCTTTCCTGAGTGGGCAAGAACTCTAAATGTGCCCACCAGCCAGAGAAGGACAGAAGGCTGTTTTATGCCACCTGGCTAACTGATCTGATTTTAGCTCGATTTGATTCCAGTTCATGTTGAATGCATGATCTCTCCTCAATTCTCTAGATTCCCAGGGCAGTCTGATTTATTTTACTTACATTACCTGTTAGATAACAAAGACAATTTTGTGTCCTTGAATGTTGTCAAGTTTTGTTATCCTGTGGATAAACTCTGCCCTGCTATGAGTTATAATGGCTAACGGTGGTTATGCAATGCTTTATTTTGGCAGTCTTTTCTTTTTTTGGTCTATGACTGTAATAAAGTCCATCCATCCATCCATCCATTGCATCTCTTTGACCATCTTTGACCATCTCACCAAGCAACATATTCAGATCTAGTCCTGCCTTACAAAAACATTTCATCAACCATCCCCAGGACACTTATCAGACCCAACCTTGTTTAGCTTCCCCCTGGTCTTGACCTCTAATGCCCCTTGCCCTCTAAGTGACAATTTTTTTTTATCCGTTCAATTGTGTCCAATTCTTGGAGACTGCCTGGACAAGTCCCTGCAGTTTTCTTGGCAAGATTTCAGAAGTGGTTTGCCATTGCTTCCTTCCTAGGGCTGAGAGAGAGTGACTGGCCCAAGGCCACCCAGCTGGCTTCGTGCCTAAGGAGGCACTAGAACTCACAGTCTCCCAGTTTCTAGCCTGGCACCTTAACCACTACACCACACTGGCTCTCTAGTGACAATATAAAATCTAGAAATCTCTCTCCCCATGTTTTTATCCTTCAGGAGCTACGCCATCCCATGGCCTGTTGGTTGGAACTCTGTTACCATATATGAATCAGAAGAGATAACAGTGGGAGGGTAATTTTTATTAAAATGTAATTGCTATTGATTATTGGAAAGGGAAGATATTCATCTGGAAGAAAGCACTATTTAATTGGCTTTGATGCTCGTGTGCCTTCAGCTTTGAATATTTTTTTTCAATATCAAAAGTTTTCTGAATGAGTATAGCTTAGGAAAAGTCAGAGGGACAATAGACCAGTTCATGTAAAATTATCAATAAGTTGTTTCCCAATTCATTCCCAGCCGTAGTCTGACCTAACTGCAAAATAAGGGAAACAGAATGTACCCAGACAAAATGAATCACAGCAATGCCCTTATTCCAGCCTTCTGTTTAGGTGTCTTTTTCATCCGTTTTGTCCTTAGGACTTAATACCAAATCTGTTATCATAGTCCTGATCAAGAACTGGAATTGGTGAGTGGCTGTTGCGATATTCCTCGAGGCTACTATTTTCAGCCACGAGCTCAGGAGGCTTTGAGCCCATTATTTTATGCCAGCTTGTTCCGGTTTTGTGGAATATAAAATCCCCAGGCATCTGACATGTTGCATTGCAGACCCCAATCTGCGCACTCCCCTTCCCTGTGATTTCAGGGGGAATTGAGATGAAGAGGGGAGGCCATGAAAGGGGGGAGCTGCCAGGGACCAGACGAGGGGAAGACCAGGAGCGTTTGAATGGCCGCTTCACCATTAGCACCCTGGTCAGCACCGAAGGCGGGGGCAGCAGCCACTACGGCCAAGCTGATGCAGCTCCCTATGACGCGGCCCAAGCCAGCCACTGTACCCATAACAGCACCTTCTATATGCAGACCTTTGGATATAACACCATTGATGTTGTGCCCAACTATGAAAACTACGCCAACACCAAGATCCCTAGTGAAATCAAGAAGCCAAGGCCAACGCTTGCTGATCTGCACTCCTTCCTTAAGGTACACTCCAACTAATTCTCCCTAAGGTATATTCCAGCAGGGCCCTTCCCTCCTCCTCCCTTCCCTTCCCTTCCCTTCCGTTCCCTTCCCTTCCCTTCCCTAAACTTTATTACTTCAGTTTGGATTCAACACGTTAGATGAACCTCACTCTTTATTATCTGGTTTATGACTTAGCTTTGTATGTATACTTATTATGTGCATATTTATTTATTTGCAATATTTATAACTCAACCCAATTCTGAAGGATTCTGAGAGGCATCCAGGAACACAAAAACCAGACTGGAGAACCAATGTAACACTAAAAATCCTCTAAACCATTAACTGATGTCCTCATCCAGATCACCTGGGTCAAAGGGTTTGAAAGAGCATAGCTTTTACTAACAGGGTAGGGGCCACATGTGTCTCTAGGTAAAGGATGTTCCAAAGAGTAGGGTAGGGGCCTACCATGGGGTCTACCACCAAATACTTTTTCATGAGATGTAGATTCTCAGCTGCAAAGAGAACCAACTGATTGATCTGGGACAGAATTAAGCTGATCATTCCCTTGAGGGGTTGTTCAGCAAATAGAAACTTATATACTTTGGGTGCATCACACAAGCAGATGATATGCTTGGCAAGGCCAAGGGAACAGAAGGTAGAAGAATGAGATCAAAGAAATAATTGGAATGTCCTGGAAAGACTTGCAAGACCAGCTGATGTGGTGAGCATTTGTCCACATAGTCACAAGGAGTTGAGCCCAACCTGATGGCACCTTAATAAATTATATGCAATCATTAAGAAATAGGAAGATTGTCATTTATAGTTGAACAAGAAACTCAAATGATGCTATGCCAGTCAGTCAGCCAAATCAATGTGCTCAAGTGTTTCACCAGAACTGGAGGATAGAGATGGGTGAGTAAGTAGGAATGGAGAAAATTATTTCAGGTTTTGCAACAACAACAACAACAACAACAACAAGGAATTTTGCCTATTTCTGCCCAATTATTTGGTGCAACCTTATATATGCCAACGTTTTTGAATGAGAGAGCAGCAGAGATGCCATCATCAAAACCATATGGATGTCTAATCAATGAAGTCAATTTGTCCATCTCAGCAAGTTCTGTAAATTTCACCAACCATTTCTCCATGGTGGGTAATGCTGAACCCTTCCATCTTTGTGCGCATAGTAATGTCGCCTTAATTGACTTCTTTGATTAGAGAATGGACAATATCTACATTTATTGGTGACTGGAAACCCCTTATGGACCTTTTGCATGAAAATGAAAAAAAATGAACTTGTGATTTATAGTTTTGATGATTAGACAGGATAGTTTATAGAAAGAAGAGTGTCATGATGTAACTTTAGAGGGAGAGTTAAAATGTATTTGTACTTATAACTGCTGTGAAGAATATCAGAAGCCACTTCTTTATACCTTTATATCCTTCTTTATATCTTTCTCTTTTTTTCCTACTTCCTTCTACTTTTTTTTCTTATTGCAGTTTTAGCTTTTTCTGTTTTTCCTTTTCCTTTCCTCTGTTCTATTTTAGTTTGTATTAGTTCTTATTAGGGCTCTTTGAAAACTGTCAATAAAAATTACATATATAAAAAAAGAACCATATGGATGCCCACCATTTTACAAAATAATTTTAGAGGATTTGTTTTGGGAAGAAGACAGAAATTGGCAGGGATCCCCACAGCAGCAAGGGGAACTGTAAATGACTAAAGTATGGGCTGAGGTGAAAAAAACCCATTTAGAATTCATCATTGTAGGACAGGAAGATACGAGCTCTGCGTGGAGCATGATGTTCTTGCATAGTTTCAGTAATGAAATGGCCAAGGGTATATAGGTGTCTAAGTGTCCTGTCTTCTATAATGCGGTCCTGTTTTATGGTTCAGCCCTCTTCTGCAGCAGAACATGATACACATACAAAAGGGTCAGAGTTTGCATTGCTGTGGCATGATGTTTATTGCTGTTGGAAGTCCTAGCAAATCCAGCATGCCTCATTAGCATGTGAATTAGCACGTAAATTGAGTTGTCCCACAATGCAACTCTAAGAAAGCTGTTTGTTGTGGAGAATGTTAATCAAGGACAGTTGAAGCATGGATGGATGTTAACAGTAGACCCTAATAAAGAGGACTGTTTTACAACAGGCAAGAAAACAAGACACAAAGAAAAATATGAGCTTGTAAACATTATAGGCACTGTGGAGTCCTTGGTGCTTTCTGAGCTTGGTTGTTTGCTTGCAGACATTTTGTAACATCATCAATGCTGGGTGTGAGTGTGGGGTTTGCTCTCTATTTATATATAGTAGCCTGCCCTGCCAGTGTTGGCAGGGGTGTGGTTTCCCTCTTGGTGGTTCCTTGATTAGGGTATTGTTTTCTGCTTGATTGTTCAGAAAAACCACACCATCTCACAAGAGATGATGAAGGTTGGGTAGGTTCAGCAGATCTGGGCTGCAAAAACCTGGACCACCCCTAGATGGCAGCCAAAATGGCAGACCCTACTGACTGTCTAAACCAGTGTTTCTCAACCTTGGCAACTTGAAGATGTGTGGACTTCAACTCCCAGGCTGAGAAACACTGGCCTAAAGTGACCACCAGAGGCAAACAATTCCAGTCTGTAGCATCAGTGGGTGAAAGGTCACTCTTATATACTGACCTTGATGACTCTCATGTTGACCCAGCGATTAGCTTGCCCTTTGGGGGATCATGTCCTTTAAGACCAGGGCTGCTGCTGCTGCTGTCTTTTCCCAATGGAAGTTCTGCTCAGCCCTTTCCTTCCTAAAACTGAAGCTATCAATCTGCAGTCTTCTCCTGAGCCTGCTCATGTGTTCTTTCTGTTTTTAGAGTGAAGTCCCCCAAGGGAGACACATTGAGATAATCACCCCATTGTTCCTGATGCTTCTCAAGAATATTGAAACCCCCACATTCTCCAAGGTTTTTTCAGCCTGGTATCTGTCCTGCTTTTCTTCCCCCTTAGCAAACTGTTGTTAAAAAGTTGCTCTTATGATCTGTGTCCATGTGTTTTTCCAGCAGGAAAATAGCCATCGGCACCCCCCAGGATATGAGCCCCACAGAAGTAATAGCTCCTCAGAAGAAGTGGCAGAAGAAGAGGCTGCTGAGGAGAAGCCCAAAGGGGAGCCTGTCCGATTTGGATGGGTCAAAGGAGTGATGGTAAGTAGCTTTCATAGACCCATTTGAACCTCACAGGAGCCTTTCCCACCCTCTCTGTGTTTTAGACTACAGTTTCCACCATCCTGAACCAGCTTGGTCCCTTTTAAAGGACAACAGGCTTATTTATTGATCGGATCAATTACCTGCTTCTCATTATATAATTTTAACGGTCCCAAAGCAGGGGTACAAATTCAACTTACATCTCCAAAGCCACAACATTACAGTTTTTTCAAGCCACAACACAACACGACACCAAAACAACCAGAACAAAAGACATCATAGTGGAGAGAAATTGCGTTACTTTTTATAAATGTTAAGAATATCCGTACGGCCAGAATATTCAAAGAAGAAAGGAAAAAACACAAAATAGGTACACAGAGAGACGCTCTTTCCCTAATGTTCTGTTTTCAAAATAGATACTTAGATTTCCCCCCCCCTCTCTCTCTCGTTCCAAAAGCAATTGATTCTGCAGATTATTCAAAACAAACAGAGAAAACTATTCCCTGGTGGTGCAGCAGTCAAGCAGATACTGTAAGGTAGTTCATTATTCAGCTAACTGAACTGAACGTTGGCCTTTCTTGAAGGCCTTTCTTCTGTGGTCCTCCCCATTTACCAGCTGCTGCTCCTGCCTTCTAGATCCGTTGCATGCTTAACATCTGGGGTGTGATTCTGTACCTCCGGCTACCTTGGATCACTGCACAAGCAGGGATAGGTAAGTCCTATCAAATTCTTTTGCCCCCGTTCTCCTGTCCTAATTCCATGAACAATCCTTTGCATCCTCAGTAACTGGGTTGGTTGATCTGGCACTTGGGGAATTCTTTCTCCCTCTTCCAGAGGAGAAGAACAGAGGCTGGTCTGGTAGGACGCTGACCCAGGAACTTTGTGTTTTAAATCAAAATGCACAATAGCCTTGTGCAAGCAATTTCACAAATTGTTCTAGGTAGCAGCAATGCCCTTGTGCTGGGGAGGGAAACCTCAAGAGTCTCTTGACTTCTCATCCCTTTCTGTGATCTTTGAAGGCCCCTTTACTCATGAGTGCTGATGGCTGAGATACCAATGTCCCACCATTTCTCATTGGGAAACCCTTGAAAATTGCAGGGCAACTTCTAACTTCAGCAGATTACAAGGTTTTCCATATCCTAGGACTTCTCACTGGGCAGTCCCAAGCTCTACCTCTCCCACCAGTTGTGTAGCTCATGGCTCTCCAAAAGGTGCTTCACACTGATTTGCAAGTTACCTTGCATGGAAGACAGGAGAGCCTCTCCAGAAGTAGAGCTTTGATTCACCAGATATGAAAGGGAAATCACTGACATGGTAGCCCAGGAAAGTAAAGGGGGTGAAGCGAATTCTAAAAATATGGGAATGCTTCAGGATAGAGAAGGAAAGGGGAGTAGAAACCGGAGAGCCTCAGGTGAGTAAATGCCTTCTGGCCCACGGTAATTGAGATGACTTGTTTCACTTTGCAGCGCTGACGTGGCTGATCATTCTGATGTCTGTGACTGTGACCACCATCACAGGACTGTCCATTTCTGCCATTTCCACCAACGGCAAAGTCAAATCAGGTAGTAATTTATCCAGCAATCAAAGAACAAGCAAAACCACTGGGGTGTGCACAGGGTGCCCTCCCAGATATTTGGACCACCTCTCTCATAATCCTTGGGTGGTGGGCCATCTTAGCTATCATGGCTGAGTGGGTTCACACAATAGGCTTAACCTGGCCCGTTAAAGATTCAGCAGCTGCATTTACAGTACGTATCAGGCATCACCCAACAGCGTTCACACAGACCTCATTGGGCCCTTGTGTCTCTAAATAAGAACAAGAGCATCACAGACCACCCATGAGAAATTCACCAACATTTCCCCCCTCTCCCCTTGAAGACAGCAAATTCTTCTCATCAAACTGAAGGATAATTGGAATGAGGAAAACATGCAGGTAAATTTCCCTGCCTGGTGATGGTCTGAAAAGGGAGTGTGCCAATTGCACTGTTCCCATCTCTTAGGTGGGACTTACTTCCTCATTTCAAGAAGCCTTGGGCCAGAGCTGGGCGGCTCCATTGGTCTCATCTTTGCTTTTGCCAATGCTGTGGCTGTGGCTATGCATACCGTGGGCTTTGCAGAAACGGTGCGGGACCTGTTGCAGGTAAGGTGGGCCCACAATGGGAGGGACTGTTGGGAAGGGCTCTTTCCAGTCAGCTGGGGGAGGTGACTGCCTCACTTGACTGGTTCAGGTTTCCATTGCTCCTGCACTTCATGTCATGGGAGATAGCACCCAGCCAAGGCTGATCTTGAAAAAGCAGGTTAGTGTTTGGGTGGGAGATCTCCATATACCTCAGAGCTATAGACTAGGCAGGATTGGGAAGTCAAAAAGACATCCAGAAGAAGCAATATCTGTCAGCCCTTCAAGGTTGTCCAAATTAGGAAACCAGCTCCACAAGAATGACACTTGATGAAGATAGGCTATTGTAACCAAATCTTGCAAGTCTGATGTGTTTTCCCTCCCCTCCCCCTTAAACCCCATTGAGTCAGGGAGGAGCAAACCTGAGCCTCTTCCTAATCTTATCTCCCTTCCCAGGGCTCAAGGAATGCTTTTGCCTTCTAGGATTTACGCGGCTGGAATATCTGTTCCGCTATTGAGCATTTCTATTCAGGTGTTGGCTTTTCAACTCTCTTTCCCTGGACCTTCTAGGAGTCTGTCAGGCCCTTCTGCTTTCTTTAATCTTGAGTTCCAGCTGTAGGGTTGTGGACAGTCCCTTGGCCCAAAGATTTGCAGGTGACTGATGCTTGGGTTTTTCTCTCCAAAGGAATATAACTCAAGCCTGGTGGACCCTACCAATGACATCCGCATCATTGGGGTCGTCACTGTGACGGTGCTGCTTGGAGTTTCCTTGGCTGGGATGGAGTGGGAAGCTAAGGTAGGTGTGTTATTGTGGGAAATGGGGAAGATTAGGGTGATTTGGGAAGAAGCATCTGTAGAGGGGGTTGCAAGTCAGGAATGGGCAAAGTCAACTCCCCTAAGAGTGGGACCAGACCTACAGATGGGGGAGGTCACCCATGTTCAACCTCTTTTGGAAACCCCTACCCTCTCCCTCTTCCACTGCCACTACAAATTGGGGAAAAGGAGCTTGCTCTGGGTAGAGGTCTGAACTGAGATTTTGCAGGTAGCTTTTCAAAAACAGGTGGAGGGCAATATTGTGTAGATTCAGTTTTCATAGACTGGCATTCTTCAGATATATTGGCCGAGACTGGCAAAGGATTTGGGGAATTACATCCCAGCCACCTCTGGATGGTCTCAAATTGGGGAAGGCTGGTAAATGAAGAGCAGTTGCAAAATTCCCCCACCCCAGATTGGAGCAGCCGTTCCCCTCCTCACCAGCTCCTTTCCCTTTTGTTGAATCCTGAGTTAAATAAACCCAAGTTGAGAGCATTGTGCCATGCTGGCTGAGGAGGATGGAAGTTTAAAAATGATTAAGCTGGAGGGAATCAAGAGGGAAGAAGTTGGCTGCCATGTTGGTGAAGGATGTCCAACCTTTCTGAAGAGCTCCCAAGTGGATGGCGAGAATGAGTGCTGTCAGCAAACAGATCTAGATGGTCACTCAGGTTAGGCATGATGGGGTTTGTAGTCCAACACCCAGAGAGGGTACTGAGTTGGGGGAAGGCACTGGCCATCTAAGCTAGTGATGAAGGAGACCAGATTCGAGCAGGTTGATCTAAACTCTACAAACTGCCTTTCACGCATTGTTTGCTTGGTCTTGCAAGGCTCAAGTTCTCTTTTTCGTTGTGATCATGATTTCCTTTGTCAACTACATCGTGGGGACAATTATTCCAGCCACCAAGGAGAAGCAGGCCAAAGGATTTTTCAGCTACCGAGGTGAGTGGGAGGGACGGGGGCTGAAGGAGGGACAGCTGGCAGCTGAAAAGCTCCAAGGCCCTTTGCTTTGGTGCAAGGGGCGGGCAGAGAGACTTGTCTTCTCTGATTAGCAGCCCCTTTCCCAGGTTTTGGACCAGACATTTTTTAAACTTGCATTTAGAGCTGCCAGCTTTGATGGATGAATAAACGACTAATACTTTAAAGGGAGTGCAAGCAGGCGCAGCAGCAGGGAGGGTCAACAAATCAATGGCAGCCCCAAATACATGGTGGAAGCTGTGCCCCTTCAATTTGTGTGCAAGAGGCAGCACATGGACACGGCTGTCCCTTTAACTTTTTTGCCCTGCCCCCCGTCCATGGACATCCCTAAGTGCAAGCATAACATTACACACCTGATCACTCTATTTTTATTTTGCCTTCAGCCAACATTTTTGCTCAGAACTTTGTTCCCAGCTGGCGAGGGCCTGATGGCAGCTTCTTCGGCTTGTTTTCCATCTTTTTCCCATCAGCCACCGGCATCTTGGCAGGAGCCAACATTTCAGGTGATTTGAAGGTAGGCCTGGTCGGCTGGGGCCACAGGGAGGTGAAGGGGTAGCTGGCCGGATGGGGCACCCTGGATTAGCTGGTGTCATCTGCATGCCTCAATATCTGTATTCACACTATCAAGAAAAAGAGAATGTCAAGAACCTCATGGGCTGTCCTAGGAATGGATGGAGCCATTATTTAATCAGGGGTGCCTAGTTTTAGGAGAACTAAGGCTTATTTGCTTAGTGACTGTAACTGTTTGCAACCTGCCAAGGATTTGAAACCTAGTTTGGACGGGAGTCATTTAGTAGTTTCAATTTCCCAGTCAATGAATGACAGATTTACTTGTAATCTTTCTAACCACTTGCATCCCCTACCAACATCTTTTTCTGCCATGACCCCAAGATGTTGCCTGCATCTGGACTCCAAGCCTGTGAGTGAGACAGCCTTAAATCAACTTTAGCTGTAATTAGTTAATGCCAATTCCCTCCCTTTATTTCAACACATCCAAGGGCGCCTCAAGCATATGAAATTTGTTAGACTTGGTCATCCCAGACTCTGGAGTGTAGTGATGGTGAAGATAAGCAGCCAAGACAGGAGAAGAATCAGCAATGAAGTCCGCAGAGTTCATGTTGGTTTGGTTTTCATGACTCCAGGGTAGTGCAGAGCAGTAGGGAGGAACTGCACTGTGACCCAAATAAATTCTATTATATTTAGGTATTGCATTAATATCTTGCTTTGTCTTGGGGAGCTGAAGACAGCAACTTTGCAATGTCCCCCATTTTAAACATGCAACAAACCAGCATCACCCTCCAAGGTACTCTGGGCTGAGAAGGATTGTCCCAAAGTTACCTTCTGAGCTCCACAGTCATGTAGAGGCTTGTAGCTGGGTTACCCTGCTCTCAGGAGCACCCACAGGGAGTGGAGTGTCAAAAAGGTCAAGATGGTGGCCACGGCCATGCAGTCAATCAAAGCTCCACCCCATTTTTAATTGCATCGCAGAGATAGGGCTTCAGGTGCATGCTCACCATCTTGACTTCCTGATCATCACCTCCCCAGACACTTCTGCCTGGTCCAAGCCCAGTAACTTGACTACTAAATTTTAAAGTATTGTATAGAATATTTTGGGGTGTGTGGGTAGTGTCAGTAGAAGTGAGTTGTCAAATTGTCATTTATTCCCTTGGCCAGGATCCCGCTGTGGCAATTCCTAAAGGAACCCTCATGGCTATTTTTTGGACAACCGTGTCATATCTGGTTCTTTCAGCTACAATTGGTATGTTTACGGATAGGGAGAACTAAACATAGTAAGACAAAATTGGTATGGGGTGAACTCAGGAGCACCAAGTAGCTTACAAAGCTTTTGTCATTTTTCTAATTCACTAGCAGGCAAAATAGCTGAATGAGGCTAGGGACAGGGGGTGGGAAGAAAGCGACAGGGGTCTGCATTTGGTTATCCTTCTAAGAGGAAACACGAGCAGAATTTACAAGTATTTAGATATGCAGATGCTTTTCAGGTTGAATTCTAGACTCTCCAAAATGATGAAACAAGTGGGGACTTGAACATTTCAACCCAGTTGTTGCACCAAGCAGAACTATGTCACACATCCAGTGCTGTTTTTCTTGGATTTCTACTTTGTTTGGTGATATAAAAGTCTTAATGTCCATCTCTTCCTCCTCCCACGAGTCTTGATCTCCCTTGATCTTGGTTCTGCGGTGTCTTCTAAAAAGCTGGAAGTGCTTCACTAAGGGCAGGGAGCAACCAGAGAATACGGTGGGAACGTTGGTTCCACTGGCTGGGAGTGTCTTCTGCCTCTTTAGATGGTCAGTACTAGCTGTGGTGAATGATGCACAAAGTTACAGGGATCCTCACAGGAGTATGCACTGGAAACACGGAACGGAAAAGAGGTAGGAGATTAACCTTAATGGTTCTTCCCAGGTTCGTGTGTTGTCCGTGATGCGTCTGGGAGTGTTAATGACACTGTCCTCGCTGGTTCTGTGGCCTGTGAAGGCATTGCTTGTGACTACGGATGGAATTTCACAGGGTGTGCTCAGAGTCACAGCTGTCAATATGGGCTCATCAATTATTACCAGGTACAGAATCATGGAGCTGTAGTGTGTGGGTTGGAAGGAGGTCACCTAGTCCAACTCCCTCCTGAGGGCTGGAATCCATTGCTACATCACTAGAGCTTTTCCACTGCTAAAGGTATGAGTTTGATCACTCTTCGGGAGGAAGAGAAGTTGCATTTCCTATATTGTGTTTGAAACCCTGGTGATTTTGGAGTCAGATATGGTATCTCTTTTCTGCATGCAACTTTTCCAAACTATAATCCAAACCTACCAATTTGGGAGTGGAATCTTCAGAGGGCCCCAGATGCTTTGTCTGAATCTGTCACTCTGGAAAGATTCGAGACAGTATTAGACAAGAGTATCGTACTTACTGGTGGAAGGAAGCCAGAATCAGCCTCCTTAGATGGTAGTGACATGCAAGGCCATTGAAGCACTGATCTCTGCCTTCTCCAACTTGGCACGCCAAGATATATTTGGACTACTATACTCATCATCCCAAACGAGTGTGGCTGGCTGGGAAATCACCGGAGCTGTGAACTGACCAGATGCTCCTTTTTCCAGACAGAGGATCTCACTTGGTGTGGTGGAGGTCAAAATAATGCATGGACCCAGGACAAAGAAGTACATAGGCCGGGTCAGCATTTAAATTTGATTAAATTAAAATAATTTAATAAATATAATTACTCCCCATGCATTTATTTATTCTCCTCTGGGTTGCCTTCTAAATAACATTTTAGTGCCAATGTTTGGAGTTCTATAGCCCCCACGGAGTGCAATACACTCTGGATTCACTGGAATCCCCAAGAAATCTCATTCACCCATAGTCCTCTATATCTAAATGCGCTAGTCAGACTTCTGGTTCCCATAGCCCAACAGAGTGCACCATTTTCCAGCCTTTCAGGAAGAAGCTTTTTCTAAACTCCGTTGGGATTGACAACTTGGTCGTTAAGCAAAGTGGTCGCTAAGTGAAACCTCAACTGTACTTATGACCTTACTTCAACTTTCCTTTGCATTACAGACCTGCAAAGGTCATAAATGCAAGAATTGGTCACAAAGTTACTTTTTCATCACCATGGTAACGGTGAATGGTCGCTGTATGAGGCAGTCACTAAATGAGGACTACCTGTATATTGCTTTCAATGGCACAAAGCTAAGCAGCGAACAATGAAGCAATATAACAGTCTTAATCAACCTAAATAAAAACCATAATAAAATAAAGAATATTCCAGTGACACAAAAACTATCTGAGGCCATCATGAATAGCATTATCTGAGCAAGAACGTGAGCAGCGGATGCTGGAACACAGGGGTCAATGGTAAAAAAACCTGCTTGCCTTGGAGAAAGTCTCCATGACAACTGGGGTTTGTCCCAGTGGATACACTAAGCCAAATGGACTTCATCTAGGCCAACTCTTTTACTGACAATTAGTGGTTGGTTGCAATTATCTTTGATGACAGAAAATAAAAACCAAGACTGGGTGCAAAGCTGGCACCTGAAATATCCCATCACAATCATTGCTCTGTGGCCATTCTCTGTTTCTGCACAATCCTATAAGAAAAGGTAAAAGACAGTAATTGAGGGCATCATTGTCCTGGAAGTGACCCTTGACTTCCAAAACTAAGTGTTCTTGCATCCATTAGTACCACAATGGGGGGAGGGAAGACTTCTGTGCCTTTTTCTGTATGCGCAATGCACATTTCAGATGGGATTGTCCACCTTCTGCTTGTCCCATAGTCCATGAGCATGGTTTCTGGCTTTCCCCCTCTCATCACCGCTGGAATATTTGGGGCCACCCTCTCTTCAGCTTTGGCCTGCCTCGTCTCAGCCCCCAAAGTCTTCCAGGTGAGGCGCATTATTGATCTTGCTTAAGACAATAAAACTCTCCCCTCTTTGCCCAGGGTCAGGTTGCCAATTTGGCCACAGAATCTGAGAGTTGGAAGGCTCCAGTGCAGGAACTCAGGCAGAAGCTTGCTAGAAACATGGTGGCCCAGGTTCTGCTCGAACGCCCCTAGCAAGGAGGAGCCCACCAACTCTCTAAACTGGATGGACGTAGAACTTAATGAAGTAGGTGTTCTTACAGGAGGGAGCTTCAGCTCCTAACACAACTGTCCAGGCCTCCAGAAGCGTTACCTAATGACAGCTAGTTATGTCATTCTGCAATATGGGAAGACATAGGATTTTCCTCATGGTGTTCTGAAGATGAGATAAGGATTGTCCAACTTTTCATACATCTCACAGCTAGTATTCTACTTTTTCTGGCCTCAACCCAACCTACCTAGGCTGAGTTGTCACAGAGATAAATGTACCCCCTCATTAATTCCTGGGAAAGGTGGCATATAAATTGAACAAATAAATGTTCATAAAAAATTTAAAAAATCATGAATATGGATCTGTGACATGCTTTTGGCATGTCTTCTGCTTGAGAGGAATTATTCAGAGGACCTTTAGTAAACCAAAAGGAGAATGAATGGAATTTGGCCATTGAGGATGCAGAGCAAAGGGTCAAGAGCAGAAACCAGGGAGAGGAGCAAAGGTCTGTCAAAACCAGAAGCCACAATTTCTTATGCTGATCATCCTTGCCCAACTGCTGCCCTCCAGAGATGCCCTGCAGTTCCTTGTTTGTTGTTTATTCGTTTAGTCGCTTCCGACTCTTCGTGACTTCGTGGACCAGCCCACGCCAGAGCTTCCTGTCGGTCGTCAACACCCCCAGCTCCCCCAGGGACGAGTCCGTCACCTCTAGAATATCATCCATCCACCTTGCCCTTGGTCGGCCCCTCTTCCTTTTGCCCTCCACTCTCCCCAGCATCAGCTTCTTCTCCAGGGTGTCATCCCCAATTAGCCACCCTTGCCTTGCTGACTGGAATGATGGGAGGTATAGTCCCACCTTCTGGAAGGCACAAGCCTGAATAAGATTGTCATGCGCTGCCTACCTCTGAATAATGCTCAGACACTGGCTCGGTGGAACAGGCTCTGGTTTATTCATAGCGTAGGTACAGCATCGGGAAAAAAGCTGAGAGTGACAGGAGCGCACCGGTGCGGGGTTTAAATACCCCGCGCCGGTCAGCGCCCCCTCACTCGCGGTCACGTCACCCCCCTTTGTCCATTACGTTGACCTGCCGGTGGGTGAGGGGTTGCGAGGCCCCGCTGGCGTTCCGGGATCGCCCATCATCGGTTTCTCTATTCCTCCGGTGATTGCTTTCAGCTGGGCGATCTCCGCTGTATTAGCGCTGATGGCTTGGGTGTGCTCCGTGATCCGTTTAGCTATTGTTTCTTGACCGTTAGTCGTTGCGGGTTGATGGCTACTTATCTTGAGCCCCTTCCCCTGTTTCCTTGCTATTGTCATGTGTGCCATTGCGCTGATGACTTCAGCTCAACGGCACTCATGACAAAGATGGACACAGCTTCCTGGTCACTGCAGCCAGAGTTTTCCAGAGTAGAGGAGAAAATACTTCCAAGTCAGGCTCAACTCTTGGTACGTAGAAGCACTGCCTTGGTGACTGCATCTGAGCAGGGTTCTCGGCAGCAATACAGGTAGTCCTTGCTTAGTGACCACAACTGGAACCAGAATTTTGGTTGCTAAGCAAAGCGGTCATTAAGTGAATCCGACCTGATTTCATGACCTTTTTTGCAGCCCACCATGGGTGATAAGTGAACCATGTGGTCATTAAGTGAATCACATGGTTGCCGATTGATCTTGCTTGCCAGAAGGTCAAAAATGGCAATCACATGACCGCAGGACGCTGGGACAGTCATAAATGTGAACCGGTTGCCAAGCACCCAAATCGTGGTCATGTGCCCGTGGTGATGCTGCAACAGTCGTAAGTGTGAGGATAGTTGTAAGTCAGTTTTTTTCCAGCACTGTCATAAGTCCAAACCATCACTAAACAAATGGTTGTTAAGCGAGGGCTACCTGTACAGAAGTGGTTTGAATTCTTCCAGGATTCTTTTTCCCATTAGGTAGCACTAGAATTTATTTATTTATTTATGTCTCAAATTTGTACTACTGCCCATCTCCCCCCAAGGAGGGACTCTGAGCTGTTCTCTGGAAATTCCCAGAGATTCCCCCACCCAAATACTAAGCCCAGTTGACCTTACTTAGCTTCTGAGATTAGCCACTGTCATCTGGCGGTTGCTTTACAAAACAGCAATATAGAAAAACAGAGAGCAGCCAACAGCCATTAGGACAATGCTATCAGCATATGTTTAAGCTAAAAAGGAGACTTGATTAAAAGCTAAAGAGAAGAGAGAGCCGCTGTGATTCTATAGCCCAGATTCTGATGTACAAATAAAAGAACCAGGCACACCCTTTAGTGTGCTAACTCTCAAAGCTGGGCGTTGCCACTGAGGAAACTCCGATCTTCCCTTCCCTAGCCAATTTTCTGCACTAGGAAAGTCTTAATGGTTGTGGGAATTCATGAGCGCTTGGCGTGAACTGTTGCTCTCATCTCCCAACAGTGTCTTTGCAAGGATCAGCTCTATCCAGCCATTGGCTTTTTTGGAAAGGGCTATGGAAAAAATAATGAGCCGATCCGGGGTTACATGCTGACGTACCTCATTGCAGTTGGCTTCATTCTTATTGGTAAGATTTGCAACGGTCGTACGAAGAATCTGATCTGCCTGGGGAAGAGGTGTCAGTTCCTTTGGCCGTTGCCTGAAATGAAAGTCATTCCTTTTCAAGCATGATTCTCAGAGTTCTCTTTAGCAAGATTTATTGAGAAGAAAAGGACGGAGTTACAAGAACTCCATCAACTGAACTATTTCCCATCTAAAGCAAGAATCCCCAAAAGTACATTGGGCAGAGAAAGTTCTTTATTCTAAGTGTGAACCAGTGGATCTTTTCACTGATAATGCAGGACAATGATCTCCTGAATCTTTGTCAGTTTGAGAACATTATAGTAGGGCTTTATGAATTCCTAATCCTTTGCATTTTTAATACAGCCTTCCATATAGAGGAAGGGCGGGGTGGGGGGGAGAGTGCCATGTCTCAGTGTTATGGCATGAACCCAGGAAATGAATCCGTTCAATAACCAAGTAAGTGTGGGATGCAGGCTCAGTATTCGGAATTCAACTTTTGATCGAGAACCTAGAATCAAAAATTCAGAGAAAGATGTAGTCCACATTTAGCAACCCTAATTGGGACTGGCAACTTGGTCATTAAGCGAAGCGCTCGCTAAGTGAAAATCACGTTACTGTGCTTACGATTTTACTTCAGTTTTCCTTTGCTTCTTGCTATTTCCCTCAGCTGAGCTTCCTCTTTCTCTGAGGACATCTTGGTATGGGGTGAATAAGCAAGTGAAAATAAGAGCAGAGAGATGCTGCAAAGGTCATAAATGCAAGGACTGGTGGCTGAGTTGTTTTTTTAGCACTGTCATAACTTCGAATGGTCACTAAACAAGGCAGTCACTAAGGGAGGACTACCAAGGGCCCCACTCCTTGAAACAAGCTTTTACAGGACTTTGCTTTCAGACAGTGCCCACAACCTGTTTGGATGGAAGATATAAAGAATTACCAATTACACACCATTCATGCATTTTTGATCATTCACAGGTAGAAGATCTGACCCGTTACTTATTACGTTGCAATCCAATGAATATCTAGGTTCCGATGTTCTTATTAGTCTAGGAAATGTCGATCCGTCAACTTAAAATTGCAGACAGACAAAATTCTATCCCATCTTAAGCCAAGGGTTGTGAATTCTATGCTGCAATCTCTTGTCTTGTGTTGCCAAGTTTCTGTATTTTGAACAATATGCACAGATGAACCCACCACCTCTCTTTCCACCATTCTTGCAGCGGAACTGAATGCCATCGCTCCCATCATCTCCAACTTCTTTCTGTGCTCCTATGCTCTCATCAATTTCAGCTGTTTCCATGCCTCCATTACCAACTCACCAGGTGAGGACTTTCATCACACAGCTTAACCATAAAGGTAACCCACCAAGTTGGGTCCAGGATAGTCTTCAGAACCTCCCTTCTGGGAAGCCCGTTCTAATATGAACAGATCTAATGTGTTTTGTATGCAATTCCTGAAGAACAAGTGGTGAATCGTTCAATGGGCAGAAGGCCTAATCCTCATCGTGGGTTGATGTGACAAGCAGGCTTAGGTCCACAAAGCCAACCACAATTTTGGATGACGGGCCTCTGCACCAATCTAATTTTGCTTCCCTGGGACTCTGTTGTCATTATTTTTACAAAATTAACCCAGTGTTAATTGACATTATTCTGATATAAGCATTAGATCTCCTAATCAAAGGTAATCATGCTGACCGACCATTCTGCTGTAACAGGACTTTGTATTTATAGCATTTGGAGAGTTACTTAAACGTGCCTTATGAATAGCTTCGTATCAAGTATCATTTCTGCCATCTCCCTGCAGGTTGGAGACCCTCCTTTAGGTACTACAGCAAGTGGGCAGCTCTGTTGGGTGCCATTATTTCTGTCGTCATCATGTTCCTGCTAACGTGGTGGGCTGCCCTCATCGCTATTGGAATTGTGGTTTTCTTGCATGGATATGTTCTTTACAAGAAGCCTGGTATGTAGCTCCTGTGTTAGAAGAGGACATAGAAGGGGAAAATGTTCCCCCTGCAACAATGAGAGGGCTGGGGTATGCAGTAGTGGATGACTTCCAGGGGCACCTGCAGAGGGATCCCAAAGGTCAAGATGCGGCCTCCATCTTCACTTCTTCGACTTCCACCTAGCAGATGCTCCTGTTGATTTCCAACTACTAAGTATCCCCAAAAATGGAAAAACGTGGCACAAAATACGAGAAGTATTTATTGACGAAGGGGAGAAAAATGGGTATAACTGAAAGGTTTTGGAAAAGAGGGAGTCTGTTATGATAAAGGGGGAGATGAATTGTTTGGAACTGGAGAAGCCTCATCCAGATATGAAGTTCTGGAAAGTCAGATTCTGCTTGAATGTTAAGAAGGATCTTCTTCCCTCCCTCCCTCCCTCTGCCCTGTGTCTGTCTTCCTTCCTTCCTTCCTTCCTTCCTTCCTTCCTTCCTTCCTTCCTTCCTTCCTTCCTTCCTTCCTTCCTTCCTCCTTCCCTCCCTCCCTCCCTCCCTCCCTCCCTCTGCCCTGTGTCTTCCTTCCTTCCTTCCTTCCTTCCTCCCTCCCTCCCTCCCTCCCTCCCTCCCTCCCTCCCTCCCTCCCTCCCTTCCTCTGCCCTGTGTCTTCCTTCCTTCCTTCCTTCCTTCCTTCCTTCCTTCCTTCCTTCCTTCCTTCCTTCCTTCCTTCCTCCCTCCCTCCCTCCCTCCCTCCCTCCCTCCCTCCCTCTGCCCTGTGTCTTCCTTCCTTCCTTCCTTCCTTCCTTCCTTCCTTCCTTCCTTCCTTCCTTCCTTCCTTCCTTCCTTCCTTCCTTCCTTCCTTCCTTCTGTTAGTTAAATTTATACACCACCCATCTCACTATGGAAGTGATTCTGGGCAGCTTACAAATAAAATGTCATAAAACCCACTATAAACGTAGAAAAAAAATACAAGAAATAAAAGACAATTAAAAGAGAAAAACTGAAAGGCGGAGAGAGCATCCTCAACCCACCAACCACCCCCAGGGGATGAGTGAGGGATTTAGGAGTAAGACATCCCAAAGACAATCCACACCTCCATGGCACAATTAACAAGCCCTTCAGGTGTAGGGAGTTTGGTTTCAACCAAAAAGAAAGAAATCCAGTTGCCGTGACTCAACCTATAGACCCTTTGATGTATTGTTTTCCTTTTACTTCCTTGACAGAAGTAAAAGTTGAATTACTCACAGGGAGGCAGAGACACTGGGCAGCAGGTGGGAAGGTGGCGAGATCTCTAAAACTAAAAATCAAGGTACATTTTTTAAAGTGGCCTATGAGCAGAAATCCTATGCAATTCACACGTAAAAACAGTATTATTCATCCATTCATTCCATCTGTACATCACCAAATCAACTCCAGACTCTTGGCAGTTTACAATAATAATCAGTAATTGAATCATCCCATCTACAGTGCAAGATCCAAATTAAAACATGTGGTAAAGATATGGAATAAAAAGAGAAAGAGCTGAAATACTTAATAAATGTGTATTATAAATACACAATAATAATGATGATGATGATAATAATAATACATTTTACAAGGCTAACAAAGTAAATAAATTGAAGTAACATAAATTAAAATACCATTTAATAAAACCATGAACTGATCCAAGGAAACTGTTTTTGTCCAGGGGTAAACTGGGGCTCATCAGTGCAAGCTGGTTCCTACAACATGGCCCTGAATTATTCTGTGAGTCTCAATGAGGTGGATGAGCATATTAAAAATTACAGGTAAGGTTTCATCAGCCACTGGGTTTCAACCAAAGACTGCCAGTGGGGTCCAGGTGCCATGTTCTCTGAGACACTTGATAGTGTGCAAGCCTAATGGCGATTAGCCCAATTCCAGAGGTGTACAAGGTCACTATTTCATATGGCTGGAATATGGAACTAAGTTGGGGAAAACTGATGTAGAGTGAGCTAGGTGAATGAATCCCAGTGTAACGTAGTGGTGAGGTGTTGGACTAGGAGCAAGGAAGTTCTAGTTCTACCTCAGGCATGGAAGCTCCCTGGGGGACTTTGGGCCAGTCCTCCCCTCTCAGGTCCAGAACCAGAGTGATGTAGTGCTGGAGGTGCTGGACAAGGAAAGGGGGACCCAGGTCCAAATCTACCCTCAGCCCCAGAAGCTCCTTTGGAGGAGTCCGGGCCAATCCTTCCTTCTCAGCCCAACCTACCTTAGCAAGAGGAAGAGCTAGGCATGCTGCCTGGAGCTCCCAAATGAAAGGTGGGATATGAATCTAACAAATAAAAAGAAATGTATAAATATATAAATTGCCTGACAGAGTATAAGGCCAGTTTCCTATGAGCTTCTCAAGATGACATTTGTACTGTAGGTATATCTCCCCTGATCTGCAAAGGTTTGCACAAATCAGGGTTCCCCTCCAGGAATTTTGGTGCTTAGCAGAAATTCTGAACTCCCTTTTTCCCTTCCATTATGTGCATATGATTTTCCCCTGGCTCAGCCCATCAGGAATGTCCATGTCACAAATTTGAATGCAACAATGTGAAGGAGGACAAAGACAAGAGCAAAGAGGGACTGATGAGCTTCTGCCATGCCCTTCATACAGGAAAACCTGGGCATTTGTGGACCATTAGCAGCTGCTTGTTGTGACTGTCCTTCTTTTGCCCTCTCTGGAACCCAGCAGTGGTCACACAAAAGGTCTTATGAGTGGGCTGGTAAAGTCCTGATATCTCCTTGTTCTACCTTCAGGCCTCAATGCCTCGTCCTGACTGGTCCTCCTAACTTCCGGCCAGCACTGGTGGATTTTGTGGGCACTTTCACAAAAAAATTGAGTCTGATGATTTGCGGGAATGTCTTGATTGTGAGTATTTATTCTTACCATGTAGCTAAGAAATTGCAGCTGTCTGCTGTCTTTACCTAATTTCCATTGTCTACCTACCTATTTCTCTCTCTCTCTCTCTCTATCTACAGTACCTTCTATATCTATCAATCATCATCATCATCATCATCTCCATTCTTAAAGATGTTTGTATCAGATCATAAGAGAGACAGGATACCATCTCATTTTTTGTTTTTTAGCTGCATTCCCTATTCATCTGAAGGCCACCACATTGGAGAAGTCTAGAGGGACCCCTTTCCCCCCCACTGAGGTCTCAAACTCCAGTGATGGGAGGATTGTGGCCTTTGGCTTCCTCCAATTCTATGCTGGTCTATAAGGAAAGGAAACAGCAGCTTTAATCTCAGCTGGGGCAAAATGCTCCCTTTGCTAAGGACCTGAAATGGAGCTGCAGCCTTCAGCCCAGCAGGCTTTAAGTAACACAAAGCTGCTGCTTCTGGATGTCACGTGTCCATTTCAGCCGCTTTGGTGGCTCACCTCCAAGCAAGACCCTTTGCCATCCAAAAGGCAGGTCCCCAGCCATCCAAATCCTTGGCTTCCACCATTTGTACCCTCAAATGTCAAAAATCAAGAGGAGTTTGGCTGTGAAAATATATGATTTTAATAAAATTGGTTAGTGCTACCAGACTTCAGATTGGGGGCTGCAATAGATTAACACAGCTCTCCTCCTACAATACTATCAAATGCATAGCCCTAAGTACTTCCTCTTGGCTTTCATGCTTACTTAAGAGGAATACACAGGATCACTGCGAAGTGTGACAACAAAGGCAGCACTTGGCTTTAAACATTTATTCCTCTGGAACAATCCCCAGCTAATTTAGCAGGAATGAATGAATGAATGAATGAATGCTTGAGGGCAGGATGGTAGGGGTAGATCAGCTTCCATCTGCAGTTTAACTGCCAGGACAACAACAGGAGACAATTTTGGAGAAAAAATACAGTCTTTGTAGGACATTCTGCTCTGGAGATGCTCCACTATTAATCAATCTCTCTTTTCTTTCTTTCCTGGAAAGGAGAATTTCAGTAGGAAAATGTTTGATCCCTTTATATAATTAGGCTATGAAGTTTTTTAAAAAAAAATATCAAGTAGCCGAGAGGGGCTTACAGATCCTTAGTACCATGGGAAAGACAGTCTGAACATACTCAGCAGAGCTGTGTTCATCTTCTAGGTTGGGCCATTGCTGTATAAATCAAAGGCTGATGTTGGCGTTTTGAAGAAGAAAAGTCTGCCTTCCCCCAATCTGCTTAATATAATTTCAGAATTAATTGGTCCTCTTTGTTGTGCTATAAAAAAGAGACAACCTACTGTTGTTGTTTATTCGTTTAGTCGCTTCCGACTCTTCGTGACTTCATGGACCAGCCCACGCCAGAGCTTCCTGTCGGTCGTCAACACCCCCAGCTCCCCCAGGGACGAGTCCGTCACCTCTAGAATATCATCCATCCATCTTGCCCTTGGTCGGCCCCTCTTCCTTTTGCCTTCCACTCTCCCTAGCATCAGCATCTTCTCCAGGGTGTCCTGTCTTCTCATTATGTGGCCAAAGTATTTCAGTTTTGCCTTTAATATCATTCCCTCAAGTGAGCAGTCTGGCTTGATTTCCTGGAGGATGGACTGGTTTGATCTTCTTGCAGTCCAAGGCACTCTCAGAATTTTCCTCCAACACCACAGTTCAAAAGCAGACAACCTACTAAGCCACAGCAAAACTTATCATGGGTAGCAATTAAGCAAGCTTAGCATGTTGGCCCACCTTTTTATGCATGTCGTATGAACACAGCCAATGAGGCATGGATTCTTTCTCTTGGACTCAGTGCTTGGGTCTGTACATTGTACCAAGCCACAGTTTGCTTAGTAATAACTTATTACATACACCACAACTGACTGACTAAACGAATTGATAAATGATGGCTTACAACAGCCTTTCTCAACCTTTCGATCCTGGAGGAACCCTTGAAATATTTTTCAGGCCTCGGGGAACCCCTGCCCGTTCAGGCTCAAATATAGGCCAGAAGTTACAAAATTATTATATTCGTTTCATGTGTGGGCCTGTATATAGGCATTAACAGTGTTCTTCAACTAAAAATAAAGAATGAAGCTTACCTCTTGAATGTGAAGTTGCTTGAATTTGAAAGAATGCTTTAAATAAATCGTGACCTCCCAGGGAACCCCTTATGACTTCTCACGGAACCCAAGGGCGCCACGGAACCCTGGTCGAGAAACCCTGCTTTACAAACTACAATTACTGGGTTGAAGCAAAACACTAAACCAAATCTGAACCCTGTTCAGTCTAAGCTTTAAATTAAATGCTCAGCTTGGTAGTAGCACCTAACCAGCCTTGGCTGATAAAAAACAGCTAAACAGGGTTGAACCTGAAATTAATAGCTGGATTTTACGTGTGATGCACATAAAGAAGAGGGTTCCTTTGCGTGTTTGTGGCCACTACCTTGACTCTTTGACCCCTCACCTGTAGATGGTCCTGCATAGCTCATACTTCTTCCAGACTTCCTGTGATTCTGACCCCTTCTTATGCTGCTTTCGCACAGGGGCCCTGCAAACAGGTGAAGGCTGAATTGGGACTAGCTTCCAAAGGCCACATCAAGTGGCTGATCAAGAGAAAGATCAAAGCTTTCTATACAGACATCTTAGCAGAGGACTTGAGAACTGGAGTGCGGGTCCTTATGCAGGTAAAATCAAGGTTGGGGTCTTCAACCGCTGATGACTGGCAGGGCCCCCTGATCTGCAAGTGCTCAACTGAGGAATTCTTACGTGTATCTCATACAACTTTGCTCTAATTGTCCATAGTAATTCTTGGGTCTTCCTACCCTTGTTTGCACAACCTGCCAAGCCATCGTATTATTTATTTATTTGCTTGTTGGTTCAATGTTATTACAGTATAGCCGCCCACTCCCATAGGCTTTGGATGGCTCACAAATACAGGCACAAAACAATAAAATGGGTCAAAAACATATAACACCACAGGCAGTCTGGACTAAAACCATCAAGCCATAATAAATCAAACCCACAAACACATCAAGCTCAGGGCTGAGACCAAGGCCAGACCTTTTGTTTTTATAAGAGCTTTATAAGTTTTCAAAGTGTAGCTAAAATACAAAATAGGAAATATAAAAAAGGTAGAACTAAAGAAGAAAGAAAAAACGATAGAAGTGCAAATAGACAGGAAGCGAGACCTGAAAGTGACTTCCGACTTTCTCCAATGCAGATATAGATGAATTTACACAAGTAGTCTCTTACCATTAGTTAAACTGTAGTCACATTATTTCTATCAAAACAAACCATTTATCACTAAAACCCAAAATCAAAACTTCTTAAGTGTTTTTCGGGGCCGTAGGAGAGAGGGTGCTGTGCATATCTGGGTTGGTGCCAGCTTTGCATTTTGGACCAGTCTGGCCAAATGCAGCTTATTCAAAAAGCTATTATTAAGCATATCATGACGCGGTGGCGCTGCGGGTTAAACCGCTGAGCTGTCGATCGGAAGGTCGGCAGTTCGAAACCGCGCGGCGGGGTGAGCTCCTGTTGCTCGTCCCAGCTTCTGCACACCAAGCAGTTCGAAAACATGCAAATGTGAGTAGATTAATTGGTACCGCTTCGGCGGGAAGGTAACGGCGTTCCGTGAGTCATGCTGGCCACATGACCCGGAAGTGTCCCTATGGACAACGCCGGCTCCAAGGCTTTGAAACGGAGATGAGCACCGCCCCCTAGAGTTGGACACGACTGGACTTTACGTCAAGGGAAACCTTTACCTTTACCTAAGCATATCATGGCTTAGCTCGACCAGTGACCCTTGCCTCTGTCATTTGGGGCATGGCTGCTTTATGTTCTGGATGCAAGGAGATTTGCAGTACTTTGACTTAAACTGTACTTACGCACAACTTTCAGGCAGGAACCCTTTTCTGAGATATAAAAGCACATGGGAAGCCTTTATCCAAGAGAGGGCAATTGACAGCCACTCTTTTTTGCCTGGGCTAGAAGTCAGGGCAAAAATGTGGACTGCCACCTTTGTCACTTGATTCTGGTTCTGAAGCAATGCTTGGTAATCAATATAATGACTCCTGTGTAACATGTAAAGAATTTACTTTTCTAGATGTGTGATAATGTAAGTTCCTTTATGTGGTTTGAAAAGGCTCCGTGCTCAGAACTGACTTGAATCTATCTACAGTTCACTGTTCATATAGGTAGTCCTTGACTTACGACCATTCATTTAATGACCGTTTGAAGTTACAATGGTGCTGAAAAAAGTGACTCACACTTACAACTGTTACAGCATCCCTGCAGTTGCATGATCAAAATTTGGGCGCTTGGCAACCAGCATGCATTTACGACTGCTGCAGCATCCCAGGGTCACGTGATTGCCATTTTCAACCTTCCCAGGGGGCTTCCGACAAACAAAGTCAATGGGGGAAGCCAGATTTGTTTAATGACCACAGCAAAAAAAGTTGTAAAATTGGGCATGACTCACTTAATGACCACATCATTTAGCAATGGAAATTCCGGTCCCAATTGTGGTTGTAAGTCAAGGACTACCTGTATATAACCCAGATACAAGTAGGGCTGCTGAGTCTCAAACTCTGTAAGAGGCTTGGCCCCAAAAGCAATTAAGGAGGGAAATCCATTACCCAACTCATCTATATCCTTGCTTTTTTTCTTTGCTCCCGGAAGTAGAAATGATCATCAGAAAGTCATTTCAGAGCAAGGGTCCTTAACTCTACAACTCTGAGGCCCAATGAAAACCGATGTGCTCTCATGTATGCTGCCAGTGAGTTGGGCTTCTGTCAATAAAATTCCCCTGGCCTCATTTTCTCCTAGCCTATGAATAGAGAGTAAAGTGTGCAGGAAGGTGGGTAATAATGGGTGTGGACAAATAGTTTTACCTTAAAAGAAAAAAGTCCATCTATTTCTTTGACAAAGGCCGCAGGTCTTGGGAGAATGAAACCTAATGTGCTTGTGATTGGATACAAGAAGAACTGGCAGGCAGCTCATCCCCAGACAGTGGAAGAATATATTGGAATTCTGCAGTGAGTACAATTAAACGTCTTCTAAGCCCTATTTCCCAAATCTGGTCTTCTCAAGATGTCTTGAAATCCAAGATTGGCTTCAGGAAGGTGTTGAAAATCAGCTGCAGCTGTTTTCAGTTGCATTCTCCCTATCTAGACGACTTACTGGAATTGTGCATGCATTCAGACTTAAATACTGACTGGATTTTGCACCTCTCCAAAAAATCGCCTCACAGTTTTTAGTTCTTTAAATAAATCAAAATACATTCAGGCATGAGTCTTTTGAGAGAAGATGCTTTTAGAAATGCATATTCAGATGTTTATTTGGCTGCAGATGTTCTTTTGAAAAAATCACACAGTTGTAGTAAAAACGGGTAGGATGGGCGTAAGAGCGCCTTCCTTGGGGACAATGGTACAGGGACAGGCCGACATCAGGGTGCTCCTCCAGATGAAACAACTCCGTTCACAAAACCAACCAACATGCTGGGCAAGTAAATGGACCATACAAGACCATTTGTGTGAGTAGAAAGTACAAAAGGTACCCATTCCAGATGTGTTGGATTGAAGCTATGTTCTGGAGCTTCTGGTCAAAAAGTAGAGTTCCAAGTTCAGAAGTCAACAAGTCATAAATAAAACCATTAATTGTTGTTGGGCAGAGAACTTTTCAACTTGGAAAACTTTGAAGGCATAAGCCACGATCTCTAGTCTAGCTTGAGACAGCCAAGTGAGAAGTCATTCATGATCGATTATAGATTGCATATTTGATCCTACTTCTCACATAAAGCATTTGTCTTTTCCATTCTTGATATATCAAAGAATTTTAAAATGCACACTTATTTATTTTAACCTTCCCCAATTGGACGCCCTCCAGATTTGTTGGGGGCAACCAGGATTTCTGATGTTGCTGGCACTGGATCCTGGGAGCTGCTGTTCCAATGCATCTGCAGAGCATCCTGCTGGAGAATGGAGATGGATGATGTGATGAAGTTGCCATGTGGATTTTAGCACAACCGTAATAGGCCCTGCAAAACATTCAAAGGTGTTGGCCTCCGCCCATGCGTGACTTTCCTCAAAGCATTAAAGCTGCAAAAAGGCCAGGAAGAAGAGATCCCAAATGTTCAGAGACTCCACCTTAAGAACTCATTAATAAATGAGGGTTGGAGTTTCTCAAAACAATTTCCAAGAATCTGTTCTTTGCTCCTAATTCTTGCATGAAAACTCCTTACTGATGTCTGTCTGTCTTCTGGAAGGCTGTCTCCCGCTGTGGGTCTGAGCATGCACGCACATGTAAAATTTCCACGAAAACTTCCAGCAAAGTGAGGCATGTATGCACATTCCCCTAGACAGCCCACCTCTGGAAAATCTCCTTCATGCTGACATTGCTTTTGCTTTTTTTCTTTCCATTCCAGCGATGCTTTTGACTTCAAATATGGAGTGTGTGTGATGCGTGTGAAGGAGGGACTCAATATTTCCCAGATAATGCAGGCTCACAGTGAGTTCCACTAGTACACTTCTCCAGGGATTGTGCAGGGAAGAGGGGGCTTGAACTGATTCTGGTGCAGGCGCAAACTACCCTAGAAAGAGGCCCTTTTATACATCTATTTAATTTTTATGCTGCTTTATAAGAGAAATTGCATTCAGAGGAGTTGTGTCGAATGACTCAGATTTCAAAATAGCAAAATACCTTATGTACTAATTTTAGCAAAGGCAACTGTGTTGTGCACGTACAAAAAGGGCAGGATTTTGATTGCACAGCCACAGACACCATCCTAACTTTTTTGTGGATGCTCGTATTTTGGATAATAAAGATAATGCAGGAAGACAATGCTTTGCTTTGCCGCAAGTCCTTATTTTTTATTTTTGAATGTAAAAGGTTATATGGGGCAGAATGTCTGCTGGGCACCAAAGGAGATGTCTTCAACCAGATTGAGGTCCCTGGTCCATGGGGGAAACCCCAAGACTAAGCCATAATGTGGTTAGTTTGGTTTGTATGAACCTGCAACTTGTTCAAGAAACCATGGGTAAGCAAACTATGGTTTGCCAAATGCATTAATCAACTCCATGCAGTGGTGTTTGTGGCAGGATTAGCACACTGCACTAGTCTAAACTCAGTTTAACTTAGTGATGAAATCACAACGGACTGGGTTTGCATATCATGCTAAGCCATATGGTTTACAAAATACAATGGCTAGGTTCACGCAACACCCTAAGCTTAGATGAAGCAACCTTCATTATACAGTAACTTGATATGCTGTGTGGATGCAGGCAACTGTTCATTGCAGGATATCTTGATTTTGCCTTGTTTATTGTATTTTTTCTGTCCCCAGTTAATCCAGTTTTTGATCCAGCAGACGTTCCTCAGAAGGGTGAAGCACCTGCTTTAAGAGGCACATGTCAGTTTCAAGAAGGTTCTTGACCTCCTTACCCACCAATCTATTTCCTGGGTTCATCTAATGTATGGAATCCTTATGTTTGCCAAATGGGGTAGATTTAGGGCACACTTAACCAAGTCTTACCAACAAAGTCACAATCCAGCCAGTGGGGTGAGAAGAGCCTGGGTCAAACAGATATCAATGGTCAGGGGAAATGCCACTGCAAGGCCATGAATGAGGCTTCAGAAACCAGACTGGGTTTGATCCTCTTTGAGTGTAAACAGTGGTCTGTGCTCTCACTGGAGGAGAATCAGGGCTTCAACTTCTGCAATCCCATCATAGCACTGGCATTGTTAGGAAGATGACAACATGCCAGCAAAGACAAAATGAGTTTGTCACCAAGACAGGAACAGAAATGTAAAGGGAACCCTGGGCATTTATTACCTTTTATTTTTGGGAAGGGAAGGGGGTCCAAAGGGGGTGGGAGAGGCCATTTGGTTATGGTTGGGCAAGTAAACCCTGTTTCAAGATTTGGCTGAGTGCTGTCTGTGCCCAGCTAATGGGCAAGGGCAAGGGCTGGCTGGCTGGCGGGACTTTGCAGGCTCTAGGCTTGTCCCTCTAGAAATGTGCCTGTGATTATATCATCTTGATGACCAAAGATATCTCAGGTCAGTCCTGGGGGCATTAAACTGCATTTGGAAGAATTCGGATGTGTCAAGGCTGGTTGTCTGGAAGAGTCTCATATCATGCCCACGGGGGCAGAAATACCAGTTTAGGGGCAAATCCAGACATTCCCAGTTTTGAGGTGGTTGGTTTTAATGGAAAGAAACCTTGCAATTATGCTGTAACTTTGGTAGCAAAATAGGAAGGGATTATAAATAAGCATTCCTTTCCTTTTCTTCCTTTCCCTTCCTTCTCTCTTCCTTCCCTTCCTTCCTTCCCTTCCTTCTTCTCTCTCTCTCTCCCTTCCCTTCCCTTCCCTCCCATTCTTTTCTTCCTCTCTTCCTCCCCTTCTCCTTCTCTAGTGGATCCTGGTGCCTTAGTGGCAGAACAACAGGCGAGCACCGTTTTTCAGATGGATCAAGGCAAGAAAACTATTGACATCTACTGGCTGTTTGATGATGGAGGTAATGTTGGCTCCCCCTTCCCATGTAGGGCTCAAGAAAGGAAGGAACGCTTTGGGCTGACAAATGGACCCTTCTTAACTGGAGCTTTTCCTGGGCAGTGCGATTCAGGAAGAGATGGTTTTCCATCACCATCCACTCTCCTCAAACCCAGAATCACTGGAGTGAGCACCCAAATCCTTGTTCTTAGCCAGTTTGGGTTCTCATGTAGGAATTTGATGGAACAGGCTAAGATTCTACTTCTGCACCCAAAAATTCTTTCACATATTTTTAACCCATCTCATTCAGTTTAATGGGAGGAAAAGTTTCCCCTTTCTCCCCCAAAGAAGAACATTTTGATGACATTTTTATAGCTATGGATTAAGTTTTCCAAAAAGGCATTTTCTGGAGCTCAGAAACTAGCCCTTTATTTGTTCACTCATTCACCATCATGGCAGCTCCCCTCCCAGGTAAGTATGCCCTATAAGTCTCTGATTCCGATTTGCAAACAGATTCTAGTTAATGCCCACTCTAATGGAATATCAAATACAGTAATCAGTATAAATGCCAGAAAGCAAAAAGAGATCTTGTGGTTACTTTTAGGGATTATAAACAAGACTATAAATACCCTTTATTCAAGGGTATTGTTCCAGAAGAAACATTACAAGGCCATAATCTCTATAAAAAAAAAACAGGCTGCTCATGGAGTGTGGACACCATTCATTCATTCATTCATTCATTCATTCATTCATTCATTCATTCATTCATTCATTCAGTGCCCTCTCACCAAACAACTCTGAGCAGCTAGCAGAAGATTAAAAACATCAAAATATATAAAGAAGGGTTAAATGAAAAACAGACACAACGCCAGGAACAGTAACTTACATACCCAACTTGAAGTCTGGCTCAGATATCATCCTGGCCCGGTGCCTGAAGGAAGAACTGGATCTCCAGGGCTTCATGAAGGCCAAGGCCAAGGCTGTTCCACAGGGCAGGAGCAGTGACAGGGATGGCATGCCTCCTGGGTCCCATCTGATGACATGGTTTAATAGATGGGGCCTGGATCATGCCTACCCTGTCCAATCTTATTGGATGGGCAGAGATGTTTGCAGACAGAGCACTTGCAAGTATCCAGGTCTTGTATGACACAGCTCTGGCTTCTTCAGTTTGGATGTAGGTTATGGTGCAACAAATAGGAAAAGAAACCTATCCCTTTTCCCCAGTGCCTTTATTCTCCTAAATGCATACCCAGCTATTTCCTTGTCATTGGCTGGGTTCAACGATCCTGGTAATCCATGGTTTGTTTAGTGATGGTTTGCCAGATAAACCATAATTGCCTGGATTGATGCTTTGCACTAAGCTAAAAACTTAAAGCTCACATTACGAAGCACTGACTTGCATGCCATCTAGCAAGAATGCCTCTGGAACAGTTTTGTTTGTAAGACACGCTTGGACTAGATTCACATGTGTTTCACTTACTCATTGAATTATGCCATGGGGTGGGGGGCACAATATATTGAATTATAAGCCTACTCAAAAGGGATAGGTTTGTATGAGATACTAAGCTACCAAAATATGTACAACAGTTAAAACTAAGCAAGTTTTGCATGTTATGTGAAAATACCTGTTAGATCTCTAACTAACCTGATTGAGTATGCTGTGTGAACCCAACCTTGGAGTCATGGCGTCCCAGCTAATCTTCTCTCTCCTGAACTCTGATTTCCTTTTCCAAAAATGCCAGTGGCTTCTTCGTGGCATTGCTTGGTTCCAGGAAGTGGTCTGAGAACCATAATCCAGCCCCCTTACTGAAACTAAGGTGGGAGCTCCTGGGAAACCATCATCTTATCTTGGCTTGAGCCCCATTGTGGAAGAAAAGCAGGATATCAATGCAATCAGGAGGAAAAGGGGGTGCTGGTTATTCAGATTCCTCTGTGGTTTTCGATCCACCAGGTCTGACTCTTCTCATCCCATATCTCCTTGGCCGCAAAAAGAGATGGGGGAAGTGCAAGATCCGAGTGTTTGTTGGTGGGCAGATCAACCGAATGGACGAAGAGCGGAAGGCGTAAGTCCAGCCTGCAGAATTCAGGGCCTCTTGTGCCCTCTTTGCCAGGGGCACATGATTGAGCTCTATTTTGACAATACCCTATGGTCACCCCTTGCTAGGCAGGGGTGTCCACAGGGTATTGTCAGAATAGCCAAGATGGTGCCCACAATGTGGCGATCGAAGTTCTGCCTGTTTCCTTCAATTTCTCTTCAAGGGATGACTTTTTAGATGTCTGATCATCTTCGCTGTCCTTCTCTAACCCTGCTCTGATTTCTTGGAACTCACAATGCCCCAGACTGGGCACAGACATTGGGGGCTATCCAAAACAAAATAAAGTGGAATGAAGATTACTTCCTGGGATTTGAAGACTATACTTCCTATTGATGCACCCTAAAATTGTATTTGCCTCTTTGTTCTCTGGGTTTCGTAATATTCCTCCTTAGTGATATGATTCATTAACAGTGTGGCAACTTCTAGATAGCACTGAGGTTACCTCCCAGGAGTGTGGGGGGGCGGGTTTGTGTGTGTGAACTGGGCTGCAGGTTATGTGCCTAGTCTACATCTTGATATATGACGAACTATCTCTATATAATCACCAGTCTGGCATAGTGGTTAAGGCAACGGGCTAGAAACCAGGAGACTGAGAGTTCCAGTCCCGCCTTGGGCATGAAAACCAGCTGGGTGACCTTGGGCCAGTCGCTCTCTCTCAGCCCAAGAGCCAATCAGGTGTGGTAGGAGAGTTCTAGTCCCACCTTAGGCGTGAAGGCCGGCTGGGTGACCTTGGGCCAGTCCCTCTCTCTCAGCCCAAGAGCCAATCAGGTGTGGTAGGAGAATACTAGTCCCACCTTAGGCACGAAAGCTGGCTGGGTGCCCTTGGGCCAGTCCCTCTCTCTCAGCCCAAGAGCCAATCAGGTGTGGTAGGAGAGTTCTAGTCCCACCTTAGGCGTGAAGGCCGGCTGGGTGACCTTGGGCCAGTCCCTATCTCTCAGCCCAAGAGCCAACCAGGCGTGGTAGGAGAGTTCTAGTCCCGCCTTGGGCACGAAAGCCGGCTGGGTGACCTTGGGCTAGTCCCTCTCTCTCAGCCCAAGAGCCAACCAGGTGTGGTAGGAGAGTTCTAGTCCCGCCTTGGGCACGAAAGCCGGCTGGGTGACCTTGGGCTAGTCCCTCTCTCTCAGCCCAAGAGCCAATCAGGTGTGGTAGGAGAGTTCTAGTCCCGCCTTGGGCACGAAAGCCGGCTGGGTGACCTTGGGCTAGTCCCTCTCTCTCAGCCCAAGAGCCAACCAGGTGTGGTAGGAGAGTTCTAGTCCCGCCTTGGGCACGAAAGCCGGCTGGGTGACCTTGGGCCAGTCCCTCTCTCTCAGCCCAAGAGCCAACCAGGCGTGGTAGGAGAGTTCTAGTCCCGCCTTGGGCACGAAAGCTGGCTGGGTGACCTTGGGCTAGTCCCTCTCTCTCAGCCCAAGAGCCAATCAGGTGTGGTAGGAGAGTTCTAGTCCCGCCTTGGGCACGAAAGCCGGCTGGGTGACCTTGGGCCAGTCCCTCTCTCTCAGCCCAAGAGCCAATCAGGTGTGGTAGGAGAGTTCTAGTCCCGCCTTGGGCACGAAAGCCGGCTGGGTGACCTTGGGCTGGTCCCTCTCTCTCAGCCCAAGAGCCAACCAGGCGTGGTAGGAGAGTTCTAGTCCCGCCTTGGGCACGAAAGCCGGCTGGGTGACCTTGGGCTAGTCCCTCTCTCTCAGCCCAAGAGCCAACCAGGTGTGGTAGGAGAGTTCTAGTCCCGCCTTGGGCACGAAAGCCGGCTGGGTGACCTTGGGCCAGTCCCTCTCTCTCAGCCCAAGAGCCAACCAGGTGTGGTAGGAGAGTTCTAGTCCCGCCTTGGGCACGAAAGCCGGCTGGGTGACCTTGGGCCAGTCCCTCTCTCTCAGCCCAAGAGCCAACCAGGCGTGGTAGGAGAGTTCTAGTCCCGCCTTGGGCACGAAAGCTGGCTGGGTGACCTTGGGCTAGTCCCTCTCTCTCAGCCCAAGAGCCAATCAGGTGTGGTAGGAGAGTTCTAGTCCCGCCTTGGGCACGAAAGCCGGCTGGGTGACCTTGGGCCAGTCCCTCTCTCTCAGCCCAAGAGCCAATCAGGTGTGGTAGGAGAGTTCTAGTCCTGCCTTAGGCGTGAAAGCCGGCTGGGTGACCTTGGGCTGGTCCCTCTCTCTCAGCCCAACCCACCTCACAGGGTTGTTGTTGTGGGGAAAATAGGAGGAGGAAGGAGTCTTAGGTATGTTCCCTGCCTTGAGTTATTTATAAAAGTAATAAAGGTGGGATAAAAATATCTCTCTCTCTCTCTCTCTCCAGTGTATGTATGTATGTATGTGTATATATATATATATATTCCTGTCTTGATGGTCCCCAACTCCATTTCCCTATAATCTGTAGGGGAAGTTTCTCTCTTCATACAAGTATTTGGTTGTGTTTATAACTGGATATTTTCTAGAAAGCATGGACACCCATGTCTTAGGGCTGATCTGATTACAAAGACTATTGACATCTCTTTTTTCCACTTCTTGACCTTTTTTTCTTCCTGTAGGATTGTCTCTTTATTAAGCAAGTTCCGGCTTGGATTTCATGAGGTTCACATCCTTCCGGACATTAACCAGAAGCCCCGACCTGAACAGTAAAGCATTATTACTATGATGATGATGATGATGATGTATTAATTTATGGACCAAGGCCAAACTATCCAACATTAAAACATACACCAGTTAAAAAATACATTTATAGAAATTACACAGAAGCCCAAACCCATCAAAACTCTGAGGAAGGCACCAAATGATTTCAACAAGCGAAAGTTACAGATAACCGTTTCGCTACCTCCCTTGATGTATTTCAAAATTGGTCACTTAAAAGGAAAGTGGCAATCTCTTTGTCAAGAGGGAGATTAAACTTTCTAATACATGTAGTTCTTGACTTACAACCACAACTGGGAGCAGAACTTCTGTTGCTAAGCAATGCAGTCATTAAGTGAGTTGCACCTGATTTTACAACCTTTTTTGCTGTGGTCATTAAGTGAATCGCACAGTTCTTTGATTTTGCTTGTTGGGAGCTGGCTGAGAAGGTCGCAGATAGTAATCATGTGACTATGGGGAGGCTGTTGTTGTTTATTTGTTTAGTCGCTTCCGACTCTTCGTGACTTCATGGACCAGCCCACGCCAGAGCTTCCTGTCGGTCGTCAACACCCCCAGCTCCCCCAGGGACGAGTCCGTCACCTCTAGAATATCATCCATCCACCTTGCCCTTGGTCGGCCCCTCTTCCTTTTGCCTTCCACTCTCCCTAGCATCAGCATCTTCTCCAGGGTGTCCTGTCTTCTCATGATGTGGCCAAAGTATTTCAGTTTTGCCTTGAATATCATTCCCTCAAGTGAGCAGTCTGGCTTTATTTCCTGGAGGATGGACTGGTTTGATCTTCTGGCAGTCCAAGGCACTCTCAGAATTTTCCTCCAACACCACAGTTCAAAAGCATCGATCTTCCTTCGCTCAGCCTTCCTTATGGTCCAGCTCTCGCAGCCATATGTCACTACGGGGAACACCATTGCTTTAACTATGCGGACCTTTGTTGTCAGTGTGATGTCTCTGCTCTTAACTATTTTATCGAGATTTGTCATTGCTCTTCTCCCAAGGATTAAGCGTCTTCTGATTTCCTGACTGCAGTCAGCATCTGCAGTAATCTTCGCACCTAGAAATACAAAGTCTTTCACTGCTTCTACATTTTCTCCCTCTATTTGCCAGTTATCAATCAAGCTGGTTGCCATAATCTTGGTTTTTTTGAGGTTTAGCTGCAAGCCAGCTTTTGCACTTTCTTCTTTCACCTTCATCATAAGGCTCCTCAGTTCCTCTTCGCTTTCAGCCATCAAAGTGGTATCATCTGCATATCCGAGATTGTTAATGTTTCCTCCAGCAATTTTAACTCCAGCCTTGGATTCCTCAAGCCCAGCATGTTGCATGATGTGTTCTGCGTACAAGTTGAATAGGTAGGGTGAGAGTATACAGCCCTGCCGTACTCCTTTCCCAATCTTAAACCAGTCCGTTGTTCCGTGGTCTGTTCTTACTGTTGCTACTTGGTCGTTATACAGATTCTTCAGGAGGCATACAAGATGACTTGGTATCCCCATACCGCTAAGAACTTGCCACAATTTGTTATGGTCCACACAGTCAAAGGCTTTCGAATAGTCAATAAAACAGAAATAGATGTTTTTCTGAAACTCCCTGGCTTTTTCCATTATCCAGCGGATATTGGCAATTTGGTCCCTAGTTCCTCTGCCTTTTCTAAACCCAGCTTGTACATCTGGCAATTCTCGCTCCATGAACTGCTGAAGTCTACCTTGCAGGATCTTGAGCATTACCTTACTGGCATGTGAAAGGAGTGCCACTGTTCGATAGTTTGAACATTCTTTAGTGTTTCCCTTTTTTGGTATGGGGATATAAGTTGATTTTTTCCAGTCTGATGGCCATTCTTGTGTTTTCCAAATTTGCTGGCATATAGCATGCATTACCTTGACAGCAGCATGTTGCAAGATTTTGAACAGTTCAGCTGGGATGCCGTCATCTCCTGCTGCCTTGTTATTAGCAATGCTTCTTAAGGCCCACTCAACCTCACTCTTCAGGATGTCTGGCTCTAGCTCACTGACCACACTGTCAAAGCTATCCCCAATATTGTTATCCTTCCTATACAGGTCTTCTGTATATTCTTGTCACCTTTTCTTGATCTCTTCTTCTTCTGTTAGGTCCTTGCCATCTTTGTTTTTGATCATACCCATTTTTGCCTGGAATTTACCTCCAATGTTTCTAATTTTTTGGAAGAGGTCTCTTGTCCTTCCTATTCTACTGTCTTCTTCCACTTGCACGCATTGCTTGTTTAAAAATAATTCCTTATCTCTTCTGGCTAACCTCTGGAATTTTGCATTTAATTGGGCATATCTCCCCCTATCACTGTTGCCTTTTGCTTTCCTTCTTTCTTGGGCTACTTCTAGTGTCTCAGCAGACAGCCATTTTGCCTTCTTGGTTTTCTCTTTCTTTGGGATGTATTTTGTTGCCGCCTCCTGAACAATGTTGCGAACTTCTGTCCAGAGTTCTTCCGGGACCCTATCTACTAAGTCCAGTCCCTTAAATCGATTCTTTACCTCCACTGCATATTCCTTAGAGATATTAGTGAGCTCATATCTAGCTGATCTGTGGGTATTCCCTAATCTCTTTAGTCTGATCCTAAATTGTGCAATAAGAAGTTCATGATCAGAACTACAGTCAGCTCCAGGTCTTGTTTTTACCGACTGTATAGATGTCCGCCACCTTTGGCTGCAAAGGATGTAGTCAATCTGATTTCGATGGGGAGGCTATGACAATCATAAGTGCGAGGACCAGTCACAAGTCATTTTTTCAGCACCATTGTAACTTCAAATGGTTGTTAAACAAATGGTCATAAGTTGAGGACTACTATCCTATCTAAGGATAGATGAACCATGCTGAGACGGTATCTTCGGTCTCTAGTGTTTATTGTCCTACTCTAGTAGATAGAAAATCCTGCCAAACTGAAAGACCGTGAGAAACACACACAGATAAACCCAAAACTCAAGGCAGGTCTGCTCTGAGTTTCTTCAAAGGACAGTTCAAAGCCTCTAAACTACGCATGCGTTTTTCCCCCTGGATAGGGGCCGCCTCCTGCTCAACATCAGTACTCATGACAACTACCTGTAACTGGAGTTAAGAGTTCTGCTTGCCATTATATATAGGCTGGAGACTTGAAAAGGACCTGGGGTACAGATTCAACCTCAGTATTTGAACATACACAAATACAATTTTCGTATGGGAGGTTGAAATATCTTCCAGTAGTCATCCTGATGGGTAGTGCATTGATCTGGGCCAGAAAAAAACCTTCTATGTGGAGGGTGCATGGTCTTAAAAAAATTAGATAGGGAGAGTCCAGGAGGGTGGGGTAATTCTAGCATAAGAAGGATGGGACACTTTGGTGCTAACTGACTGACTATAATTACTACTATATAGTTTTCTTTTTCTTTTGCTCATTCATTTTCTTCACTAGATTTAGCTTCTTCCATGTTTGTTCACGGTCTTCTATCCTGCCTTTCTATGGAGGAAAAAAATAGTCCTACAAGATCACTTTAAAAACACCAAGATGACAAATACAACATAAGGAGATAAATTTGATCTGAAATATGAAAAAGTATTGTCAACATAGCAGCAGCTAATCCTCCTAATCCACACCAGGTCTCATGTTAGTCCGAAGACCAGCAGGAATGCCTGTTCTTCCCACCTCTTCCATGGTGTTTCAGCTGTCCAGTTGAGGTGGGGCTAACATCTTTGGGGCCATTCCAGAAAAGGCCATGCTCCCCAGCATTTGCCATTCAGAGGGTCTACCTTAGGGCTATTAGACCTGGCTGCAAAGAGCAGATGAGATGAGATGCAGAAAGCTAGCCACAGAGAAGAAGCCAAGGCCCTGGTATTTTTTGGTGTTCCTGGATGGCCAGGAATTACTTCTTAAAATTGGCCTGGCTCCTTTCTCTAAGCAGGTGTCCCTTTTGGGGCTAAGACCAGGGCACAGAAGAGCTTGGTTGCTCATGGAAACTCATGGTGGTTTTGTTCCCAGTGTGAAGAGATTTGATGACTTAATTGCTCCGTTCAGACTGAATGACTGTTTCAAAGATGATGCCGTGGTGAACGAGATGCGACATGGATGCCCATGGAAAATTTCCGATGAAGAGGTTGCAAAAAACAAAGCTAAGGTTCGGGGGACCTTGCCAGGGATGGATATCAGATGTTGCCAGCAAGAAAATGGGGAAATAGAAAGATTGGAGCCATCACTGTTTCATCTCTTTTCTGACTCCAGTTCTTTGAATCTAACACCTTTGGTCATCCTGGCTAAGCGGTCAGGGAAGTTGAGAATGTCTTTTACATTCCTCTTGAGGGTGTGTTCAAGCCTACTTTCTTATGGGAAGAATGGCTGCACAAAGTTTTGATCTGGAAATTCAATAGCAATTCTATCAAAGTTCTGAACCGAATCACCTTTCCAAACTGAATCGAAGATTCAGACCAAATTATTGAAGTTGGGCCCTTTTCTCAAGCCCGTTTGAATCAGTCAATAGAATCAAAGTGACTTGCTTTAATGCATCAAGCTGAGGCTTTGGACTTGATTTTCGAAACAGAACCAACAGCTTGGAGCAGAGTAGTCAACATGTTCCTGGTTGTTGGTGGTGTGGAGGCATAGGTGTTTGTGGGGAGGGAAAAGTGGCAGGGGTGGGCAAGTCAGAAAATGTGCATTGTGAGGTCACAATGCCAACGCTTAATTCATGCATCATGGACCCAAACTGGCAGAGCCATAATGGGCTTCTGGACCCCTGTCTGGGCATGTCCCAAGCCTTTCACCTTGTGATCCTGGTGAATCTGGCTTGGCTTCTGGCTTGCACTGTTGCAGCTCAAGGTAGAAAAGAGTCACTGTGCTTCTATCTTACTTGTGAGTTTTCTGGATGCACCTGGTTGGCTGCCACGTGGCCCAGAATGCTAGATTTGAATTTTGGCCTGATCCTGCAGAGTTCTTCTTGGGTTTTTATATAGAACCTCCAAACTCATTAGCAGCATACTTTTTCCAGGGCCATTTGCTAAATGCTGTAGCAGGGAGTGGATTTTTGTCTTCATTCGTGGTGGGCTTCCAAAAAACCTTGGGTTGCTTTATGTCTACCTGGACCTCTGCACTGAGCCTTTTCTACCCTCTCTTTCACAGTCGCTTCGACAAGTGAGAATGAATGAAATTTTGCTGGATTACTCTCAGGATGCTGCCCTTATTTTTATGTAAGTAAGAGAAATCACCAATGAACAGAATGTAAACCTACTCACCCAAAGACTGGGTGCAATCTTTGTAGGAGAAGCCATTAGAGCAGTGTTTCTCAACCTAGGCAGCTTGAAGATGGGTAGACTTCAACTCCCAGGATTCCCAGCCAGACTTGCTGGCTGGGAATGCTGGGAGTTGAAGTCCACCCATCTTCAACTTGCCAAGGTTGAGAAACACTGCCTGACAGACCCGTGAAGGTTATCAATATGAGGATTGGTCGCAAAGTTACTTTTTCATCACCATTGTAACTGCAAATGAGGACTACCTTATTGTGTCCAAACTTGAATAAGGATTCAGACAAGCTGAAAAATGTGTGCAAAGAAGATCAGTAAGACGGATTGGGGGCTGAAATAAATATTTTCAGGAGAAATTGAGGCCCTCTTAGTATATGAAGGGAGCTCTTCCAATGCAGGAGGGGACAGCACGCAGAAGAAGGCCAGACGCTGTTCTCTATCATCCCAGAGTGCAGGGCCCAGAGTAACCATCCTAACTTTCAGGAAGGCAGATTCTGGTTGACCGTAGGGAAAACACCCTAATAGTAAGAGCATTTTGAACGTGGAGCCCATTTCTCAAAGATGTGGTGAATTCTTCCTTGCTGCTCATATTGGGGAAGCTTTAATCCAGAGTCCTGCACCAAAGACAGGTCAGACATGTTGGGCCCAACAGTCCTTTCCAGTGCCAGGAGTCTATGATGGACACACACTGACTTGTTTTCTTTCTCCCGTTCCTTGTAACTTTCTCAGAACCATGCCGGTTGGCCGAAAGGGGAGATGTCCCAGTAGTCTGTACATGGCTTGGCTGGAAACCCTCTCGCAAGATCTGAGATCTCCTGTGATCCTGATCAGAGGCAACCAGGAAAATGTCTTGACTTTTTACTGCCAGTAGTTCTTCTTGGGCCAGTGAGCATTGGAGAAAGAAGGAAATCCCAGCAGGATCCTGCTTTGCAGCTGAACTACCAAGAGGCTCCATTTCAGTGATGAAGGCCAACAATAAAAGGCTGATGGTGGAAAACAAAATTTGTTGGGCTGTAAGAATCCTCTCCTTCAGAACTGTCCATGTTATAGCATATGGGTTGAATCATGGTTTGTTTAATCATGGTTGTAAAAGTAAGCCACAGTTGGCGGGGTTTACACAAATGTTATGTTATAAACTCCAGATGGTAGTTTTGGTAGACTCCCAAAACAAGCCAGGACGACTGTGTCTGAGTCGATTTCATTTGCATTTACACTGAATTAAAATTAAATATGATTATATACAGTAGCTGGAAAGTAATTATACTAGTGAATAATTTTAGGCCATGTTCATATCTGTTCACACATACCGTACCTTTATCTTGAATACTGAATTAACCCATTTTCTAGACTCATAAAATAACTGAGTGGGCTGGGTTCGCCCACCAGGTAAGCCACCCCCAAAATAATCATGATTAAAATGAACCAAAGTTAGCCTACTGTATGTATACAGCAGTTAGTTCTTGTTAGATCTGACCTGTTAAGCCTGTGGTGCCTAAAAATTACAAGTTGATAGCAATTTTTAGAACTTAGAGGGGCCAGGGCTTTTGAGCCTCTAGCTGCATTCCTCTGCATTAAGCTAATACACCACATGAATTTTCGTGCAGCATGTGAACCCAGCTGGGCTAAGCAGCTTCCAGGGTTTCTGGCAGAATGGAGCACCCCAGAGCTTTAGATGGGGCTAGACAACCCTGTGACCCGTTGGGTCATCCTTTGAGAGAAAGGCAGAACAGTCTGATGTGACCAGAATGAACATTAAATTTTAGGCTGACCATATTTTCCTCCCACAACACTGGACAGTCCTGTGATAATCTAATAAGGGTATATTTCAAAACTGAAAAATAATTTTAGTGGCAAATGAACATCAGGAATAAGTCAACATTTACTTACCTAAACAGAGAAACAGAATGACCACGTGCAGGCAAAGTAGCCGTGGGAGAAGGACCAACTTCTGATTTCCTGCTGGCTTCCCCATGGACTTCGCTTGTGGGAAGCCTGCAGGGAGCGTCGGAAATCACGATCACGTGACTGCGGGGATGCTGCAACTGCCACAGCTTTGCGAATAAAACTAGTCTGAACATCGTGGAAATTTCAATTCCATGGGAATAATGGGTCCCAGATTTTTCACACATTCTTTAAGTTAGTTGATTTTAGGTACCTTGATTCAAAAATTGTTGCGGTATAATGCACCGTTTGGGCTAACTGGAGGGTACAAACAGAGAGACAGAGAAACACAGTGAGCGTTTTAGTAGAATATAGAGTTGAGGCTGAGATCTTCACTCATTAAGCACTGCCTCTGATCTACAACACACGGTAGCTTCTGTTATATTGCCCTATTTTTCCCCTTGGGTCTGCAATTCCTTAGTGAGACACCAGGGGGGCAGCAGGTCCTGGAGGTTCAATACATTTTTCCATATTCCCCATTATTACCCAGGTTGGCCACCAGGTGACAGTATGGACATACTTGAAATGGCTTATCCTGTTTCCCCATTAAGACATTAATACCTGGGCCACCAGATATTGGCCACCAGGGGGCACTATGTCCTATACTACATTTGAAATGCATTGCTCTATTTCCCTATTGAGCTTTTAATACCCAAGATGGCCACTGGGGGCAGTATTCCCTTAGCCTAAGTGCATTGCAGTATTTTCTCTCTTCAGTAGAGAAGTTTATACCCAAGTGGGCCACCAGGGGCAGTATATCCTATGGGTTAAATGCATTGGCCTATTAGTTACTCTCAAATATATAGGATTACCTAATCATATTGCTGCATTTTGCCTACAATTTGATTCCAGTGAAATCATTCCATCCAAAAATGAAAGTAAAGGTAAGAAATGTAGTTACCTAGGCTTCAGTAAATTTCTAAGAACTGCTAACAGTGGTAGAGTGCCCCCCCCAAGTGAAATATAGGAAAATGATTACAGTTGGATAACATAGTGCCCCTGGTGGCTTATCTGGGTACTGAAGCCCACCAGTGAAATAGGGAATGTTTTCACAGAGGAGGATATATTGCCCCTGGTGGCTGTATGGTGAATTGCAGGTTCAATGTGTAATGTAGAGAACTGTATCGAACCCATAGGACATGCTGCTCCCTGGTGGCTCATCTGAGTATTTCAGGCTCCAAAGCTCAGTTTGGGTAAGGTATTTATCATATGGGACATAGGACCCTGCTGGTTCAAATGGGTATTGCAGGCTTCATAGCAAAAAAAGGGCAATATGGTTATCATAAAGGACATACTGCCTCCTTGTGACTGGGTTTTGGAGGTTTAATTGGAAAGAGAACAGTAGATCTCTTCTATAGCTCATAATGTCCTCTGCTGGCTTCCTCTGGTATTGTAAAGTGGAAAATAGGTCAAACTACTAAACCTATTGTACACAGGTTCCTGGTGGCTCACTTTGGTATTTCATGCAATTATTGCATAAAGCCCTTCTCCCCAGAACAGTATTGGGTATTCCAGATTATTGTCCTGTATCAAGTGGGCCACCAGGTTCAGTATGACCTATAGATCTCATATATTGCCCAATATACACGGAAGAGCTTGTAACACCCCACTCAGCCACCAGGGGGCAATATTTCTTATAGATTCCATTATATTGCCCCATTTCCCCCATAGAGCTTGTAATACATTATTGAGCCACCAGGGGCCGAATTTCCTATAGATTCCAATTGTTGAAATAGGGCAATATAATGGAATCTATAAGAAACACTGCCCCTGGTGGCTAAATGAAGTATTGTGGTCCAAATGCTGTATGGAAAATTGCTACAAATTCCATTATATTGCCCTATTTTCCCCATGGAGCCTGCAATGACTCATTGAGCCACCAAGCAGCACTATTTTCAATGGGTTGCATTATATTGCCATACTGTATTTTCCGTATTGAGACTGCAATACCTCATTAAGCCACCAGGGGGCAGTACTTCCAACACATTCCATTGTAATACCCTATTTCCGTGAGCTATTTTAGTCTCAATATGGAAAGCAAGACAATATACTACATAATAGAATCACTAGGAAATGCTGCCTCCTGGTGGCTCAAATGAGATATTGCAGTCTCACTCATTGCACCAAATGACCAGGTTCAAACTATCCTACTTTGGACATATTATGCGAAGACCTAGCAGCTCTCTGGAGAAGGCTCTGATGCTGGGAAAGGTGGAAGGAAAGAGTAGAAGAGGATGGGGGGTGGACTCAGTTGCAATGTTATGAAGTGAATGAAATGTTAGCAAATCCAGCGTGCCTCATTAGCATGTGCATTAGCATGTAAATTGAGTTCATCCCAAGATGCAACTCTGAGGAAGCTGTTTGTTGCCACTCCCACTTCCTCTCTCTTTCTTCCTCCTTCTTCCACTGAGGGAGAAGCAAGCATGCTGCTCTGCTCTCTGTTCATTGGGGCCATGTGCTCGGGCCTTGATGAAGGATTCTGCCCTTTTCTTCCACGCAGTTCATGGCAGCAACTAGGGCTGAGAGTTTAGGGCAAATTAAATTTAGAAAGTATAGAAGATAAAAGGAACTTCATTTTCCACCAAAGATGAATGTAATTGGACCAAAGAATAGAGTCAGTAAGACCCGTTTTACTTGCCTTTAAAACTACTATGTCTAAGCGTGTGATTCTTTATGCTTGGGAGGGCTCAGTATGTAAGATACACCTGTGTTTCTCTGGCGTGCTCATTACAGCTATTTTAAGATAATATTCTTTTTCTGTGCCAGCTTCTCAGCTGTGTTAAGCTCTGCTCCATTTCAGTGGTTCTAGCAGGCCACTAAATGGCTTCACAATGGGGATGGGGCACCTTTGGAAGACCTGGAGGACTGTGTTAGGGGCAGATCATCATGGAAAAAAATCTTTGTGGTCACTAAGTGAACACCAACTTGATGGGATATAATCAATCAATCAATCAATCAAGAGATGCCTTGGTAGGGAGGAAAGTCCTCCCTTAGAGCTCCCCCTGCTGGTGGAAACTTTGCAGCAGGTTTAACGAAAGCAAGTTCTGCCCCAGCCGGAAGAGATTCCGCTTGGGAAGTCTCTGCAGGAAGCAGCTGATCCAGTCAGGACCAGCTCGGGCGTCGGAACTGGGCCGACATTTTGTTATCCTTGCTCACACAGCATACCCCACTCCTGTTTCTTATCTGACACGATCCTCGTGTTTGAAGAGAAAAACCTCAGAAGTAGCACTATAAGTAATCCTTGCTTAACAACCCTAATTGGGACCAGCAACTGCCATTAAGCAAAGCGGTCGCTAAGTAGGAAATCACTTGACCACAACTCTGCTTTCTGGCTGGAAAGAGACAAGACTACGCCTTTGTTTGCCTCCTAGCCATTCCCCCTCCCACCCTCTGGCTTACTGTCTTGTGCACACCGAAAGCAATGCGATCCTGCCGCAGCCTTGGGCTGGAAGCTGTGGGCGCGCTTTGCAAACAGCTTTTAGTACTCACCTGAAATTTTTCCAGACATAAAATACTAATCCTTTCGACTCTGACACTTCTGGTTGCCAAGCCTTTCTGTTAAACGTCACAGGAATACAATTTAGGCTAAATGTGGAGCAGATAAAAACTTGCAAACTTAGCATACAACCGACATTGCGTGACCAGGCTCTGCAAATGGTAGATTTGGTTTTTGTAGTCTGGGGGGTGGGGGTGGAGGGGAAGGAATGTGAACTACATTGGGTATGCAAAGAATGCAAAATGTATGAAGCCACAGCAGAGGTACAATCAGGGCCAGGGTTTCCTATTTTTCGGGTCTCTTTATTTTGCTATAGCATCAGGGATGTCCTTGTGCCTTCTAAAAGTTGCCCGGAGCCTGTAGCCATGCAGGAGTCAGTTCACAGGGGGGCTAAGCCTTAGGAATCCATTTTTCCTTCCTTCACAACCTTTCCATTACGTCTCACTTTGGCTTGTATTCTTTCACCCACCCAGCGTTTGAAATAAAGTATGTGAGGAGGGTTGGGTCACAGCAGGACCCCACTGGCTGTGGGGAAGGAAAAATGGGTGGATTTAACTTGCAAAGATTTGTGAGAGCCTCTCCACCTTTTGTGCATTACATATGGGCTTAGACAGTCCTCTTTGGTTGCCTTATTTCTTCAGATTCCGTCCCATCCTATGTTTTCCCCAGGAACTCAAGGCACGTTAGGGTATTTCTTAATATGGTACGGAATGCAGACACAAAGACTGTGTTTGGTTTTCCCACACAAAACTGTTTTATTGTACAAAGCTAAACTCCTATCTTATTCTACTATCTTCCTATTACAATACACTTACAACTATTTCTATTCTTATTTAACTTACAAATGTTTGTCTAAAGAAATATACAAATATACATCCCTATACAAAGAGGGAGCAAACTGCACACTCACCAGCACTGATGATGTTACCTAGTCGGGTCAGGAAATGTCTGCAAGCAAACAGCCAAGCTCAGAGAGCACCAAGGACTTCACGATAAATTTCTATCTCTATGTTCTATTTCTACGTATGTTCCTATGCCTATGTTTGTTTTTTAATCTGTTCAATCGTGTCCGATTCTCGGAGACTGCCTGGACAAGTCCCTACAGTTTCCTTGGCAAGATTGCAGAAGTGGTTTGCCATTGCCGCCTTCCTAGGGCTGAGAGAGAGGGACTGGCCCAAGGTCACCCAGCTGGCTTTGTGCCCAAGGCGGGACTAGAACTCCCGGTCTCCCAGTTTCTAGACTGTGCCTTCCCCACTACACCAAACTGGCTTTATCTTTCCTTACCTTGGCTATTTCATAACTCTTTAAATCTTTCCTTTCCCCCCCAGGTCTTCAGCTCTTGAAGCCAATCTCAGTCCATCTGCATGTGAAAACCCTTTTCGCTCCTTTATAGACTTGTGAATGGTCTTTTCTCTCCCCCACTCCCAGGACTCACAGTCCTGTTTCTGGAGCTGGTTTGTAGCGCTCTGCACCTGGGGGGCTGCAGGCAGCCGGTTTACAGACCCTGTTCAGGCTCTTTTCATCCCTCCCAGTCTCTCAGCTCTGCCTCTCAGCTGGTCTTGCAGCTCCAGAATGGAAGTTTTCTCTTGCAGTCTGAAGACCACAGCAGAGGGGCTTGCGCCTTCTCTTTCCCAAGCCTCTGCTGTCTTCCTGGCTTAATGCCTTGCTTCATTCATTCGCCCACTTACTTGCATTCAGTTTCCTTTTTATAAACAAACTCTCCAATGAAGGAGAGGGGGAAGCTGTTTTAACCCCCGTTCCCCATCCCAGGCAGTCTGTCAAAGTCTGGGTCTCAGGGAGGAGAAATGGCTGCTGGCTCCAAGGGGTGAGTTCACTGTTCCACAAGGCAGCTGGCGTGAAGACAATCTGAGCCATGCAATTGTAACGCTCTCAGGTGGGCAGAACCCAGAAAGAACGAGGCACAGCAGCAAAGGGTGAAAGAAAGACAAAAGGGCTGGAGAAAGGGAAAGCAGCTGGTCTCTTCTGCAGGAGCCAAACCCAAGGGAGGAATGGGAATTGGGGGGGGGGGCGGGGGAAGCAGAGAGGGAGGTGTGAATAGAGAGGACTCTACAGAGTTACCCCAATTGGAGCAGAAGGATTTATGCGGTCATGGTGGTCGTCCGTTCTCTTATCCTTCCTTCACACAACATCGCCTGGCCCTGCTTCCTTGAAGACTTGGCACTCCTGTTGGTGGAGAGAAAGCTCAGAAACGACATTGATTTTAATGGCAGGAGACCCGCTTGGTGCTCCTTCCCTGTTCGTTTAATTGCAGCTTGTGAAATCTGGCCACTGCTCGAAGTTTAGCTTTCATCCTGACTTCATAAACATCACCTTTGGCTTTTTGCCCAGGCCAACAGCAGCAGGGAATTGCCAAGTGAGGCTTCCTGCTTTGAAGATGGCTCTTTTCAGCTGGCTGGTTGCTCTTTGCCTCCTCCTCCTCCTCTCTTTCTGGAAGAGCCAACGTCCCAAAGGGTTCCCTCCCGGACCTTGGCGCCTGCCCCTGATCGGGAATGTGCTTCAGTTCAGTATGGGGAAACCTTTGAAGGACCTGGATCAGGTAAGGGATCCTACACAAAGTCACACTGGATTTCATGGAATGAATCTGCAGGAAAGGAAAGAAGTTTTGCTGAAGTTCTTTTGGGTGGGCTGGTTGAGCAAGGGTGTGTCTGTTTGTTTCTGCCTGTGACTGAAAATGTGTGCTGCAGAGGATTTGGGGAAATGTTGAGAATGTTATGCAGGTGCTGAAATTCCAGCTATGTAGAGATATTTAGGCACTTGATTCAAAGCAACGGGGTGTATGTGTGATTGATAGCAATCCCACGCCCGAATGGAGTTGGGCTGCTTCCAAAAGATTCTTCAGAATTTATTCGCATCGCGCAAGTATTTCATGAATCAGTTTGGGCTGAATTCCAAGAGTCAGCTCTGCCCTCTCCGAGGCAACATCTGGAATTTCTTACGATGCAACCACAAGTCTGTCTAGACCAGTGTTTCTCAACCTTGGCAACTTTAAGCTACGTGGACTTCAACTCCCAGAATTCCCCAGCCAGCATGAATTCCCAGAATTCTCGGAGTTGAAGTCCACGTAGCTTAAAGTGGTCTAGACCATCTTAAAACCCGCCAAATGCTTTGGAGAGAGGAGAAAAGGCCATGGAACAGAGAAAATCAGCATTTTCCCTTTCTTATAAATATTATGGCTCTGTCACTTTGTCACTTCAGTACTAAATTTCTGCTATGTAATTAGGGGAATATTAAGCTGTTTGTTCTTAAACAAGAGTTAACCTGTAGCAATTCCTCTGGTAGAAAATGCCCTTCTCTGTGTATATTTGAAGTTGGGCAGGCTCTTGACTGAAGGCTTCAATAACAAGGGGATATTTACTGGAGAATGCACTTTGTCTTTGCTCTTTGGACTTTTGCAGATGGGGAGAGTTGGCGAAGGGAACAATGGTGTCCCTGTGTGTCTCCGGCCTGTTGTTAGCAAAATGAGGCCAAGGGCCCTGCCCCCTCCGAAAAGCTGGTCTCCCACGCATCTTTCTTTGAGCTGAATTAAACTTTACACATTTCTCCTTGCTGCTTGATGGAATAGCTTGCAGTATTGCCCAATATCACCACCACCACCACCACCACCACCACCACCACCACCATCATCTTTCAGTCAGTTCCAAAAAGAAATAGCAAAAGTTAAAAGGCTATTTAGATGGTGAAGTGAAATGATGTTATAAAAAAGTACAGTATTAAAACGAGGCTGCTGGAAAACCATCGCCATATGGTCAGTTCTAACAGGATGGCCTTTTGATATCACGTTCAAATGACCCTGTTGCCAGCTGGGCCTGTGTTCAGGCATACCAGCTTAAAAAGCAGGAAGCTTTGTTATCATTATCTAATCCTACTAAGCGGTCCAATTCAAGTTCTGCATGTAACGTTACACCTATGCCTGAATAGGAAGGGGGTCATGGCCGAACACGTTGGGTATGGAGTGTGATGGAACTACAGGTTATCATTCAGCCTCGTCCTTGAGGATGCTATGTCATATTGTTGCAATGATTCGTTCTAGGAGATTTCCTAATGCCGCTATGCTTGTCCTGTTATTTCATTTCAGTTAGCAAAAAAATATGGTCCTGTCTTCTCTCTTTATGTTGGAAACAAACCTGTAGTCTTTACTCACGGATTTCCTTCAGCAAAAGAGGTCCTCGTGACAAAAGGCACAGAATTTGCTGGGAGAACAAATGTTTATATTATGGACGTGATCACTAAGAAAAAAGGTAATGATATTATTTCCAATATTATTTCCAATTTTTAATGCCTCTTAAAGTTATTTGTTAGTGGGATGCGGTGGCGCTGCAGGTTAAACCGCTGAGCTGTCGATCGGAAGGTTGGCGGTTCGAAACCGCGCGGCGGGGTGAGCTCCCGTTGCTCGTCCCAGCTCCTGCTCACCTAGCAGTTCGAAAGCATGCAAATGTGAGTAGATCAATAGGTACCGCTTCGGCGGGAAGGTAACGGCGTTCCATGTCGTCATGCTGGCCACATGACCCGGAAGTGTCTATGACAACGCCGGCTCCAAGGCTTAGAAACGGAGATGAGCACCGCCCCCTAGAGTCGGACACGACTGGACTTTACGTCAAGGGAAACCTTTACCTTTACTTAAAGTTATTTGTTATGTTACCTAGCTCTTTTTTCCTTTGAATGCTAGCTTGCTGGATCAAAATTTCAAGTAAGAGAAGGAATGATCTGTTGAAATTTTAGAATTAGCTAACCAGAAGCAAGATCCAAATGAATGAATGCTTGTTTGCTAATTTTTAATTTTCAGTCTTTACTTTACAGGCATATTCTCACTACCTTACGGTGAAGTGTGGAAGGAGCAAAGGAGGTTTTCAGTGATGCTTTTCAGAAACTTTGGAGTGGGCAAAAATTTGATGGAAGAAAAGATCTTGGAGGAGGCGACTTATTTGATTCAGGCATTTACTGAAAACATGAGTAAGCTCCCCTGGGACAGGATGGGATGGTTGGGGAATTGTCCCTTCTCTGTTGCTTCTTTTTCCATAGGACATAGTTGACCTCAAAGTTGACCAGTGAGAAGGTGCATTGATGCAGAGCGAGAGAAGCTCAGAATTCTGGTGGCATAAAATTCCAAGCCCTGCTGACCAAAATAAGACCACATCCTTCATTTTGTCTCTTTGATTGTAATGCTTCTGAAGCAGGAGTCCTGTAACTTTCTTGGTTAGCAGCCATCAGCTGGAATTCCGAGAATCCTTTTAGATGCTCATAGAACATTGGGGAGAAGCAAGAAGACTCATCATATATAAAATGGCTAGCTCAGGAAACAGAACTAGTTCCCAACCTCTATTTTCATGGAATGCTCTTGGCCATCATTTACTGGGCCTATCTCCCACCATGCTTCCTGTTGCCCCCGGGGTGATCTGGTAGCCTTCCACAATATGAGGATCTCCAGAAGCATTGGATTGCAAAGACAATCATCCCCAGTTTCGATGCAATGTGTGTGCGCACGTGCAATGGAGTTAAGTCTAAAATAGCAGCTGGGCTAAGAATCATGTTCTGCTGTTCCTGATGGACAATGGAATTCTTAAGGTCCACTCAGCTTCTGAACCACTGAAGACCAGTCAGATTTGGCTGAGAAGTAATCTGCTCCATTGCATAGAAACAGTCACATACATTCCCTACTTTCTTCAACGTAAGAAGCCTTAACTTTGTTCTTAGCCCATTTTTATATGCAATGGTTAGATAAACTTCATTTTGGATTTCAGCAAGGGTTAATTTATTAGAAAAAGATTGAAAATAGCAGATACCACTTCATCCTAGTGACTCTGCTACTGCACATTCATTGTGAGAATTAAACTCTATAGTGGACTTACTTCATATCCTTCCAATAATGCCCTTAGGGAAAATGCAGGAGGCTGGATGTCCAGTGATCTGTTTTCTTTTGTTTTATTCTGCAGGTGTGCCTTTTGATCCTTATGAGTTCCTTGACAGTGCGGTCATCAACATACTTTCTACCATAATATTTGGGAAACGTTTTGAATACAACAGCAGCTTCTTAAGAACCCTGCTGGACCTGATACATCAAAATATCAAACTGCCAGCAGGACCCTGGGCCATGGTATGCTTAATAAGAGTCCAGAAAGATGTTCAGAATTAAAGCACAACCAGCAGGAATTTGAATGTCAGTGTCCCTAGTGTGACTGTCACCAGACCCTGGATGTGAAATGTCAGACACATTTTGGAACTTGGTTTTCCTTACAATTAGAACCGTGTTATTTTATGAAACCATCTCACAAGACGGTCAAGAAAAGTGCGTAAAGGCTCTTTGTGAGTGATTTGGTTCAAACAGCGGTTATCCAAATTTAATTGGGTATCCTACTTCTATACTGAAATTTCAGCTTGTTTGGACATTTGACTCCCTATCAAATTGTGAACAAGATATATTTACAGTGAACCCCTTACAATCCAAGGGACTTTTTCTCCTGTTCAATATATCCTACAAAGAAGGCTCCATCATGATCAGATTAATCCATGTTGGCTTTTCTTCTCTTTGCTGGCAGCTTTACAATGCCGTGCCCTTAGTGAGAGGGCTTCCCCTGCCCCACCAGAGAATACTAACGAATGCCAGTAAGATCTTTGCTTTGCTTGAAAAAGAAGTGGAGGAACACAAGGCAACCTTGATTCCTGGAGAACCACGGGATTTCACTGATGCGTATTTAGAAGAAATACAGAAGGTAGATTTCTTAGTCTTTTGTTCTGATTTTACACTGTTATGTATATTTTTTTCTCATCTTGTATCTGTTCCTCTAACGTTATATATTGCACAAGTACAACGGTCCTCTGGTGCATGACTGTAATTTAGTCTGGCATTTAAAATACCATTTTTGGGTTAAAAAGTTTCCCAGTGGCTCTTTTGGGATTATGGCAAATTAGAATTTTGTCCAGGGAGAAGGAACATATTGGCAGGTTGTCTGGGCCCTGCTGTGAGCCTTTGGTTAGCTTCTTCGGTAAAGCCAGCCAACCCAACATTCTGCACTAAAACCAAGCTCTATGAATCTGAATTTCAGACAATATTTAGCTAGGAATGCAACATTGACCCATTGCAGAAAAATCCAAAGCCAGCAGCCCACATTGGCCCTTCTGCATTAGGTGAACCTATTCACTGATATTTTTCAAGACCCAAAGCAGCTGTGTTTCACCAGGAAATTCTTGACTTCTCAATTTATCTTGCAGCGGCTCTCTTCTGCTGATGGGCCCCCAAATAAGTTTATTACAGCCATATGGCCGGATATAATAACACATCCAATAGTAGGACTGTTACATCCATCCATCCATCAGAAAAACTATGAGTGGAGTAAGATCTAAAAAATAAATAACATGTATAACATAATATAATCATATAGAAAGTGAAAAATAAGTATCCAAAATTAGTTAATGGGGTGATGTATTGTACAGATGGTAGCACAAAACCGGGCAGCTTGGGTGGAGGTTTTTGTGTCCTTGTCCAAAAGAAGTAACAGTAAGTAACAATCTCACTCCCTGCCTGGAAATTTCTTCAAGATTGGATAAATGAAGATCAGCCTATAGAGCAGTGTTTCTCAAACTTGGCAAGTTTAAGACTGTGGACTTCAACTCCCAGAATTCCCCAGCCAGCAAGCTGGGGGAGCACCTTTTTCTCGCTGAATTCCTCAACTGTCTCTGTCCTGATGATTTGTTGGAGGAACATAGGCATTTGAAGAACTGCTGCCTCTTCGCTTGCTCGCCTCTTCTCTTCCTGTTTCCATTTCCCTTTTAGTGATACAGTATTTTACAGAATGAAGTCCTGAGGGTAAGAACCTTCCTTCAGTCCCTTTTTCCTTGCTTCCTTCCTTGCTTGCTTCCTTCCTTCCTCTGTCCTGTGTCTGTCTGTCCATCCATCCATCCATCCTTCCTTCCTTCCTTCCTTCCCTCTGTCCATCCGTTCATCCTTCCTTCCTTCCTTCCTCTGTCCTGTGTCCATCCTTCCTTCCTTCCTTCCTTCCTTCCTTCCTTCCCCCTGTGTCCATCATTTCTTCCTTCCTCTGTCCTGTGCCCGTCCTTCCTTCCTTCCTTCCTTCCTTCCTTCCTTCCTTCCTTCCTTCCCCCTCTGTCCTTCCTTCCTTCCTTTGTCCTCTGTCCTGTGTCCGTCTGTCCATCCTTCTTCCCTTCCCTTCCCTTCCTTCCCCCTGTGTCCTTCCTTCCTTCCTTCGGTCCATCCTTCCTCTGTCCTGTATCCATCTGTCCATCCTTTGTTCCTTCCTTCCCCCTGTGTCTGTCCTGCAATTCCTCCTTCCCTCCTTCCTCTGTCCTGTGTTCGTCCATCCTTCCGTCCTTCCCTGTGTCCGTCCGTCCGTCCTTCCTGTACCTGTCTGTCTGTCCGTCCATCATTCCTTCCTTAGTCTGTCCTGTCTCCGTCCATTCTTCCTTCCTTCCTTCCTTCCTTCCACCTGTGTCCTTCCTTCCTTCCTTCCTTCCTCTGTCCTGTGTCCGTCCATCCTACCTTCCTTGCTTCCTTGCTTCCTTGCTTCCTTGATTCCTTCCTTCCCCCTGTGTCCATCATTTATTCCTTCCTCTGTCCTGTGTCCGTCCTTCCTTCCTTCCTTCCTTCCTTCCTTCCTTCCCTCCTTCCTGCCTTCCTTCCTCTGTCCTGTGTCCGTCCATACTTCCTAACTTGCTTCCTTCCTTCCTTCCTCTGTCCTGTCTCTGTCCGGACATTCCTCCTTCCTTCCTTCCTTCCTTCCTTCCTTCCTTCCTTCCTTC